>NC_056751.1:7949337-8264337 GCF_019279795.1 Protopterus annectens
GTCCCAAAACATATCCTTCCAGTTACCTCTTTCACTGAAAATAGGTACTTACACTTCTGAAAGATGGCTTTATTTCTTCAATCCGGACAATGAAGGAGACAAAAGACCTGGCTCAAACCTTAGGATAGTATACCTCCTATACAGCACCCATAAAGTTGGTACCAGTGTCAACAGCCTTGATGTCTTTCAAGATGAAGATTTCACAATAAATGTGACAGAAGTTAGTAAAATGACAATTAAATTCCAACAATGTAATAGATGAAACTAGATTACTGTCAGTAATGCAGGATCAAATAAAAGCAAAAAAAAATGCCTAACCATTTTCGGGATCTTAGATAGGGAGAGTATGGATTAAGGTTGTGTGTGTGTGTGTGTGTGTGTGTGTGTGTGTGGGGGTTGAATATATTTTACAAACAAGATTGGAGATAAAATGATAAAACTGCATGAGAAACACCTATAAATATACTGCTTTCTGGGAGTTGGTGGGAGTAGGGTTGTGAGGCAGCTCTTCCAGCCAAAGGCAATCTGGTGTTTATTTTGTGCTGTACTATAAAAGTTCAAATGAAGGCAAATACATGACTTACTACAATGGTATCCATTAAGATGACATGTACAGACAGCAGCCACAGTGAAGAAGGAGGGTCAATAACCACCAAGAACTAAACTGTATTAAATCATTAACAGATCAGCTGCCCTAAAACAATGAAAGCTATTTTTATACTTCTAAGTGTACCAGAGGCATAGTTAGGGTGGACAGAATGTGCAGCCACCCCGATGCAAAGTGTTATGTGTTTGATCAGCAGATGCTGATTAGTTTTCAGTGCATTAACAATATTCCATAATAAATGCCAGCCTTGCATCTGTGGTCAGAATTGAAGCACTTCAGCTCCCCATGTGTGGCATACACTTTAGCAGGTGCTTGCTACAAATGTAACAAGTAGTTTGCCACAATTTAGAAAGAACGGTGTTCTATTTATAATTTCATTATTTATTTATTTTTGCTCCTCAAGTCCAAGGACTTTTTTTTCATCCTCAACTACTTAAAGTTGAGGGGGGTACTAGATCAGGGGATGGCATCAGGCATCATAATAGTTAGCTACAACTCTTGAGTGTACCATCACATTTTTCATGACTTCTTTTACCACAGAGTGTGGTGCCTCCAATGCCATGAAGTATTTTTACCCCCATTAGTTTAAATATAGCTGACCCATTTTTAAAACAAATTCCCCTAGAAAATGTTATTTCGCCATGTTAACTTCAGCAAGAGCTCTCAGTGAACTTTGCACTGGCTGTCATCATGGAAGGGCCTTTGTGGGAATATGAGTTTAATAGACTTCAATAAAAAAAAATGTACGGATGCAGTCCCATGCTATGCTTCTGGTGAAATCACTAAGGTGTTAAGATATATTATGTGGGCATTTCTTAAAATGTTTACAAAGCTTTTTATTAAGAAACTGTCTACATAAAATAGGTCAGATAGTAGAGAAAGATGTGAAGTGACATTTGCTACAATCCATACATTAAATGTGCCTGTACTCTCCAAGTACAGTGTAAACAATACAAGCTATGCACAAAGCAAATAATAACAACAATATCCAGTTGTTAACCAGGTAAGCTCATTGGACACACAGTCCCCTTTCAGGAGCAATCTGGTTAAGTGATTTGCTCAAGGTCACACAGTAGTCTGAGGGAATCAAATCTTGCACCACAGGAATTACAGCTTGCAACTTTAACCTCTGCACCAATGCCAGACAAACTACTACAATCATTTAATTAAATACAAACAACATTAGCATAGCACAACTACTGCAGTTAAGTGTTTTAAGTCTTCAGTTCTTAATTCATTGCAGCAGAAGCTGTAGAAGCCAAGACAAAATACGTTAATATCCACTTCTGCTTAATCCTAGTTTATTTATATCCATAAAGACCTTATAGTCTTCCACTCCAGTATTACTGTTCACCCTTGGTCTAACTAAGAACACTTCATAAAAACTTCTGAACTCGGATATGCTGTGAGGAAAGGATGGGTTTTACTGACAGGGTGTGGTGATATGGGGCACTGAAGTGGTAACTTATTTGTCACAATAAAGTGGATCAGTGGTCAGGTTCATACAGTCACAGGGTCTCAGTTTCACTCCTGACATGGAGTTAGTGTCTATGTGAAGAATGCATGTTTCCTTTCTCTGAAATGTTCACGAACACTGTATTTCCCAGTGCTATTTATGGCCCAGCTCTGTTCTGTGTAGTTAGAAAAATACTGCTATAATTTGGACTTTTCTGTACAGCAGAAATTTTAAAACTTAAAGTTTTAGCTCCATTTAGATTAAAACTGCTTCATTTTACTCCAAGTGAATGATCACGAGCACAAAGCTGTTCCATGCTTCAAGGTAAGGCTTTTTTACATTGACAAAAAGTATCCAGACATCATGAATTATAAGGGTTACACCCCTCTTGGAGAATATAGATATCACCTAGAGTGCTGCAGACAGTCCCAAGTCTGGAGCCATTAGCACTCTTGGTGAGCCAGATGCCCTCAGTGTCAGCTATGATGCCAGCAAAGTATATGCTGCAACAGCTGCCATAGAACAGAGCCCTGAGGGCATCACTGATGATAAGCCATTTGAGAAAAAATTGACAACAACTCTGAATGGATTTTTTCTGCTAGCCAGTTTGCTATCCAACAAGTTAAGTATGGGTTTATTTTTAACTGGGTCAGTCTAATAGCAGAGTGTAGACAGTGTCAAAAGCATTGTTTGTGACTCTTAGAAAAGGCAACCACATTACTCACAAAATCAAACTGATTTATGTCAAAGGACTGTACGTTGCCCATATCCTTATTTATAATTCCATTTAGATACAGTCAATGACCTTACAAATGAAGCTGGTAAAGCTAATTGGTCTATTGTTCTCAGGGCAACCACAACTGCTGCTCTCCACATAACCAGTAGAGAGGCTGAGGGTGAATATGTTTACAAGGGAGTCTTTGAGGTAGTGTTTCATATTAAGAAGGTATATTATTAGGACCCACAGAGCTAGTGTTTCTGGTTTTGGAGTGAGTCTTTAGTACTTATTATGAGAATATCATAGGGAAAGATGTTGACTAGCTGTTGTTAGGGGACAGACAGAAGTGTGAGCTAAATGTATCCCCTCTAGTATGTCTGCAATATCCTTAGGCTCAGAGTGGGTGCTGCCATTTGATATCAAATCAGTGCAGTGTTGGGTACTGTTTCTGACATTTCTTAAATAGTTAAAGAAGGCATTATGGCTATCTTTGGATGTGATATAAATAATAAAGTCATATTTAGTGTGGCACGGTTTGATTTGTTTGCCTTATTTTTTATCAGATCTCCTAAGGTCACTGTTTAAGTGAGGGGATTTAAATGTATTTATTTTTCTTACTGTAGAGTTTGTTGATGCTGGGGCTCCACCAATGGTGTTTGTTCTGAACTTGGCAATACATGTGTGATAAATGGGGAGGGGGGTTCAATGCAATGCAGGAGTTTAATTGGGAATAAAAATCTGTGGAAAAGCAGATGTTTTAGCTATGAAGTCTTCACAGGGTGGGAAGCTTTAAATTCTCCTTAAGTTGGAGGTTAGTGCTAGGACATTAGCCATGGGGAAGTCTCTGATGACATTGGGACTTGAGGGTGTCTTAGGCTGGAATTTTAAGGAGAACACCATGGTATGACTGTCAGATCAGACAAAAATGGAGACAACTACAGATATGGTGCATAATGGTGCCATATTCGTAAGAGAAAGACTTGGGAGTTTTGTACCTCTAGCAGGGGAGGGTACTAATAGGTTGAGAGTTGGCACTGATGATGTCTAGTCAATTTATGGAAGAATAGCTCAAATCACATATAATGAATATGTCAAGTTTAATAGTTAGGGATTCTAACTTGTTGAGGTAGGTTTTATGGGCTGCAGGCATTATAGATGAGGTTTTGTAACTGGCCATAATATGGAAAGTGGACTTGCTTATAATTACCAGAATACGGGGGAGTGCTAAATTATTATCTTGTTGGATTAATGCTGTTTCAAATATGGACAGGTACATATCCTAGGGGATACCACTACTCTGGAAATGACCCTCCATCTACATAAAACAAAGCTCACTCCTGCCCCTTTTTAAATACAACTTAGAGCAATAAATGGGAATAAGGAAATTTACCCCAGGATTGCCCCATATGCTACTAATGGAAAGATGTAGTACATAAATGCCCTGTTCAGTAGCAGGGTCCACTTTCAGTACTCAGAGGTATGACCCCAGAAACATTTATTCACAAAGGGAAAGTACAGGAATAAACATCACGGTAAGGGTAATTTGAATACCTAATGGGATAACATAGTTAAGCTTAAACTGATCCTTCACAGCAATTAATCTTGAATTCATCTACGAGTTTGGCTTTGCATATCTTATTCTTCTCAATTATTTTCAAGATAAGGGTAGACTGGTTGGAGCGTAAAGGGAGGATGGAATCTTCCTGAATGAGGAATAAGGAAAAATAATTGCTGCATTCAGTGTTAGTTATAGATGCAAACAGATCACTAGATTGTTTTCGCTAAAACAAAATATTGCTTAAGTTGTCATTCAACTGATGCCCAACTCAGAAGACATCCAATGAGCCTATCTTATTTATTTTATTTATTTATTTATTTGCAGTTGATTTACCAGGATAGTCCATTGGGCCAAAAAGAACCCGTTTTCAATGGAGTCCTGGGGAGAAAAGCTCCAGTACAGAAAAATTGGGTACATACACAAGATTGCTAAATAATTATACAAAATGGTAGATAATAGTCATGGGGAGAAAAGCTCCAGCACACACAAAATTAGGTTCATACACAAGATTGCTAATATTTATACAAAAGTGGTAGATAAAACATTTAAATTCAAAGTTCAAAAACATTCAGAACAATACAAACAAAGAGGATTAATGTGAAGTAAATGAGCTTGGAAATAATGTGAAATACATAGCAGAGGAGTTTTGCAGAAGGAACATAAAAGTACCTTATAGGGTGGATACAGAGGGAACACAAGCTTTGTTAGGTAAAAGTTTGGTACCGTAAGCATATTGGTGGAAGGATGTAATGTATTTATGAGGGGTGGGAGCAAGAGCAATCCCATTGGGAACTTAGATGTGTGTGAAGCTGTTTTTTGAACATGTAGTGGTTAGAGGTGGTACGAATGGATGGTGGGAGTGAGTTCCAGAGACGGAAAGGTTACAGGATAGTAAGTGTTTACCTGGGGGGTAAGATGGTTTATGAATTACCAGTAGGTTTTGATTGTTGGACCTTAAGACTCTGTTTGGTAGGTGCATTTTAAAGGCAGAAGACAGGGAGGGACAAAGAGAGGGGTTGAGAATGAGCTTATGAGCTAAGGTCAGCTGTATATAGATGAGATGATTAGATAGTTCGAGCCAATTTAGTTTTTGGAGAGAAACAGTGGTGGGTGGAGGATCTATGGCTATTTGCGAATTTGGCAATTTTGTTATAGCAGGAGGAGAGCTGGTTTTAGTGAGATCTGAAGATTAGTCAATAATGGAGCCCCATAGAGAAGAGAGGGGATAAGAAAGGAGGAGGCGAGAGTGATTTTGGAGGAGCTAGTAAGATACTGATTCTGACGGTAAAGCATACCTAGTTTTTGATGAGTTTTTTTAATATTAAGTTGTAGATGAGAGTTGAAATTAAGCGGTTGTCGATTTGAACACCTAGTAGCTTAGCTTCAGATACCAGTTCCAAGGGTGAGTTGTCTTGGCTGGTAATAGAGAAAGAGTTTATGTCGAAGGAAGTGGATTTGGAGGGGGTAAATACCATTAGTTTTGTTTTGGAGGCATTGAGTGCTAAGTGATTTGTTTTCATCCAATCTTCAGTAATTGAGAAAGCTTCTTGTGTGAGTTTTTGGAGTGAAGAGGAAGAGGTGGCAGAGCAGATAATGGTAGAATCATCTGCGTATTGGATGATATTAGCAAATGGAATAGATTTGTGGAAATCATTGATGAATATATTAAAGAGGAGGGGACCAAGAATAGATCCTTGGGGAACTCCAGTGGGGGTACTAAGAAACGAGGAAGTGGCCTTCTTCCATATTACAGCTTGGTATCTGTTAGATAAATAACTGGAAAACCAATCTATGGAGGAGGGAGAGAGGTTAAGTTGTGACAGTTTGGATAAGAGTAGGCTGTGTGAGATAGTGTCGAAGGCTTTGGAGAGGTCAAGTAATAGGGTAGAGACAATGTGGCTGTGATCACGAGCTCTGTTTACAGTCTCAAGAAAGGACAGGAGGGCTGTCATGGTACTATGATTTGGCCTGAACTGTTGTGTAGGGGTTAAAAGGTTATTTTCTAACAGATGTGGAAGGAGTTGAAGCTGGATGCACTTTTCTAGAATTTTAGATATGGGGGACAAGATAGCAATAGGGCGGAAGTTGTTGATGTTGCAATTGTTACCTCCTTTATGGAGGGGGATGATAAAAGCTTGCTTCCACAATTGGGGCACCGTGCATTCATGGATGGAGCGGTTAATTAGAATGCTAATGGGATAGGCAATTGCTTCTGCGGCTATACTTAGGAAGTAAGAGGGGATATTGTCCGGAGCATTGGTGCATGGCTTCAGTTTCTGAAGAAGTTTTTTTATGGTGGAAGTGGGTATAGGTTTAAATGAGAATGGAGAAGAGTGGGGAGAGAGAGGATTTGAGGAAGATATGGGCGAAGAGGGGTTTTGAGTAGTGGATGAGGTGGAAGATAGACAGTGAGATGATGAGAATGAGGAGACAGAGGAAGTAAGGGGAGGGTTGTTTGTGGGAGAGGGTGGGGATGAATTAGATGTTGAGGTGGGGCATGTGAAGGAGGATGTGAGTTTGCTAATAGAGTCAATGAAAAAGGAGTTGAACTGTGTAGCTAGATCTAAGTCTGGGCTATTTGGGTCTGGGGTTGGGGTGTGTGGCTTACTGGGGTTAAGGAGGGTAGAGATCCCCTTCCAGAATCTTTGAGGGTTAGTTTTGTTGTTGTTTTGGAGTGTGAAGAAATATTTTTGTCTATCAGTGATTATAAGCTTTTACTTTATTACGGAGGGTTTTATGCATTATGTTGTTCTGGGGTTTTATTTCTAAGATAGAGTCCCCAAGCTTTATCTCTAAGGCATACTTGATAGGGTGGTCTTGGTTAGCCAGGGGCTGAATTTGTTTTTATTCTTTTGTTCTTAGTGGGGCTTGGGAATTGAGTATTTCTAAGAAAGTAGAGTTGAAATGAGTAACTGCATCTTCTAGGGGTAGTGTCTTTAGGTTATTCCAGTTGATTGCTTTCAGAGAATATATGAAGGTTGATGGGTTAAAGTTTTGTCATTGCGGGTAGTGATGAAGTTATGGGTACGATAAGAGATACAGGGAGTCGGCGGGTGAAAGTAGGCAAGTGATCACCAAGGGGGTCAGGAAGAGTACCACTGTCTGAGAAATAGTGGGGATGTGACATTAGAATCCAGTCAAGGATGGTGCCACAAGAGGGGTTTTTTGATGGGTGTGTTATTGTGTTGATTAGTTGGGAGAAATTATATAGGTTGATATTAAGAGGGTTGGTCGAAGACTGGATGGAGGTCCAGTCGATGTTTACATCTCCTAAGATTATGGTTTCATTACTGATATTGTTTGAGAGCCAAGAGAGGATGTTTTCAAGTGTGGAAATGTTGTCACCTGGGGGAATGTAGAGAGATGCTAGACAAATGTATTTGTGCTTATTAACCTGTAGGAGGCTGAGGAGTACTTCAGCGTTGTTGAACTTTGGAGTAGGTTTGTTGTAGGGGTAACTAGCAGGAAGAAGAATATAGGAGAGCAACTCCACCGCCTTTTTTCTGGGTCCTGTCTTTTCTAATGATAGAATAGCTGGGTGGAGTTATTTCAGAGTCTTTTATAGAGGGTTTTAACCATGTTTCTGAGATAGCAAGTATGTCAGGTTTATTATATGTGAGCCATGCATGGAGGGTAGGGACTTTATTGACAATACTTTGTGGGTTTAGAGAAGTAAATAATATAGGCTTGTGTGAGGAAGGAGAGGTGGAGGGGCCAGGATTTGGGTGGATGTCACCAGATAGGAGGCAGTTGATGAGATGAGAGATTGGGTTAGGAAGGTAATTGAGTAGAGTGGAATAACAATTTGGATCTGTTGTGATAATCAAGGGGTGTTTAGTTACTATCGGGATAAGGTTATTCTGTGAGGAGAAAATCTTGAATGAGAAGGTTAAAAGTTGTGTTATTGGGTATAGATGGGGAGAAATAGGAGCGTGTAAAGGTGAGTGAGGGGAGTTCAAGTGGTAGGTTGTATGAAAAAGTTGTGAATGGTCAGATGAAGGAGGTTGGGTGAGGTAATAGAGATATGATAATTTAAGAGATAGTAATAGTAAAATAATGATAGATGGGGTGTTTAAATGCATGTTGAAGGTTTCTTGGTGTTTAAGTGTTGCAGTTATCTTATATATTTCTTAAGTTTTTTGGGCAGTAGGAAGAAGAAATGTTGACAGGTCAAGTGTAATAAAAGGTAAGTAAGAGTGGTGCTAGAGGGAGAGCTTGATAAGTGGGTGTGAGTATATAATTGATGTGTAGTGTGTTAGATCAGTAATAGGTGTGGCTATAATTGGGTAGTAGGCTGATTGGGGTGTGTCTAGGGAGTTGTGAGTAATTGGTGTAGGGAGGAAGTGGGTGTGGTGTCAAGAGGGATATAGCTAGAGGTGCTGGGGGCGGGTGGGAATTGGGGGCAGGGTAGGGGAGCGGAGTGAGCCAGAGGCTTAACGGAGCGGGGAAGACACCAGGAGAGGATCGAGAGCCAATCAGTCAGTGGTGCATGAATAAGGTTATACAGGAAGGTAAGCTCAAGCAGGGTAAGAAGGGTTCTATAATTAAATGGGCAAAGTAAATGTAGAGAAAAGCAAGAAATGAATGAAAAAAGTAATGATAATGAGGGGAGGACGCCCTCTAGTGGTCAAATGCAGAAGTGCAGTGGCCCACTAGGAAGGTCTTGGGACTGGATAGGGTAGAGTAGGGAAGAGCTGGAAAACTCAGATAAGATGGGAGAGAGACAGGAGAGTGAGAAATAAGAAGGGTAGGCTGCTGTTTGTCCTGGCAGGGAGATAGCTTACAAAACCTAACAAGTAGGCGATTAACAGTTGTAGAGGCCCAAGTATCAACAAATACACATACTTTCTAATTTCCACTGGGGGACTCTGTTCCAATTTCCAAGGTGGGATTAAGGCAGCAGAGCAAGTAGTTTCCTATACAAAAGTATGGATAGAGTAGGTGACCTTTGCTGTGTTTGTATCCACCCAGGCGCGGTCCCAAGGGAAAAATACAGGGCAAAAGCTGGAGGTAGGAGGTAGAGAAGAGTAGAGTTAGTGACAAAAATAATAGTAAAAACACTTTATTTCCTGAAGGAAGAAGTAAGCAGGTAAGAGAAGGAACCAAAAACACAAAACAGTTGGTAAGGCAGACAATATACAATATCCTGATGCTGTAGACTCTGATATAACACAACTAAATGCAGCAGGCCTGCTATGCAGGCGAGTAAGCAACTTGCTATAACAATTAAACAGTAAAAGTTACATACAATCTTGTAAAAAGAAAGCAATATCGCCAGGAGATATTCAAGCAATTCACACAAAAACTAAGCAGGTTTACAGTAAAAGCTATATACGACCATATAAAGACAACAATGTCGCCAGGAGATCTTCAAAAACACTTCAGGGGACATAAAAACTAAGTAAAGCTCTAAACAGATGTAAACTATATTCAAGCAGTATTAAAACAATTATTCCTGCGGTATACAGTTAATATGATAGACCTAGAGCGAAATACATCAGCGACCAGCTAGGCATTTGTAAGGGTAACACAAACACGTGGAGTTGGCGTTGTGCACCAGCGCTGGTTAAATGCTGAACATGTATTACGCAGGTAAAGTTGACAAAAACCATGGATTACTCTGCTAGGAAGTAGCAGCCATGGAGGGGTTCAGAAAAAAAATAAGATTAAACTGTGGAGGTTGAGCGCCGAGAACTTACAGGGCAATTGTCGCTCTACATGTAATAGCAACTACAGAGAGACAGAAGCGACCTGAACAAAAACCTGAAGGTTTGCTAATGTTCCTCTAGTGCGCAAACAGTGTAACCAAATCAGGGTTAAGCAATGTATCATTACCCACATTCAGTGGCGACTACCGAGACACATAGCAGGATAGGCAGGCTGTACTGAGATATACTATATCAAAATAGCCTTTTACAACATCCCAATAAGGCATCAACCACTTTACATGAATTAGCCTACAGAGCTATAAATCTGCGTTTGAAGCAAACAACTAAAGCAGTTCGGAACATATAAATAGGACAGTAATACCGTTCGGTACCTTCTAAACAGCAATATACAGAAGAATCCACCTTATACAGGTCGGAACCAGTAATTTAAGCAGTAGTACCGTTCGGTACTCATTAACAGCAGTAGACTGAAATATATACTTTCTGCATTAGTCTTGTTAGAATCATTGAGTAAACAAAAAACGACAGTGAACAGATAGGAATACTGATAATCTCTACATATACCTATGCTGATCAGTTAAGTTAAACATTGAGGGAAAAGCCCTTATATTGGCACCGTAAATTGCACATAGAATAACTTACAGAAGGAGCGCACTCCCAGTCAGGCACCTGCAGCAGCCGTAGCTAGTGAAATTTAAAAATGGCGCCTAGAGGGGAGGGGGAATATTTATCACTTCCAGGCGGAAGTAGAGGGAGGGAGGGAGGAGATACAGGGAATACTAGCTAGCCGGGACAGACCGGAAGGTCTATATTATACAATGTGGTGGGGAGAATACGTACCAAGGATCAATAAGTCTGTGGGAGGGGTAGGGAAGGAGAAAAGCAGTTTCAGAGGTTAGAATGTATAGGATAGAGATAGCGTGCGAAGTGGAGGGAAGGAGAGATGCAGTTGCAGAGGATTAGAAGGTATGGAATAGAGAATAGCATGTGAAGTATATCACTCTAGAGGGGAAGGCAGTTAGAGAGGGAGATGGGTGTAAGTAAATACAGTGTGGAGAGAGGAGATAAGATAGAACAACAACAAGGGGAGGGTAAAGACACCAGGAGAGGATCGAGAGCCAATCAGTCAGTGGTGCATGAATAAGGTTATACAGGAAGGTAAGCTCAAGCAGGGTAAGAAGGGTTCTATAATTAAATGGGCAAAGTAAATGTAGAGAAAAGCAAGAAATGAATGAAAAAAGTAATGATAATGAGGGGAGGACGCCCTCTAGTGGTCAAATGCAGAAGTGCACTGGCCCACTAGGCAGGTCTTGGGACTGGATAGGGTAGAGTAGGGAAGAGCTGGAAAACTCAGATAAGATGGGAGAGAGACAGGAGAGTGAGAAATAAGAAGGGTAGGCTGCTGTTTGTCCTGGCAGGGAGATAGCTTACAAAACCTAACAAGTAGGCGATTAACAGTTGTAGAGGCCCAAGTATCAACAAATACACATACTTTCTAATTTCCACTGGGGGACTCTGTTCCAATTTCCAAGGTGGGATTAAGGCAGCAGAGCAAGTAGTTTCCTATGCAAAAGTATGGATAGAGTAGGTGACCTTTGCTGTGTTTGTATCCACCCAGGCGCGGTCCCAAGGGAAAAATACAGGGCAAAAGTTTCTAATTTCCACTGGGGGACTCTGTTCCAATTTCCAAGGTGGGATTAAGGCAGCAGAGCAAGTAGTTTCCTATGCAAAAGTATGGATAGAGTAGGTGACCTTTGCTGTGTTTGTATCCACCCAGGCGCGGTCCCAAGGGAAAAATACAGGGCAAAAGAGAAGGAGCGCACTCCCAGTCAGGCACCTGCAGCAGCCGTAGCTAGTGAGGAGAGGGGTCCGAATGGAGAGATAAGTCAGCAAGCAAAGGAGAGTAGTATTGCTGAAACTGAATTCATCTTCATGTCTTGCTGATTGGACCCTGTTTTTCTCAAAATCTCACCAAGATGACAATGATAAATAGACTATATTTTATATAGCATATATCATGGACACAAGTAGGTCACAAATTAAAAAGATAGCTGGGTGCACAAGACCAAGGATAAAAATGTGCCCAATCCTGGTAGGTGCACTGATGCCAGGACTGGAAAAAAATGACAGTGTAGAATCCTCAAAATACGGAAACATTCCTAGCCCAGTGGAAGGATGGCCATCCTATTGCAGAAAGAAGCAGCAGTCCACAAAAATCACAAAAACTGATAGGCCAAAGAAGAGCCATAAAGACGACAGTGTGGACTACTGAGGATCAGAAAGAAATTATGTACTGTTACTTTTATGCATAAAGCCCAGAATTTCCAGACACAAGATGTACAAAAACATTAAGAGAGAAATTCCACAAGAAAAACTGTAAGAAGCCTCAAGTAAAAATGTGTGTTCATTAATACAACAGATTTGTGAAAAAACATTACACAGATCAAGAAACGTTGATTTGTTTGGAAAAAGAAACATCTGAGGAAGTGCAAAAATACAAACACCAAAACCTACAGACTTCTGAAAAGTATAAAAAAAATATGGACATGGGAGAGAAAGAGAGATTTGATATGGTGCAATATTTATGCAAAGTCGAAAGCCAAATTAATCAATACAAAAAAGGCAGCCCCAAAGATATTTGAAGAGAAATACAGGCAAAGGCATCCAGACATGGAGCATTTCACAATAAAGAAAATAATATAACAAAAAGGGAATGTAGAAAAGAAGATTAGCAAAGTAAAAGTTAAAAAAATAGAAGCTGAAGTTATGGAATGCCTGCGAAGTGAAGGATTTGGTGTAGAAGGCCTAACACAGGTTAAATCACAGCATGATGGAACGAGTCCCCAAAGTAAGGAGAAACAGGAAGATCAGGAGATACCTGCAGAAGAAATATGGACATGGGGATTTAATACGGTGTAATACTTATGCAAAGGAGAAAGCAAAACTAATCAATACAAAAAAGAGCAGCACCAAAGATATTTGAAGAGAAATACAGGCAAAGATATCCAGACATGGAAAACTTTACAATACAAAAAATAAAAAGACAAAGTGGAAAAGTAGAAAAGAAGATTAGTAATGGAGACGTTAAAGAAATAGAAACTGAGGTTATGGAGTACCTGAAAAGTGAAAGATTCAGTGTAAAATATCTAACTCAGAAAGCACAACAGCAGGATACAGCAATAGACATCCAAATTAAGGAGAAACCAGTGGAACGGGAAGCAATTGGTCAGTTGCCATATGAAGATATTTTGGAGCCTTTCACAGGAAACCAGTATAAACGTTCACTTGAAGCTGGGCAGCAAGGGAAGGAAGAGGAAACTGTGGCAACTCTGGAGCAATTAATGTTAAGGAGTGACAGTCCAGTGAGTCCTCATATAGGTTCATAGGTGTTTACTAGGCTAAAGACCACAAAGGCCTTTTTAAGCTTAGCCATGCATCCCAAATATCTGACGAGTTCTGGCACCCTTGATAAGTGTAAGCATGGTCCTGTGAGATGAACCATTTACAGGTTACCTGTTTGCATCAGAGATATAGGTGCCAAACCAGGGATGAATTTCTGGTTTCCCATCCAACTGTCCAAGTTACTTTGAATTGTATTAGGGAGGAACTCTGCTTCACGTGGATGGGAGCCTGTTCCATAGATGAGGAAGTCTCTGTGATACCTATCCCTCCAGCAGGTCCTACTTATATCACAGGCAAGGTTTAAGTCTTTAGAACGGGCAATTCTGGTACTGTTTGTTTTGTGGATATGCAGGAGGTCCATCATAGTGGGGTCTGACAATGCCCTGTATGCCAGGCCTAGATCTCCCCTCAAAATCCTGTAGGAGACAGAATACAGGGATATGGCCTTGAAGCAGTCTGCATAGGACATATTACTTATGCCCTGCATTCTTTTAGAGAGAAACCTCTGTGGATGTTCCAGTTGTTGAATATCCTTGAATAGGTACATACCAAAGGGGCCACTGTACTCAATGACAGGTCTGATGAATGCTGAATACAGTGGAACAATGACTTCCTTGGACTTAAGGATACCATACCTTTGCTTATAAGTTGTGCAACATAGAATGATTTCCTCATCACAGTAGACATGTGATGATCAAAAGCTAGATTACTATCTATGTGTGTCCCTAAGTCTCTGACTACTGGGTCAACTCTAAGGGGTGTGTTGTCAATATGATAGTTACCAGGAATGGATGACTTCCCAAAGGATACTATTATACATTTTTTGGCATTTAGTTTTAGTCCATGACTCTGACACCAGTTGTTTGTCTGTGCCAGCCCCTCCTGGAGAACATTTGTGTCAGTGTGAGATTCAATGACAGCTCCTAATTTGCAATCATCTGCAAATTTAGTCAACCAGAGACCACTGACATTGGCCTTGCCTTCTGAGAAGTAAATACCAAAAAAGCAAAGGTCCAAGGACTGATCCCTGAGGGACTCCATTTGTGACTGGCCTCTTTGTAGAGGTGGACTCCCCAATTCTACCTTCCTGGTTCCTGTCTGTGAGCCAGTTGGCTATCCACTGGGTGACATATGGGCTTGTACCTAACCTCTTGAGTTTGTCAACAATGCCGGAGTGGGGTATTGTGTCAAATGCCTTGGCCAGGTCAAGGTAGGCAGTGTGACCAATTCTGCCCTCATCCATTGCTTTGGTGACCTTCTCGAAGAAGTCCACCAGGTTGAGTAGGCATGATCTGCCCTTTAGAAAACCAAAGTGGGTTGGGTCCAGAGTCTGGAGGTTTGCTATATTTCTATTGATCATCTCCATAATAATTCTTTCCATGGCTTTACATATAAGACTAGTGAGACTTATGGGTCTGTAGTTTCCAGGGTCTGTAGATGGCCCACCTTTGTGCAGAGTTATGACAGTTGCCTTTCTCTATTCATGAGGCACAAAGCCTGTTTGGAGGCTGCAGTTAAATAGAGATTCCAGCCGCCCTGATAGGTCATGTTTCATGCTATTTAGAAGGCATCCTGGGATATTGTCTGGGCCCATTGATGCAGTGTTCTTGGTCTTAGAGAGAGCATTAAGGACATGTTCCCTAATGATAGTAGGGGAGTTATATTTGATGATATTTCCTGAGGGAAGGTTGAAGGTGAGAGGGGAGTAAAGTTGGAGCTGAATTTATCAGCCAGGAGGTTTGCTATATCTTCTGGATCAGTGTAGGTGGCTCCATTTACAATGAGCTGTGCACACAATTGTGTATTGCCTTTGAAGTTACGGACATAGATAAAAAATGCGTTGTGGTTGTCCTTGGCTTGGGAGGCCAAACTTACTTCAAATTTGGCCTTGCTAGACTTTATCTGTCCTCTGAGTTGTTTGTTTAGTTTAATTAGAGTGCTTTTATCCTGCTGGGTGCTGCACCTCCTAATTTTTGCCATGATTTTCTTCTTCCTGTTATACATCAGACTGATTTTGTGATTCCACCAGGGTGGCTTATTTTTTGAGTTAGTTCTGTACTTCTTCCTGGTGGGTACAGCTGCCTCTATACAGCTATTAACATGCTTGTACAGGGTTTCTGTAAACAGTTCTGCATAGGCAGAAGTGTTTTTAGGGTTTATAAGGGCTTGAAATTTTGCCAGGTTTTCACTTAATAGCAGGAGGTTAGCCTAAGGATAGTTCCTGAATATCCCCAGTGTAGCTGGGGGTCCAGGTTTTATTTTTACTTCAAAGGAAACCATTTTGAGGTCTGACCTTACCAGGGAAGGTATTACAGTAGGGGGGGGGCAGCATTCTCCCATATTAGTGAGGACCAGATCCAATATGGTTGCATCCCTAGCTGGTGTATTAACTATCTGGTCTAGGGAGTTTATGTTTACAAAATCCAGGAATCCCTGCGCGTGTACGTTTGATGTCATATAGGATTCCGAGTTAATAGTGGGGTAATTAAAGTCACCCATGACTATGGTATTGGGCTGCATGGTTAGTGTTTCCATTAAGTTTAAATACATGGTATAGGTTTCCAGGGTCATATAGCAGAACCTATAGGTTGCAAGGAAGTGGTATTGGATTTTACCTATGGTGATTTGAACATGAATCAGCTCAAGTGCATTGTCCTGTTTGACCAGCCTTGAAGTATATTTATTTTTGATGTAAATAGAGACACCTCCATGTTTAGTCCCTGCCTGTAAAGTAGCTGGAATAAATGTGTCGAAGGCATTATAACCCTGCACCGTTGGCGTGCTATCCGCGGCTTTAAACCACATCTCTGAGACAGCACAGACATCAGCATTCTCTAGGGTAAAGAGAGCTTCCAGGGAGTGGAGTTTTTTGTTTAGGCTCCTAGCATAGAGCTGTAATACCTTTATATTTTCTTGGTTTTGATTTGCAATGTCGGAAGTACTTTCAGTTTGGCATTGTCTAAAAAAGGCACTGTGGGGGAAGACAATATTTTAGCTAATATTCGAAAACCTGGAGGGGAGAGATGCAGACCATCCCTGGCTAAGCAGCATGGTCTGCCGACCATCTCCTTCCATGCTGACAAATATTGCAACCCCTTAGAATGACACCAGAAACTAAACCAATTATTAAAGTCAGTCATCTTTTGTTTGTACTGTGGCATCATCCTCGGAGAAGGTAAAATGCTGCTCAATGCTCAATGCTAGGCTCATACCAGCCTGAGACACATATTCTGAAAGTTTTATGATGTCTCTCTTCATATAGTCTAGGGAGGTACGTCTCAGGTCATTTACTCCCACATGTATATGACTGAGTTATATTGGTAATTGTGATCTAATGACCTGAGTGCATGCATAACGTGGTGGATCCTAGCCCCTCATAAGCAACTGACTGTAACTTTCTCCTTACTCAGCCTGGTGAGAGGGACATCAGTGTGTCTCACAATGGAGTCTCCAATGGCTAGAATGTTGGATTGTGTGGTGACTTGCCTTATGGGCTTAGAGGTAGAGGCTGCATGAGATGTAGCCCTATGTGTTTCTGTGGGTGTTTTGAAAGGGTGTGTTTGGGACTGCTGAGGGTATTTCTTATGTGTACTTTTTCTAGCAGGCCTTTGTGGTTTAGGAAGAGCAACGGCTAACACAGGATGAAACTGAAAAGAATGTGCCACTAGAAGATGCTATAATACTTTCTACAGAATGCCCGCAGAAAATGGAGAACAAAAAATGTGCCCTCAGTAGAAGAACAACTGCTAAGAGAAGAGTTGTTTGATTTAATAGAGATAGATAGGCATATTCAGATCAGTGAAAGAAATAGACTGAAGAAGGTCAATAAAACCCAAAAAGACATAAGTTTGATAAAACAAATGATCACAGTAATTAGGGCTGTCCATAGAGATCCATGTGATATAACATAAGTAAACAGGATATATTACTGTGCAGCTAAATTAATAGCAGATAAAATTCTACCATGAGAACACATGTTAGTAAGAGAAAGAAAGGGAAGAAATTGAATACTATCATGGAAGTATTGAATAAAGAAAACTATAAAGCAGTTAAGTGTCACTGTTAGAGGAGTACAGAAGAGGGAACAGATCAACAAAAATACTCAGAAAGAGACGTGATAAAAGCAATACACAATATTATAATGGATCAGGATTTATCATGCACTATCACAAATAATAAACTAAAAATATCAGCACAAGCAGAAAAATTTAGAAGATTCACAAATAAATATAAAAGAAAAGTGCAAAATAAGCAGTTTATTGATGACCCCCAAAAGTTTTATAGAGAATTATGAAACAAGGTAAAAGGAATTGAAATACCACCCACAAAAGAAGAAATAGAAACATTTTGGAGAAGTATTTATGAAGATTCTGTGGAACGTAACAAAAATGCTAAATGGATAGAAAAAATAAAAGAAAGATTAAGAAGTTTAAAGGTACAGGATATGAAATGGGAGAGATTGAAACAAAGTTAAGAAAAGCCTCTAATTCGAAAACACCAGGGCCCAGATGCAGTACCTAACTTCTGGTTAAAAGTATTAACATCTTTGCACAAAGATTTAGCTATGAGTAAGAACTATTTATATGCGCACCCTGAACAAACACCAACTTGGCTAACAACATGTAAAACAATGCTCCTTAAGAGTGAACCTGCAAGCTACTCTAAAAATTATAGACCAATAACTTGCCTTCCAACTACATATAAACTGTACACCGGAACTGATGCTGACAGAGTTTACAGACATTTAGAAGAAAACTCACTCATGGCAGTAGAACAAAAGGACAATAAATGAAAGTCAAATGGAACAAAGAATTATCTGTTTCTAAATAAAGTCTTAATGGAGAACTGTAAAAAGGGGAAGAATCTATGCATGACATAGATTGACTACAAAAAAGCATTTGATAGTACTCCACATTCATGGATAAAAGAGTGCTTAAAAATATAAAAGATACACCCTACACGATTGACTGCATTACAGTGACCATTAAACAGTGGCAGACAACTCTGCAATTAAACCATGACAAAGGACAAATTATTATTCCAGGGATAAAAATCCAAAGGGGAATATTCCAGGGTGACTCCCCTGTCACCTCTGCTATTCTGTCTTGCCCTTAACCCATTAAGCTGTCTACTTAACAGATTAGGCCACGGCTATAATTTGTCTCTTAGAAAACAACAAAGTGTAAAGACTTCTCATCTTCTCTTTGTCGATGATTTAAAACTGTATAGCTCACCAGATGAGGAAATGAAAGTACAACTGCAAGTAGTCAGAACTTTTTCATACGATATAAGAATGTCATTTGGTCGTGATAAGTGTGCAAAAGCAACATTTAAAGCAGGAAAACTGCAGCACCAAGAAAACATCAGTTTGGGACAAAGATGTGATATAAAAGAACTTGAACAAGAGGGAGTGTATAAATATTTGGGAACTGATAAAGGATCAACAATAAAACATGAACAAATGCGAATAAAATCTAGTAAGGAATATTTTAAAAGACACAAATTAATCTTGAAAACAGCGTTGACATCTTGGAACAAAACTGAAGCTATAAGTTAATTTGCTCTTCCTGTTCTAACAGTTTGGGAGTGATTGATTGGCCCCAAAATGTGTTGGATAGATTAGACAGGAAAACAAGAAGAATGCTTCATGCTCACCAAATGATTTATAAAAATCAGTGCATACTAAGATTATATATTCCCCATTCCGAAGGCGGTATGGGTCTCCTTGAAATTGATTAAATGTATAGATCTGTAACTGCGGGACTGCACACATATCTGCTGACCTCACAGGACCCAAATGTAGTGGACGTTTTGAAACATGAGGAGAATAAATCTTCCCTGCTTAGTCTAGCATAAGCGTATCAATGTCAAGCAGGAATGGAAATCAAACTAGAAGTAGATAAAAATCAGGCGGCAACTGAATGTACCAAAAAACAAAAAGAATACAAGGTGAAGGATCAGACGAGAAGGCAAGAAAAGTGGAAAATGCATAAATATAATTGCAAGTATTGAAAACTTCTGGAAGAACCTCATGTTGATCAGGCTCAAATGCAGGAATGGTTAAGAGAGGCAAATTCAAACCAAAAGATGAAAGGTTAATATTGGTGGCCCAAGACAGTGGGCCACGCAAAAGTTGGTTTACAACATCCATTGAACATGTGGGAGAAACAGAAAAATGTAGGTTTTGTAAAGCAGAATTGGAAACATTTACACACCTCGTTGCTGGTTGTGACATACCAATGGCAGAAAACTATATACTGAATGGCACTACAATGTGACAAGACTGTTGCAATGGAGATTGTGTAAACATTATGTAGTGAAGTAGCTGAAAAACACTGGAAACATGAGCCACACACAATCACAGAAAATGATGACGTGTACATCACATGGGATCAACCATTACCAACAGTTCAAAAGACAGATGTGAGAAAACCAGATATAGTGGTCCATGAAAAGAAGAGAAATGTAGCATTGATCATTGAAAATGCTACACCCAGTGACTACAGTGTCTTGCATACAGACAGACACAAAGTCATAAAATACCAGGATTTGCAGGCAGAAACGAAAGCAATGTGGAAGAAAGACACCCACTCAGTTCCAATAGTAGCAGGAGCAATGGGTCTTATAAAAAAGAATCTTCAGTCATATTTAGATATGTTATCAATAGAAGGAGTCATTACTTGGCATGTTAGGGCTGTGAAGAGGTCTTCTGGCTGATGTCAAAGACTGAAACCATACTAATTTTATGAACTTTAATCGTGCTTCGACTTAGGAATGGGGTCCATTCCCATCATGGTAATAGAAACCACCAAAAGACTTGGAGAAATTAAAAAAAAGAAATGGGGACACTGGCATGACTCATGATGGCAGATGTGAGAACGTGACTGAAAGCAAGAACTTGTTTCTCTTACTTTGTGGCCTCCCAACAAAGGTGAAAGAGTTCTTTCTTGCCTCTTCAGACACCAAACCACTGTCAAGTTGTCAGAGAGGATGGAAATTGCACCAGTGGGGAGGATATCCTAAAAGGCATATAGGGTCAGAAGGACTGTTCACTTCTTCAAGTATTTATGAGCAATATGGCACTGACATGCAGTCAAATGCCTTGGACCATCTTACTCCGCAAACTGTCACCCATCCCACAGCAGAAACATCAACTGCTACAATCGCTATGGAGCATGGAGTATGAAAGGGTCTACCCAGAGGCAGGCTGGATGGTTCTGTCCACTAATAATGATGTTCCTTACACTTCTTGAAGATCTGAATTGAAGGTGAAGGCAGTCTGTCAACTACTTCCACTGAACTTCAAAGATCCACTACAAGACTCTCATAAAAAAAACTTCCAATGGGTAACAGGAAAATTGTAGAAACCATCGGGCCCAGTGCAAACAGGGAAACATATGTTGACCATGAACTGTTGCTTATTAAGTAGAAAGTTGTTTCCTTGATCAGCAGGACCCTGTCTAGTGGTAGGAAGGCTTCAAACAAAAGGATATTTAAAGTACAAGCTATTAAAGTTACTGACTGAATGGGTTCATCTGGGATTCTCTAAGGTTTTAGAGTGCTGCCTAAGGAAAGACAAAGCTTTAGAAGCAAATCCCTGGAGGTAACTAAACTTATAAAGATGCAGCTGTCAAGAGCCAGTTGTTCACATAAGGAATGACACTGGAGCCTTGGACATGAAGGGTTGCTACAACTACAGTCATGCAGTTGGTGAACATCCTTGGGACTGTGGTGAGATGAAAGGATAATGTGCTGAATTGTTAGTGACTAGTTCCAAGACAGAAATTAAGGAATCATCTGGACTTACTTATTTATTTTATTTATTTATTGCTATTTGTTAACCAGGTTGGTCCAAATGAGCCAAAGGCACGTTTTCAGTGGAGTCCTGAGGAGAAAAGCTCCAGTTATTACAGTCATTCAAAACAAAAATTTACATCACAAATGGCATATAACAAGAATTTATTTTAGTGAAGATACTGAACAAGAGGGGACCCAAAATACAGCCTTGGAGAACACCAGTGTAGACAGGCAGAAATGGGGGTGAGACAGTTTGCCAGTGTATAGATTGTAGTCTGTTAGATAAGTAACTATTGAACCAGGCTACAGAGGGGGTAGACAGGTGAAGGACATAAAGTTTAGTTGACAGTTTAGAGTGGGAGACAGTATCAAAAGCCTGTGAGAGATAAAGGAATAGACAAGAAAGAAGTAGGTTGTTATCACGGGCTTCTGCTACAGTTTGGGTGAATGAGAGTAGAGTGGTAGATGTGCTGTGATGGGGTCTAAAGCAGTGCTGAATGGGAGTTAAGAGTTTATTATCAAGAAAGTGTTTAAGTAGCTGAGAATGAACGCATTTTTCTAGTATTTTGGAAAGTGGGGATAGTTTAGCAATGAGACAATAGTATGAGGGGTCAGTGGAGTTACCACCTTTATGGAGAGGGATTGTGTAAAAGGATTTCTATAATTCGGGGCCAAAGTACAGTTTTGTACCTACCATAAATGTAGATGTTCGAGTGTATACCCTGCTGCAGTCATCACACTTGTGTTATCCTGCCGTCAGGCGGTCCCGCAGTCGGCACAAATTCCAAAGTCTTGGTCCGGCGTCAGTTGCTGTCGCTTCTTCCCTGACGTCAGAGCGCCAGGGGTATATCAGAGGCATCCAATGCCATTTTCTTCAGTTTTTCTTGCCCCAGATGTCAGGTGCTCCAAATAGGTAGGCAAAAGATATATATATATATATATATATATATATATATATATATTTACATATACATATAACTATATGGGAAAAATAAAACAAAACCCTTAGGCACAAGCAAATGCATCACAGCGGTAGTATAGAAGATAAGTTCAGCTAGTTTAGAGGGGATGGAGGGAGGGCAACCTGGACTGCAGCAGGGTATACACTCGAACATCTACATTTATGGTAGGTACAAAACTGTACTATGTTCATCGTGTTACCCTGCTGCAGTCATCACACTTGGGTAGAATCCCAAAGCTAAGGATGGGCGGTGGAGTCAAACAGGGTTAGAGGAGGCTAGAAGGCCCTGCAAAACTGCAGTGGCAAAGCCAGCTCTAGTCTTAGAGTAAAGTGGTAAGTGGTAATGTTTGATAAAGGTGTGTACTGAACTCCAAGTTGCAGCTTCCAGAATATCCTTGGTTGGCACCCCCCTGAGGAAGGCTGTAGATGTAGCTGCTGCCCTGGTAGAGTGGGGCCTTATGGTAGCAGGAACTGGTTTTCCATGGTGGGTGTAGCAAAAACGTATGCAATGTCCTATCCATTTGGAAATGGTTTGTTTTGAGATAGCCTTTCCTTGTGATGCTGTAGCATAGGATACAAAAAGCTGGTCAGATTTTCTGAAAACCTTAGTTTTATCCAAGTAGTAACGTAGCTGCCTGTGAATGTCCAAGGAATGCAGGAGTCTTTCTCCTTTGTTCTGTGGATTTGGAAAGAAGGTGGGTAAATGGATGGTTTGATTTAGAGCCACACTGGATACCACCTTAGGCATAAAGGAGGGGTTAGTTTGTAGAGAAACTCTGTCTTGATGAAAAATGAGGAAAGGCTCTACTGCCATTAGTGCCTGAAGTTCTGAAACTCTTCTAGCTGCAGTGATTGCTAGCAGCAGGGCAGTCTTCCATGATATAAACTTTAAGTCAGCTGAGAAAGCTGGCTCAAAAGGAGGTAGCGTGAGTTTTTCCAGAACAAAGTTGAGGTCCCAAGTAGGTGTTGGTGCTCTCCTGGGAGGCCTAATGTTCTTGACCCCTCTGAGAAATTGCCTTAAAAGTGGATGTGAAAATAAGGGAGGATCCGTGTTGTAGTGAGCAGAAATGGCTGAGGCATGGATTTTAACAGATGAAAAAGAAAGCCCTTTGTGTAACATCTCAGTTAGATATTGCAGAATCTGAGGTATGTCAGGTTGAAGAGTATTTTGGCCTTTAGCTTGGTTCCAGGCGCAAAACCTTTTCTATTTGTCTGAGTATGATTTCCTGGTGCTGGGTCTTCTGGCCTCCAGAATAACTTCCATAACAGCTTGTGAGAAAGGAGCTGGCTGGTTGCTTAGGTGATTTGCCATGCAGCCAAGTTTAAGGTTTTGAGCTGGCTCTGTAGAATCTGATTGTCTTGCTGTGTGACCAGGTGGGTAATTTGTGGTAGAATCCATGGTGGGCCCTGGGCCATATTCCTTAATAGTGGGTACCAGTGCTGGCGTGGCCACTCTGGAACAATGAGGATCATTCGGGGTCTCTCCATCCTGACTTTCAGTAGCACCTTTGTGAGAAGGGGTAGTGGAGGAAAGGCATATACTGTTGGCATTTTCCAAATGAATTAGAGTGCGTCCACTTTCCAAGCTTGATGGTGAAAAGTCCTTATGCCAAACTTTGTTAACTGATAGTTTTGAGGGCTGGCAAACAGGTCTATGTCTGGGAGCCCCCATTTTTGAGTTATCATTGCGAATATTTGTGGATCCAGTTTCCACTCGTGGGGATCCATGATGTTTCTACTTAGGTCGTCTGCCAATGTGTTCTTTTTTCCTGGCAGGAATTGAGCTTGTAATTGAACTTGGTAAGCCAGTGCTGTGTTCCACAAGGTCATTGCTTGCCTGCATAGAGGGTAGGAGTGTGTACCCCCTTGTTTGTTTATGTACCACATTACTATGGTGTTGTCTGTCCTTATGATAAGCTGTCCTGGATGCAAGAGGTCCTTGAAGGCTGTCAGAGCATTTTGTACAGCTAGCATTTCTTTTTGATTGATGTGCAGATTCCTTTGATCTGCTGTCCATAAGCCTTGAACGCACCATCCTGCCATGTGTGCCCCCTAGGCATAGTCCGATGCATCTGTTGTTATAGTTTGCCTGGCTGGGGGTAGGGTGAAAGGCTGACCCTTGTTTAGGTGACAAGCCTGTGAAGAAGCGACAGCAACCGACACCAGACCAAGACTTTGGAATTCGTGCCGACTGCGGGACCACCTGACGGCAGGATAACCCAAGTGTGATGACTGCAGCACGGTGCAGCAGGGTAACACGATGAATATCAGAGTTGGTAATAGAATGATTAATAAGGATAGAGACTGGCTAGGCAATAGAATTGGTAGCAACTTTAAGGGAGTGGGGAGGTAAACTGTCAACAGAGGGAGAGCAGGGTTTGATAAAGGCAGTGGAAACAGGTGTTAAGGAGAAGGTATTAGAGGAAGGAGGACTGGGAGGTAAAGTCCGAGAAGAGGCATTGGGACTATGTTGAGTAAATGTTCGGATTGTTTCTATGAAGAGACTGTTTAATAGAGCAGCAGTTTCAGTGGCAGTATTGAGAGGAAAGGGGTTGGGGGTGGGGGGGTTACTGGGGTAGAGAATGCTATTCA
Organism: Protopterus annectens; assembly: GCF_019279795.1. NCBI lineage: Eukaryota > Metazoa > Chordata > Ceratodontiformes > Protopteridae > Protopterus > Protopterus annectens. Next base: position 7,974,098 of record NC_056751.1, read on the forward strand.
CTGTGGACCAGAATTTCTTGGGGTTGGTATGTGGGCTGTAATGGTTGGAAACAAAGAATGATTTTTTATTATCTTTGATGATTAGTTTTTTACACATGTTTCTAAGTTCTTTGTAATGTTGGAGTAGGGGAGAGGTTTTATTTTTGATCCAAGTTTTCCAGGCAGTGTACCTCTGGTGTATAATAGAATGTATTTGCTTAGTGAGCCAGGGGGCACTGTTTTATATTACGCTGATTTTTCTAGATGGGGCCATGGTGTTTAGTATGTCAAGAAATATTCTGTTGAATGCAGTTACGGCATCATTAAGGGGGAGGTTATAAAGGAAGGTCCAGTTGACGTTGACAGTGTAGAGTTAAACTTATGTGGGCGAAGTGAGTCAGGTTATGACTCTCTCTGTAAAGGAGTTCTTTGGGTGACAGTTGAGAGTATCTATGGATACAGGTAGGGGAGTTGGGAAGTATGCCAGGGTTATGATAGACACAAGGGTCGGAGGTAAGGATCCAGTCTATAATAAATCCAGAGGTAGAGGTTTTGTTGGTTCTGGTAGGGGAAGATATGAGTTGGTGGAAGTCATACAAACTGAGGCAATGAGTAGGGGAAGAGGAGGAAAGTAAAGCCCAATCAATGTTTACATCACCAAGTATAATGGTTTCATGGGGAATATTTTTGGAAGAGCCAGGAGAGAAAGTTTTCAAGAATAAGAATGTTGTCACTTGGGGCGATATAGATGGAGACAATGGCAAATTTCATGGGGGGGTGGTGGTTAAGATGGCAGTTTACAATGAGGATTTCTGCAGGAGCAAAGCTGGGTAAGGGGGTTGAGAGTAGAGAGATAAGTCAGTTGGTTGGAGTACAGGATGGCAACACCTCCACCTCTGTTATTAGCTCTGTCTACACGTAGATGTTGTAGCCTGGGGGTAATATTTCTGAGTTAGAGATGTGAGGCTTTAACCAGGTTTCAGATAGGGTTAAGATATGAGGGGAGTTAAGTCGGATCCAAGAGTGCAATTTTGTAGTTTTGTTAATGCTTTGGATATTCAGAGAGAAGACAGTTAGGGACTTAGGTGGGGGAGTAGGGAATTACTGTAAAGACTGAGGGGGTGAGGTGGAATGAGAATGTGTTTAAGAGGTAGAGTTGTTGGTCCTGGATTGGGATGGATGTCTACGTCCAAGAGAAGTGTATCTAAGAAAGTAAGCAAAAAGGAGAAAAGGTCTACAATACAGGGAGTTCTAGGTTTTATACAAGTGGAAAGATATACATTAGGATAGATTTTGATCATAAAGAGGATGGAAGGTAAGAGTGGAAATAGGTAGGGAGAGATTAGAAGTGTGTGAGGGTTGCCGTGTGAGTAATGACTGTAAGAAAGCATAGGTGCTGTTGCTGAGAAATGAAGTGATGTATGGTATGAGGTAGACAGGGCTAGTAGGAGGAGAAGGGGAATAGTGAGATAGTGAGGAGACATCTTGGGAAATTGTAAGGTGATAGTTACTGAATAACAGTATAGGTGTTATTGTTTTGTTGGATAGTGAAGATGAGAAGTAGGGGGTTAATTATGCAGGGAATGTGGCAGAATGATAGAGGGAGAGTGCAGGAGGTGTAGTGTAAAGTAGGAGGGGGAGTGTAAAGTAGGAGGGGGAGTGGTTGGAGAGGAGGGGAAATTGGGTGGGTAGGTGGATTGGTCAGTGTGTGGTGTGGGAGGAGCTCAGAGAGTATAAATCTAATGAAAGTGAGGGTGGGTAGGAATGGTGGTAGGTACAGGAGCAGAGTGAGCCCGAGCGTAGCGAGGGCAAATGAAGCGGGCTTTCCTGACTGGGAGCAGGACAAGATGCGATAAAAACAATCAGGAAACTCAGGGGAGGTTATGCTTACAGAGAGGGAAAAATGATCCTAAGACAGGGTGGGAGAAAAAACAGGTATGGGTCTAGAGTTCTAAGAGAAAAAGAACTTTCCTTGAGTTGGTTTGCACTGCTTTAGTTTAGAGGCAAAAACACGTTTATGCTAGGTATTACTATGTGTTAACAGCACAATAAATGGGCACTAGAAACACAAGATTCAGGCAAAGAAAGCGTATGCACCAACAGGTGCAGCTCTGGGAGATAGGAGAGCTGGAAAGCTATCAATTCCTAAGCAATGCTGCCATCTAGTGGCAGAATGGGATTAAGTAAAAAGACAGAGAGGTAAATAGAAATAACAGAAAAGTAAAAGCACTAAAAGGGATAAATGGCTGGTCAAAGAGAAGAAGACGGGCATAGGGGGTCCCGGCAGGCTACTAACACTCAACCATGTAGCAATAACATAAAATGGTGGCAACAGTAGGCAAACACCTACATTGAATCTCAGTAAGGCAGTGCTTCCAGTTCCATTTTTTTTTTATTTTTGATAGTATTCCACTTCATAGCTGTTCTGATCTTAAGACAGGAATCTTGTATGTCCAGGGATCACATCCAGTTCCCTTTGGAGAGAAAGGAAGGACAGACTGCACTGCGACAAAAGGGCATTCTGAGAATATGAAGACTTAGGTACTCAAGCAGATAATGAGCCTGATATCCTGATTCTTGCTGGGCACTAAAACAATCCTGAATAAAATCCACACCATCTGTAGTTTGGTGGGACCTCTTGGATGGATACCTTTTACAAAATGTCTTGAATAAATGAACTGGCCACAGACAATTGATGAGGTGAAATGTCTGATACGGAGGGCTGCAGGCCTGGAAGGGAGGAAAGAGGTATGAAATAGCCTATGGATAGCATGATTCCAGATGGCCTCCAGCTGCCTACATGGTACAAGAGACTGGCAAACCTTCAAATACTGGATAGATGTCCCCCACAAAGAAGTGTTACTTGATCTCTGATTACTTCAGTGAGAACCACCATATCTTCTGGGACCATGGTCATTCTGAAAACTACCGCATTCTTTACTGTGTTTCATAGAACCTCTCAGCTGTGGACACGGATATGAAAGCTAGAAGGTGCTGTAGTCCATTCTTGAATATGGCCACTTAGAAGCCTGGAATTTAATGCCAACTTGGGTGATAGTGCTGTGTTTGTCTTCTTGCTTCTCAAATCTGGCCTTTACTCACACATATATGAGCAAGGAAAACATCAAAGAGGACATTCATAAACTAGGCCTTAACATTCTCAGCAAATTCCAAGGATAGGGGCAGGCCATCATTATCTATAAACAACAAAGATGCCACCCTCACATCCCCAAAATGGATGGTACTGCAGACCTTGGCTGTACCTTGAGTCTTCACAAATCATAAACAGGAGATGAAAGGAGAAGAAACAATTGACACCTTTAGTGAAGCCCTACATCAGCCTGAAGCATCTATGGCTTTACGTCAATAATGCAAACACAGCTCAATTCCCCTAAATACTGGGACAGAATGGCATGCAGCAGCAGGCCTGGGACTATACTGCTGTAGCATTTCCAACACAACATTCTAGGGTACATAGTCATACGTCTTCTCCAAGTGCACAAAACACATGTAGAGAGTACTGAAAAAACTCATATGAACCCTGCAATATCTGTGCAGGGGCAAACAGTTCATTCACTATTTCACAGCCATGACTAAAAATCCAAACTGTCTCTCCTGAATCAGTGGCTTAATTATTAAATGAAGTTTCATTTCAATCACTCTGGCATATGATTTTCTGGGGTGGGCGATGAGTGTGATCTTCTAAATGTGGAACATGCCTTCTTGCTCCCTTTTTGAAAAATTGTGTCCATTAATCCAGTTTGCCAATCCACAGGTACTGTCCCAGCCTTCCACGCAACACCAAAAAGGGATGTTAGCCAAGAATGCCTAACAATCTCCAGAGCTTACAGCATTTTCAGATGTATCTCACCCGCTCCTGCAGCCTTGCCACATCAGAACTTCAGTACAATCCCCTACTGTGTATGGTGACACTCACAAGTCTCTGAATGGGTGCTGTTCATTCAGTTGAATTTGAGACAGTAAACAAGGAGTTTACCTCAGTGCAACTGCAAATTGTAGCGATGAAAGCTATTTGAGTTTATGTATATGCATGAAACAGTTACTAAAAGTATTTAGCCTTCTTAGAGATTATGAGTGTATTATCTTTAAATATTCCTTTTCAACCATGGTAGAGCATTCTCATAGTACACACAAGAAGTAAGGGTGTGGGAGGCACAGGCATCCAGACCTACAACTCTAATCTTGACTAAGAACATTGCTGAGAGGTAAGGAAAACATTGAGAAATTCTGAAACTAGTGAATATGCCTTCCTCTGAGGAGGCAGTGACCTCATCTGCTGAAATGGGACCAGTTAACCATCTGCTTCTGGTACTGCCTCCTCAGAAGAGGGCATATTCAGCAGGTTCAGGAGTTCTTCAAAAAGTTTTTCCACCATTCAATAATGTTCCAAGTGAAGGTCAGTGTTTCTGCACCCTTGCTGAGAACAGCCTGGGCAATATGGCATTTTCCTCTCCTGAGCTACTGATGTTTTGACAGAGCAGTGTCAGTGGCACAACAGGTAGCTCACTTGCCATTGGTGTAAAAGGCTGTAGGTTCTATTGCCAGATCAGGTAGATTGCTTGCAGATAATGCAGTGCAGCATAAGGGGGGGGGGTATGCTACACTCCTGAGTGTTCTGACCATCATTTGAAACATTAAACCGAGGCCCCATCTGCTTGAGTTGTTGGTAGCTCAGATGGATGTAAAAGATCCCATGACACCTATCAAAAAGAGGAGGGGAAGTTCCCTTTTACTTTGACCAAATTCCCCCTAGCAGCATAAAATTCCAGCTTTGGTCTCCCCTGAAGAGAGGCTACAAGCCTACTGGGATTAACCTGATTAACAAATGACAGATAGATAGACAGACAGACAGCTAGATAAATAGATAAACCACCCTAAGACTGTTTGAAAGTCATTCTCTCTATCCTCGCCAAACTCCTCCTACTCCTAATCCCTCACTTTGACAGCTGCTGTCTTCCTAACATGTTGGTACCTATCAGACAAATCTAGTGATCGCATTGCTAGCACTAAACCTAAAGCTTCACTCTTTAACCTGCCTGCTTCTTTCACTGCCAGTGTCCACCAGTGAGTTTCAGGATTACTGCCATGAGAAACACAAAAATGAAAGTTATGTACTCACCATAACTATGTATCTGTGTTGTCCATTTTCATTCTTCCTCAAAGAATGGGTCTTAGATCCATCCTCGGATCTGACTCAGCTGTTTTTCTTCCAGACTCTTGAATCCGACTCTAGAGCTCCTCCCCTTCCCACAATGCCACTTACTGCTGTACTACCTCAGATCAAGTTTGCTGTCACTATATATCAATCTAGAATACAGCTTACAACAAGAAAAAAAAACAGAATAGGGGTCATAGAGGAGCAGTGGTTTCAAAAACGTTATCAGGTCACTCACAAAGTAAAATGAGAGGGGAGGGGGGTGGGAAGTTGGGGAAGAGTGAAAATGGACAGCACAGATGCATAGTTATGGTGAGTACATAACATTTACATCTGATGTTGTCATTTTCATTCATTCCTCAATGAGTGGGACAGAGTCCCCAGCTATGATAACCTTCGGTGGCCCTCATGGAAGTATGTTCCAGAGAACCAAATGCAGCCCTGTTTCTGGAGCTGACTCCAACTTGTAATGAGCAATAAAAGTATGAGCATTTGACCAAGTGGCTGCTGCACAAGTATCATCGATAGACACTCTGGCCCAGAAAGCAGATGATGTAGCTTTAGCTCTAGTACTGTGAGTTTTTGGAGGTCTTGTCAAAGATAAACCTTTTAAAGAGTAAACATAGGAAATACAGTCTGTTACCAATTTGGCTAAGGTGACTTGGTTTTCCCAATTTGTTACAGGCAAAGGAAACAAACAGTTGATCAATTTTTCTAAAATCCTTCATTCTATGCAGATAAAAACAAAGCTGCCTCAGTACATCTAAAAGGTGAAGCGTGTATTCCCCTTGACTGGAAAATTTTGGAAAGAAGACTGGAAGATTGATGACTTGGTTGATGTTTATTTCAAAGGCTATTTCTGGTAAAAAAGATGGATTAGTACATGTAACTCTATATTTACGGAAAATCAAATAATGTGGTTTTGAAGAGAGTGCTTGAAGTTCAGAAACTCGCCTAGGTGAAGTAATAGCCAAAAGAAATATTCTCTTCCAAGAAAAAAATTTGAGATCAGACTTGGTTTAAAGGTAGGTTGAACCAAGCCTTAGCAATACAATTGTAAGATACCAAGGTGGAGTAGGATATTTAATCACAGGGCTAATCACAGGGCTAAGCAAAAAAGTACCTAGTCTGGATGATGCTAGTGGGGAATCATTATCTCCAGTGTGATAATCAGAGATGGCTGCTAGCTGAACTTTGATGATGAAGAAACTAGCACCTCCAAATATTGAAGCAAGAAAATCTAAAACAGCAAGAATAAGAGCAATAAAGGGGTCTAATTATTTATATTATCTGATGAAGTCGCTTTCTAAGACGAAAACGTGTGTGCTGTTTGTTGCCTAAGTCTGCACGTTAATAAACTTGTATTCAGTGCTTTTGTGAGTTCGTGCCTAAACTCGTATCCAGTGCCTTATTGTGAGTTCGTACTTGCCCTGGTGATATCGGTCTGGTTTGGCTGCTTTCTTTGGTTGTATTAGTTCCCTTGCCCACTTAATATTAAAGGTATGTACTTCTCTTTCCACCCTTTCAGGACTTCATGCTTAATATTCACTATAGTCTCTACAGGATAGTCCCTTTCTTGAAAAAGGTTCTGTATGTAATCCAATTCTCTCCTCATATCTTCGTCCTCTGATGTCATACGTATCGCCCTAATCATCTGCCATTTTATTACATTTCGTTTCTGATTAATAGGGTGATTACTACTATAATGTAAGTACAAATTGGAAAAACACTCCTTTGTGTACAATTTTGACTTACATTTTTTGTTTTCTTTATCCTTCAGGATAGTAACATCCAAAAAGTTCACTCTGTCATCCCATATTTCATGTGTAAATTCTAAGAATTCAGTTGTTTGGCCATCGTCTATTTCATATCTTGGTCCCTTCCATACAATGCATATATCATCCAAAAATCTAAAATATGCTTTTATATACTGCTTGTATCCAGAATCCAATATAAAGTGTTTCTCCAAATATAGTAATACTATATTAGCCACTATAGGTGCAAAGGCTGAAACTGGTATACCATCAATCTGATGGTATAACTCTCCTTGGAATTATATATAGTTGTTTTTCATAACTAACTCCACACTCCCTAATACTAAATTAAAGTCTCTACCATTCAAAAACCTACCCATGATCATCAGAACAGTCCTCCTGAGCTTGTTGGCTAGAATGTTGGATTTCCCCAGTGTATGCACTGCTATAAGAAAGCGGCTGGAGGAGATCATCCACTGCCAGACTCTCACTGCTTCTTGGCAAAGGAGGTAGGACCTGGTTCCCCGTTTGTTGATGTACCACACCAGTGATATATTGTCCATCTGGACAGCAATTATCCCTAGAGGAAGAGAGTTCTGAAAAGCGTGCAATGCCAAGAAGACCACTCTCATCTCCCAGAAGTTTATATGCAAATTGTTCTCTTCTGGAGACCATGTACCTTGTATAGTCTGTCTCAAGAAATGCTCCCCCCAGATGGGAAGCATCCATGGTCAATGTGGTCTTTGGGGGAGAAAAGATAAAGGGACATCCCTGAAAAAATTTGTTGGACTGAATCCAAAGTAGTGAGTCCCTGTAGACTCGATAAAGTTTTATAGGATGGTTCAAAGGTGTCAAAGAATCGACCACTGTACTGCTACAGTCTATTGGAGAACTCACATGTGATGATGAGCAGAGGGTACCATGGTGATCGCCACAGCCATAGAGTCTAAGGCTTGAAGAACCAATTCTGCTGGAGGAAAAGAGTGTGATAGAATCTGACTTGACATGCAATTTCAAGGTATGAACTCTGTTTTGAGGCAAAAAGGCCAACTGACTGACTGTGTCCAGGTGAGATCTTATAAACTCCAAGACATGAACTGGTTGAAAATGGGACTTGGGAAGACTGATTCCCAGGAGCTAATGCAAACAGAGAAAGTAATCCCTGTTTTTTTTGAGGAGATGCCTGATGGGGCAGTGAGAACCCAGTCATCTAAATAAGGAAACACTCTTGAAGCTGAGCAGTCTGAGATTAGAAACTACCACTGCCATGCATGTGGTGAACACCCTTGGGGCTGTGGCGAGACCAAACGGCAGGGCTCAGAATTGGTAATGATTGGCCCCCAGCCGAAAATGCAAATATCTGAGCATCTGTTCATCTTGATGTGATACTATGCATCTTGGAGGTCTATAGAGCACATCCAGTCATCCTTCTGCAGAAGAGGCAGTATGGACTGAACCATGACCAACCGGAACTTTGAATTCTTTATAAACTGATTTAGATAAGTGAGATCCAAAATAGGTCTCTGGTCCCGTCTTCTTTGGCACTGAAAAGAACCCTGAGTAAACTCCACATCCTGTTTGGTCTGGTGGGGCCTCTTGGATGACTCTTTTTGTCTAGCAGCTTTTGAATTTCTAGAGCTGCTAATTCCTGATGACTGGGTGGAATACTGGGGAGACATTTCCATTTGGGTGGGGAATTTGTACAAAGGGAATGAAATATCCTCTGGATATGATCTTTTGTACACAAAACCTTTTGTGATGGCTGCTCAGGCTTCTGGGTGCAAACACAAGCATATCCCCAACTGACTCCAGAGAAAAACAGTTGAGCAACCCTTCAGGAGAGCTTAAAGGACCTATCTGAAAAGGAATTTTGGAAACATAGTTTTACAGACTCCACACCGCCACCCCTCTGTCCCTGGCAGAAACTTCCTCTGCGACTCCTGAAATAGTCCTTGAGATTTTCGGAACCACTTATTTTTACTGCTGTGCTGATTCCTAAAAAGGATCTATGTGGGGTCAAAAAATGTATTCCTATGACTGCAGGAAAGTGTGTCTTTAACAGTGGGCCCAAACAAGGAAGATCCATCAAAGGGAGTATTGATGAAAGAAGACTTCAAGGGCTCAGCAAAATCACACAAGCACATCCAAGCATGTCTCCTGATGGCTATGCCTGAACCCACAGCCCATGAGAAACCTTCAGCTGCATGGGAGAGTAACCTCATGGACGCATTAGATATAGATTGAACAGTGGCCAGTTGCAAGTAAAAAGCCATCTATTCTTCTGCCAACATGTTACCAGGGGTAGACTTAGACAGTTCCTTAATCAAGTTCTTCTGTAGTCTAGTAAAGTGTGTCATGCAATTAAGCAACCATAATGCAAAGGTTTCTGAAGCATAAATGCACTTTCTAAACCAGTCCACTACCTCTATTAGGAGGATGGACAGTGCAGCTCTGTTCAGCCAGTTCCTTTTCAGTGAAGCTCTGTTCAGCCAGTTCCTTTTTTGTGGCTGCCACGACCACTATGGTATGTACAGGGATTCCTTTACCCAAAAAGGCCTGTCTTTGGGTGGAGCTAGGATCATGCCTGGATGACAGTGGATAGGTTCTATGGCATACAGTTCCTTCCAAGCCCAGTAGGATACGAGGTCTATGAGGTCATCTGCAGGGGGAGGTCACTCAGGACGTAGAGGGCCCAGACCTGAAGTCTTCTAGGAGCCCTGATTCCTCCTGGGAGGGAGTTCGAAGGACCAACCGCCTTTCTGGCAAAGGATCTCTTGAATGTCTCTGGAGGAGACGTCTTCTGGTGGTGATCTGGGGGACCCTTCCCCCCATCAAAAATCTGTGTCTTCTGTCAGAGATTCCTGTGGGGGATCTAAGTGCCTCCTCTTACAAAATCTCTTCCAGGGAACCTCTTCAGTGGAATGGTCTGGAGAGATGTCAAAAGAAATGGGAAATTCCTAAACTGGAACTGCCTGGAAGCTGATATGGGGCTAGCTGTCCCTGTGGAACAGGCAAATGTGGCCCAGAAGCTGGATCCAAGGGGGAATGAGGTTAGGATCCGAGGAAGTAACAGTCGACAGAGTTCTTGGATGGGGGAACACCCTCTCCGCCACCTCGAAGGCAGAGGGACTGGGAGAAGCCAATGACAACCTCACTGGAGCCATAACTTTCAATGCTGTCAAACCCTGATCCTGCCTAGATCTCCACTCTGAGAGAGGAGTTGGACCCCCGCTGTTCAATGTTGAGGCTCCAAGGGGAAGCAATGGCTCACAAAACTCTTGGGAGTCAAAGGCATCCCCCTGGCTCTGGAGCCAAAGCTTCGGATCTGAGACTCGTCCTACTCAAAGGGGATCTGTGCTGAATGATTCAGGGACATAGTCTTGAAGAAGAAGTTATCTTTGGATCCAACGCTTTGAATCTTGGGGCTCTTGGATCTTATGGTTCCATCGGAGAAGGTGAAATGACAGGATAGAAAACTGGCTGAAGGCTCACGTGTCCAGTGGGAGATGGAGTTGGAAGGACCCCCATCTGGATCTGAGTTCTGAGAAATCTCATCATCATCCTATCTACATCTGCTTCAGACAGACTTCCTGAGGACCTGATAGAAGAAGACGTGGAAGGAAGATGAGACATCCTCCTGGGAGTTTCCTGTAAAAGGGGAGATCAAATCAGTGGACAAACTGACTCTGGAGAAAAGTGAGGGCTCCAAGGCTGAGGCGACTTTGAAACTGTCAAGGTCAGATCTGAAGCTGTCAGATCTGATTGCTTTGCAAGCTTAGCAGGCAGCTTCGATGTGGAAGTGGATTTCAGATACATGTAGGAGAGCATTTCCTGTGATCCCTGGGCTCCAAAGATGACTGAGATTTTTTGGTGGGGTTTGAGCTTCTGATACAGGAAAGAAAGGTGCTGATGCTGAAAGAAGGCCCTTTAAAACTAACTTGTATCTATCACTAATAGCCCTGGTACTGAACCCTGCAGAGACTTGACAGGGGAATCCAGGTTGCTTGGGCCTAAACAATAAACACACTCCCTGTGGGCATCAAGTGCACTTCTTAAATCTCGTTGGCTTTTTAGCCATGATAAGGAGAGACGGAGAAAGATTTTTTTTTTTAAGAAATAGAGAAGAAATGAGACTTACCAACAATAAAATCAAGTAACTACTCCTAAAAAGCAGGTATGGGAAACACCAGAGAAGGGTTACCAGAAATGGTAAAAAATATATACTCAAAAAAGTGTAGAAATAACAGCGGAAAAAGCCAAGAAAGGAGTAAATGGAGGAAAGGGTATAGTATAGGAAAAAAAAGTAGACTAGAAGAAAAAAATAAATTCTATTTTTAGTCAAGAACCCCTGCTTAACACAACCCAAAACTTGACAGAGCTCGATAAATGTCTGAACCATTAGAGTGGCAAACAAGATCTGAGGTAATACAGCAGTAAGGGGCATTATCGGTAAGGGGAGCAGCTCGAGAGTCAGATCCAAGAGTGTGGAAGAAAAGTGGCCAGGTCAGATCTGAGACCCATTCATTGAGGAATGAATGGAAATGACAACATTGGATCACATTTTTTGCTATTCCTTAACCTAATGACATCTGAAACAAGGTCCATTCAGTATCCACATCTCCAACCTTCTCAGGTACATCACGTTTTAATTTTCAGATTGTGAAGACTTGGGTCTTTGGTACTAGTATTTGTGAAACTGTTAAACTTGTGGAGATACAAGCGATCCAGAACAACCATGTCTCTAAGGGTGTGAAAGGCAAGGCACAGACCTCTCCCTAAGAGTCTATAGGATACTGAATAAAGGGAGAGGACTTTCAGCCTCTATTGGTAACTCATGGTCTTTAAGTTCCTGATCTTCTTAGCTAAGAACCTCTGAGGTCTTTCTACTTGTTTGATATGTCTAGTGACATATATCCCAAAGTGAGTGGTGTACGCAAATGGCCTAATCAATGTTGAATATAAGGGAACGATGACCTCTTTAGATTTGGATGGCATTCCCTTGGGGATTAGATGCACTAAGTAGAAGGACTGTCTGACTCTGTTGTCACATAATGATTGAAACAGAGAGAATTAACCCATGTTGCAAGGTCCCTAACTGCATCTTCATTTTGTAGTGAGATATTGTCTATGCTGTATGCTGAGGTGAAGGTCTGTCTACCAAATATGACATTACTTTTTGAGCCCATTTTTAGTACACCAGGTATTTATAAGTGTGAATTCATGCTGAAGGGTTTGGGTATCAGAGGAGTACTTGACAACAGCACCCAGTCTGCTGTCTTCTGTAAACTTAGTTAGCCAGAGTTCCTGATTTCCAGTCTGAAGATTGGAAAACTAAATGCCAAAAAAGAGGCATCGCAAAACTGAGCCCTTGGGGGCAATACAGGTTACAGTCATACCTTCTAATGAGACGCCTATCTGTTTCCTCCTTTACCCAGTTTGCTACCATCTTCCACCTTAGGGATCTGTTTTAAAGCAGTAGCCAACTTAAAATGCTTGCATGGGGTATATTGTCAAATGTCTTGGCCAGGTCAAGATATGCCACATAAACAGCAAGACCACTGTCGACAACCTCTGTAACCTCCCTAAAATAAGTTAACTACATTTACTAGGCAGGGTCTTTCTTTCACAAAGCCAAACTAATGAGGGTCAATCCTAATAAGATTTTTAATACGTTATTTTATGATGTCAGTTATTAATACATCCATGGCATTACAAAAGAGGACTGTCAGGCTGAAGGATCTAGAATTTTTATGGTTTGCGGTATGGCCACCCTTATTTAGGGAAATTGCCACTGTAATGCACCAAGCGTCAGGGATAAAACCTGTAGCTAAACTTATGTTAAACAGTTTGAGGAGTAGTTGTTTGCAGGCACCCTTAATACTGTTTATTAAGCATCCATGTATATTGTCAGGCCCCACGAAAGAAGTTTTTTTTTCATCTTAGAAAGCACTTTCAGTACATGGTTCCTTTGCGATAATAATGCATACCTCTCAGCTGTTCAAATTATTTGCAGAATGTCTAGATTTCTACCCGATATTTTTGGTCTGATCCTTGTAAAATATGTGGTTTTCTGGCAAATCACAGAGGACCAAAGTCTTAAATTACATACTTTTGAGTTTCACATTTCATCCTTCAGAAAATGCATTCTAACATAAATTGTGTTATTCTATTGACTTTTTAAGTTTATAAGAACAATATTTTAAATATGTTCCTATTTTATGGGCCTTTGTCCCCCAATTATTATAGGCTTTGTCCAAGTTTCTTGCTCTAAAAGGTTGACAGGTATGTTAAATGATGGGTTTAATGGATTCATGTTTTTGTGGACTTTGGATAGATGCACGAGGGGGGGGGTAAGTTAGCACTCAATTTGTTTGCTGGTATACTAGCAATATCTATTAGGTTTGAATGGGAGGTGCCATGTTTGAATGACTTCAGAGGAACATTAAGTATTGTTCCTTAGTTATCTAACATTGCTAAGGAAGGATTTATAATTGCCCTTAGCTTCAGATGCTAACCAAAACTCATGGTAACTTTCATAGACCTAATAGTATTTTTTCCAGCTTTAAGTATTTTTGAAACTATAGTTGACATGACAGACTTTGGATCTGCTGTTTAATTTATATTTTTTTCCCGTATTGTTGTAAAGATTGTTTACGGTGGTGGTCCACCAGGGTGGTTTACTTTTGAATTTTCAATCATATTTTGCCCTAGTTGGAAAATACAACTCTATACATTTATCTGAGTGTAGAACTTCTTTGTGAAGCTACTTGCATTGACAGTGTCGGAGCTGATGCTACCATAAATGAACTTTGAAACCTGGCCAAAGGATTACATGAGGTTAGTATACTTGAAAACCTTTTATTCAGAGATAGTTGCTGCAAGAGCTTCATGGATTTTTAAAGGTGAATGATACAAGTTTGCAGTCTGACTTAACCAGGGAAGGAGACACCAGGGGAATACTGTATGAAGTGTCTATTTTTAAGGAGCAGATTGAGACTATTATGACCTCTAGCGGGTTGATTCATTGGTAGTTACTAGGCATGTAAGTCCAGGAGGCCATTAAGAAGCCTAGCAGAAATTCTCAATTGCCCTAAAGCATATTTGGTTAAGTGACTTACTCAATATCACACAGTACGCAAATGAAAGTGAAAGATTCAAATGCTGTACCCTTGGCTTAGGAAGCAGCTCGTCTGCTAGATACATTACTATAAAAAGTGATTTTCATCCACAGTAAAAACGAACAAATCACCTTTAGTCCTCTTCACTAACTGCCAGACAACATGCTACTAACTGCATCCTGTGATCAAACCCATGCCCTTTAGCACCCAAAGCCAAAGGAATACCACTCAGCCATTGTTAACTATCTGCTCCACTGAGTTTTCATTGACTATGCCTAAGAACTTCTGGGCATACCGCACATTAGAGGTTTAGGCACTTAAGTTTATAAAGGAGTAGTTAAAGTATCACAGTATAATGGAATTCTTGTTAATAAGAAGTTTAAGCGCATTCAGGAATCTTACACGGTGACTAGGACATGTGCAGTATGTCCTACAACAAGCTATACATTGACAGTTTGCCCTGCTTAGGATGATCAGGAGTTCTTGGAGTTCAGTTTGGGAATCTCTCTGGAGGTGATACAGTCCTTGACAAACATAAAGACACAAACACAGGTGTCATCGGGCCTTAAAACATGCTAGGTGCAAGTCTGAAGTATGAAGAGGTGATCTCTTTACATTTATATCTCAGCAATTACACAAACATGAACGCATTCCAAATGCAGGAGAACGACAGGAACAGGCAATTTGTTGAACATTAAAGAGCAGCTACCACCGCGATATGACACAGTTTTGGGTTTGATACGTTTGTTTTGATATTTTTTGTTTCATTTTTTTCTTTTCTATACTATTTTAAGCATATGTCACAAATTTAACATGTCTCCTTTCATTTTAGAATATTTAATATAATTATCTGAAAACAATTTCTGTTTTAAGTTGGGGTCAAATAAATAATTTTTAATTTCTTTCTGTAAACATTAACAACTTGAATAGTGATCAACAAAAGAGGTGGACTTTAAAAATATCTGAACATTAAAAACCCTAATGTATTTTTCTACAAGAAATAATTTAGAAGACGAAAATATAAATTATTTTAACAATATTGGCTATGAAGTGATAGTCCCTTAATCTTTCAATAAAATGAGAGAAGGTGTTGCCAAGCTCTGAGTCATAGAAGGATGGAATCCTGACTGCAGTCTGTATGACCTTAGTTCAATTAGCATTTCAGGTGCTGAAGGAGTTGGGCAGTAGGGGTGGGAATGAGGAATTTACATCAGTTCACTCATACCCATCCCATGAGAGAGAGTGGGACTGTGCATGCAGCTCAGGCACATCCTGGGGAGGATGGGCAGCAGGTTACTGTTTGTTTGTTTGTTTGGTAGCGGGGGTAAGGCATGACCTAGATGGTATCATGGAAAGTGCATTGCAACATCTCACTCATTGGGGGGGTTGAAGACCATTAATGCTGTTTTGCCTGGGTGGGGGGGTCCACCTGCAATGTTACAATAAGATTCAGTCAGATCCTCTGCTCCCTTAGGGAAAGGAAGGGAGAATGAAGACTAGGGCAGATGTCAACAGCAAGAGGGATGGGAGTGGCAAAAAAGAAAGGAAAAACTTCAGACAAGAGGTATTGTCATATTATGGAAGAAAGCAAAAGTTTTATATGCATTTAGGGACAGCCCCAGTTCTTGCAGTCCTACAGTATCTTTCCCAGATTTTTGATACAAGCACAATTTACCCTTCTACAACTGCCCTCCTTGCAGCCACTTGCAACTTCCATCAAGGTTCCAGCACTTTTCTTTGTATAACATTAACATATGCATATCTTTCTTGAGGGGTACATTCTTCATCTGATCATCAAGGATTCTGTCCCTCCATGGGACTGTATTTTGTATTAGAAAAAATAAACTTTCATCTTTTTATGCCTGCTTTTACTTCTGCCAAAGGAATTTTGATATGCAAGCATTACAGATAAAACCTCCTTACCTGGTCTTTGATTAAGACAGTGTTACTGTGAACAAGTCCTGTCCTCCTTATCATTAAGGTAGCCAGTAACTGAAACTTTAATCAGTCCCTTCACTTGCCCTCATCTTCCCATACTATTCAAAGAGAGGTGAAAACCCATAACATTGCAAGGATGTGCACAGACAGCTCAGATTTTACTTGGACAGAACTAAGTTAATCAGGAAAGCTACTCAACCTATTGTCTCATTCCTTGATAAATAATTCCAAAGTTACAAAATTACTTTGTTTAAAAGATTTGTGGATTTGTCGTCTCTGCATACAGCATTCACAACTTCAGCAATAGCTATCTGTCAGGCATTTTTCAGAAATGCATCCTTAGGTGATGTTTGCATAGATAATAAGCTTCACTGGACACTGTAAAAATGGATGTGATCTTCAAGTTTAGAGCTGCCTTTGGAGCCAAAGTAATCAGTGGTGTGCTTGCGTGATGAATACCAAAGGGGATTAAGTTTGGGACTCATTCCTACTGGTTGATGAAGATAAAACTCCTAATACCAAGTTGAGAACTTATATACTTACCATAATGACAATCTGGACGAGCAAGTCTGACTTTAGCAACATAATTACCCCCCCCCCCACCTCAAGATAAACATGACCTGGTGGGATAGTTGTAACCTATATATAAAGCTCCTCTTTCAAGCAGCATATTGTGAGTAAAGGGGAAGGTTTTGGATATCAATTTGACTGAAATTCTGCAATTTCAGTCCTGCTGGTTGATGAGGATGGACCCGCTCAATCAGACCTGTAGTAATGGTAATGTTTATTTACTTACATGCACAACAGCAGATGTTATAAAATGTGTTGGAATTGCTTCAGTGTGCTATGTGTCTGCCTTCTCCAAGATCTTTAGTCACTACCAGGTTGTTTCCAGGCACAGCCCAGCAGTGATGCACAATCTGGGTATAGTGGCTCCCGGCTTCTGCTCCAGCCACAAATCCTTTCCCTAATGTTAGCTTGTGGATACCATCTCCAAGTAAAACTCTATGCTTGTAGTGGTGGGATAAAGACTTTGTAAGTTGTGAGTAAAATGCAGGCATTGCTTTAACCTGCTCAAATTCACAAGTAGTGGGTAAATAGAGATGCTTAAGCATGTCTGGGTGTGCGCATGTGAGACAGGACAGCCTGTAATTCAGAGTGCTACAGAAAAAACACAAGAATGTGTTCACATCTGCAGAGAGGCAAAGATCTGATTGCTTCTCTGGAGTGAACAGACCTGACCACTTGGACCTTGATGTGCTCAGAACTGCAGAGGACTGGGTTCATATTGTAGTACATGCAGTACTGTATAATCACAGTTCATTTCGGCATGCTGCATGCTTTTGACTGAATCATTAAGTCTCCTCTGCCCTAACAAATACATTTCCTACAATGGGAATGGTCTGTTGGATTTTTTTTTTTTTGTGCTTTGTCTTGTTTTTTTTTTTTTTTTTTTGGATGGGGTTGGGAGGGGACTGTCTTGATTTTTAAAATGTTCCAGCTGGTATAGAATTCTTGAATTAAAAAGCATATTTTGCAAAGGCACAGGGAGTTGCTAAATTATCATCCCTTTCTTTGCAAGCTAGCAGTTTAATATTTCCAGAATGACCCATCTCCCCAAGGAATTGTGAATATTTAGCAGTAACCACATCTGTTTCTGTGCACTTTCCATTTACTTGAGAAGTGCTTGAAGTTTCTGTAAATGTTTAAGCACTGAGCTTTTTGCATAGGGCAGTATAATGCAAAACTTGGCAGTTGTGGTATGATTTAGATGTGGTGTATTCTGGAGCAGCTCCACCATGGAGTTCTGGTAGTGCACAGACACAGAGGGTTGTCATTTATTATTCTGTGACTTTTCCTAATGGTACAGACATCACATTCCACTGATCTATAACAGCAACACAGTTTTGACTGCCTCTTCTGCCAAACTGCTTTTTCTTACTTCCTGATACTTATTTTTTGTTTCAGAGGACCACGTGACTACATTTCAGGGCACTAATGCTCAACACAGACAAGAGTTGTTGAAGTTCTTCATCACTCTTACTCCCTTCCCGCACCCTTGCTTCATGTATATACTAATACTGAGATTGTAGTACATTGGATTAAAAGCTGACTGCGATGTCCACCAGTCTGACCCATGCCAGGAATGTCTCTCTTTCCAGGAGATTCCTGCACATGAAGGCCATCCATTTCTCGATGTAAAGGATCTGTGAGGTGTGAACCACCATGTGCCACTAAGTGGAACAGAGTCAGGCAAAGAGTGATTATGCTGCAGGCTTTTGTACTTAGGCTGTACTTCCTACTGACATGCAGGAGTATGCAGTAGCATCACGAGGGCAATCTCCCCACCTGCATGGTGACATTACCCTTGAATGACAATGCTGCAGTATAGTGGGGCTGGTGGTGGTTCTGCATCAGTATCACCACTGATAACTGTTTTGCTTGTGTGCCCCCCCCCCTCTAGCATATCCCCCACACTCTCCCTCAGGAACTGGCAAACAAGTTATGCCTTGTATTTCTCTTCTTCAACAGCAGTCCCGGCAAATGTCCAAGCCACTAAGCAAACCTGAACCACCACAGGTGTAGTCAGAACTTCACCCCTCTGCACCACTGCAGCAGCGGTACATGGACAGAGACAGATGAAACCGCAAATAATGTAAGCTTACATGCATACAATAATACAAAAATTACAGACCCAATATAAAAAAACAAAGAAGATTCACACTTGTACCAATAACAGTAATTCATTTTTTACTAAAAGCTGTCAAGCTTTGGTGTAAGTCACAAGCAAATCACAATTATGTTGGTGTGTGACTACTTAAAGAAGATGCACTCCGCCCCTAGGGTTCCACTTCAGAAAATAAAATGAAAAATTAACTGACTGATTAGCTGCATGGAAAGTCTTCATAAAACTTAATGAGGAATTGTAAGTTGGTCTGATATGGTGGTGTATGAGTGCTGTCCTGCTTATTTATTTGGTCACTTGACTCCAATAGGTGAGTGCACTGTGTTGTCACAGCAGATCAAAACAATATGTTATACTGTACTGGATGGCAAATTATGAGATTTTTTTTTTTTTTAGCAAAAGATGCAGAGCAGTAGTATATTATCACGACTTGGAAAACTGAGCAACTGGAATGTAAGAGAGGTTATAGCACAACAACAGATTACTGCAAATAAAAAAAATACCTTCTCCTGTTTTCATTATTACTGTATGTGTTTAAACATACATATGCTTACATTATGACCTAGGATCTCATACAAGATGATCACAGGCCAGCTTCCATTAAGACAAGGTTCAAAAATCCAAAAGCCGTTATCTCCAAACCAAAAATCCAATATATTTTTAAAACTTGGCAGACTCTGCGTGTCTAATCTTTAGCCTGAAAAAATGCTACCCAGTTTTTAAGCACTCTTTCAGGACAAACAAGAAAACAATTATTCCTGGTACAGTAAACTTTCAGTTGACCGGCACCCATGGGGATTGGTAGATGACGGATAACTGTAGTTTCCGGTTGCTTGAGAGTTACTTTTAAAAATAGGCCTGACTAATACTATACCCTGTACTATTTGCTTGGTTTGACTTGTTTTCAGGTTGCGGAGAGAGGGAATTTATTCCTATCTTCCTTTTTAAAACTCTAAAAATGTAAGTTACTTTTTGTTAGGGGGGCAGAAAGTGCAATACATGAAAATTATACTGCATGTGGATGGTGCAGTGGTGCAGCAGTAGAGTTGTCGCCTCACAGCAAGAGGTTCTTCAGTTCATTTCTTGGGTGGGGTGCCTTTTGCGCAGAGTCTGCATGCCCTCCTGGGCCTCTGCTGAAAATTGGCTTCATTCCAGGTTAGACTTTTCCCTGGTTAACAAATGTCAAATAAATACATTTCTACGATTTTTTTGTGCCAGTTGCTGGAGTTCTGGTTAACTGAGAGTTTACTGTATCCTTTTTATGTCTCAAAAAACTGATCTCCAAAGTACATTCACTTACTTCATCTCTTAAATTTTTATAAACTCAGATAAGCTGACCTCTCAATAATGTGCAGTTGACTGAGAACAATTACAAATTCTTTAGCTTTTATTCATATTTAAAAAAATATGTAGGCGTTTAACAGTGGGTTTTTTTGTAAAATATGTCTGTACTCTTTCAAGTTTAATTACTTCTGACCCACTGCACATACAAAATCCTGTTACATACTCCAAAATCGACCTAATACTGGCAGCATCTCCTTTTCATTTCTACAAGCTAATAGTTTTAACAGTACAGTAACATTTATTCAGGACTTCCCCAATATGGCTAGTAAATTTTAATTTTGCATCAACCATAATTCCTAAATTATCCAACTCTTTATAGGTTCCCTTTAAAGAGTTATTTAAGCTACACAGGTACATTGCATTATTATAGCCCAAGTCCATGTCCTTACATTTACTAATAAATTGCTAGTTTGCAGTGCTTTGTGCTCATTTGCTGATATACTACATACCACGCTGTAAGCTACTGATTTTGATCTTATCTACCAAATTTGACTTCACTACCATGCCATACGGTCAGTGATTTTTACTATTTTACTTAGTGTGCTGTGTTCACTGCATAGTGCATACTTACTTCTGCTTTTAATTAATCTTGTTAAGAACTGGTTTAATGTTTTTTCTCCAGTGAGAGGAGAGAGAATGAACCATTTCTAGAACCTTTTAAAAGTACTACTTGTTACTCATCAGTGTGATCTTTTGAGCTTTTTTCAGCCATTCCTTGTGTTGCTATAAAAACTGCCCATATTTGCACATTGCTGTGCACAGTGCAAGAGAGTTACAGGGTGTAACGTACAGACGCAGGCAACTTGATCTACATTTGTATTCATATCTTTACCTGCGCCCAGGCATTGGTAAGTCAGCTGTTACCAGAAGGACCTACAACAGCCCATAGCTACCTTTCCTTGCGGATGAATTGCAGTGTGCTCTTGGACAGCTGTCTTGTCTTCTCAGCAGATTGTAGCAGCTCTTTACTAATCATACATTTGCAGTTGCTGACAACTAAAAAAATACCCTTAATTTGGGGTGCTAGCTGTACCCTCTTCTCAAACCCACTCTTACTTACTTCCTGATTTCCTAACAGTGTAGCCTGTATATTCCTTCATAAATCATTTCATTTGGTTACGTATATTTTACTCTGCGTTTATGTATCTCTCCATAAATTAACTAACTTAAGTCACATCTCTCTATAAATCAGCCCATCCAGCTACATATACAAATATTAACTCACTTAATTACATCCCTCCACAAATTAACTCATCTAGTTGCATACAGTTTCTTCTGTTTACTTCTCAACTAATTCTCCAAATCTTACTTGTTTCCAGTCTGTCGCCAGCCTCATAGCATTAGGTATCATCAGGCGGTGTAGATACTTCCCTTGTGCTCACAGATTAAGTGATACTCAACACAAATAATTCTTTCTGTGAGAGTTGCAAATATATAAGAAATCTGGAGGCTTCCCTCTCACCAAAAATCATAGTCTGTGAACAGAGCACGCGCGCACGCACAAACACACACACACACACACACACACACACACACACACACACACACACACACACACACACACACTCACGTGCGCACACACAACCTCCTCCACAGTCCAAAGAAACTCACTTTAAAATATTTTACTCTTAATACTGTAAACAAATCTTTAATAAAACTTCCAAGAACTAGGAGACCCAGGTATCAGTGAATATCCAACATCACATCTCATTCATGCACACCTACAGCAGTGAGTCCACCAAGAGTGAAATAACTTCAAATTTATTACTCCAAACCACTATACTAACAAAAATGGCTTAGTGATAAGTGACTGGGTAATTAGGCACACAGATTCTCCACTCACAAAGCTGGACAAAGATAATGTTATGGTGCAGTTGTCTTTCAGATGCCAGGATCATTGATAAAAGGCTTTAAAGACACTTTTATCAAATAAATATGAATACAGCATGGTAGCAGAGGCATAGCTGGCTTGACCAGCTCCCTAAGCCAGTCCCTGAACTAGCATCCCACTCCCTTGCTGATAGTGAAGAGCTAAAAAAGAAACGCTCCAATAGACTGCTCATGGCAGTCTGAAACACACACACCCTTCCCTACCAGCTCTTCACTGGAAGAGCAAAACAAAAAAGAAACACTCCGACAGATTGCTCATGGCAGTCTGAAGCACACAAGCCCCCTCCCAAGCAAGCTTTCTCCCTTCCAGCAACAGCACAAAAAAGTTGCTTTCTGTACCAGCATTTTTGATATGCCAGTACAGAAATAAAGTACTCAGATTGTGGTCTCTAACAGGATGTATCTAGGGCACAAGCTCCACTTCGCCCCACCCTTGCAATGCTACTGCATGGTGGTGGTCCATGTTGAGAGTGAATGACTTGGGATAGAAGGTTTTGCAGAGAGACATGTCAGAACTCCACACATTTGACAAATTCAAATAGGACAGTGGCCTTGAGTGGACTCCTTCCTTCTTCAAGAATGATTAATAGGTACAAAAAAGATAAGTGTCTTCAACAATTTGTTAAATAGCTGATATCACTCCTGGGGGAACCAGTATGTGTCAGCATGGTGTCAAATGCTCTGGAGTGCAGCTTGCTTCTCAAATGATGGTGTGAAAATCTCCTTCTTGCATACTGACTAAGATCTTTGCTACATATGCTCTACTGACAAGGTCAGAAAATAGCCAGAATAGGGCATGTCTACAGTTAGTGAGGTTTGGCTTTACCCATAAAGACTTAAAAAAGTTAAAAATCATGGACATTCAGAAAACATACAGCTGAAACAATGTTATTTCTTTTGAGGGTCATATGCATATATCCAAAGGGACTCCACTATAGGAGATTTAAGGTATCACACAGTATAGACTCCAGCTTGGCTGGGATTTTCTTGCAGTTTTTACTAAATGGTTTCTCTGTATGACATTTTTACCCTTTGGTTTGGATGTTACTTAAGATATTCTGTAGGTACCCTAGTGTTTATGGACATCAGGCTTGATTTTTAAGCTCTGTGTTTCTAAAGCATGGCCAAACAATCCACTTACAGTATACTAACAAGGTCAGAAAAAGGCAAAAACATGCCATGTCTGCAGCTAGTGAGGTTTGTCTTTACTGGCCTGAATGCACTATTAAGTCTTAGAAAGTAAAACATCATGGGCATTCAGAAGCCACGCAGCTAAAAGACTGTTAGGTCACTAAGGGGTCATTTACATATATTTCAAGAGTCTCCACTACACAAGTTATAAGGTATACACAGTGAAGACTCTAGCTTGGCTGGGTCTTTCCTGCAATTTTTTTTTTTAAATGAATAGTGTGTCTGTGTGACTTTTTTATCCTATGGTTTGAATATATCTACATATACAGATATACATGTGATTTAAATCAGATTTCATTTGTTTAGTTCTTTAATATAATCATTTTAATTATATTTAACATATTTTTTGTTTGCTAAAGATAATGAAACAGCTAAACTAAAAGTTAATGCTGTTGTTCTTCTTCTTTCGGCTTTTCCAGGTTAGGGGTCGCCAAAGCGGAACTCCGGTCCGCTAATGATTGGCAGTAGATTTTTACGGTGCCGAGGTGCCAGCTCGACACTCAGCCTTCAACGAAGGCACGCCCATTCACGCATGTCTTTCGAACGCCACTCGACCGTGGGGAGGACATGCAGACTCAAGTTAATAATATCAGAATACTTATTAACCAAAGAAAATTAACCATCTTACTGTGATGACTTGGATCAAGATCTTCACGTCTGTCCTACAACACCTATATCAGCATTATCATAATTAAATCATTAAGTGTCTGAATTAAATTAATTTAGCAATAACAATGTGAATTGGAACTGTTTTTATTGTTATGGTATATAGCCATATAATAATCCCATACAACAACTGGTAAATTAATGACATGCTTACATAAATGAAATGCCACGAGAAACAATTATGCCATTTATGACTTGTTAATCATTACTTCTACCTGATGAAGTAAACATCAATTAATAAGGTATATGTTCTTTCAAGAATCTTAGAAGAAAAACAAAATCTTAATAAACAAAATATTTTTAATACTGTACAGCTGTTAAGGTGAAATTAAATTAATACACTTAATATGAGAGCCAGCACCAGTGACACAAATAAAGCATGGACTACAATCCAGGTAATACATGTTCGTGTAGAGGGTCAGACATGTGATGCACTTGTCCTGCCAATACAGGATGAGTGTGCCTATCCTGCAGGGTATAAGGGGTGGAGCAGGGATGCAGACTGTTACAATCCCTTGAAGGAGGGATTCTGTTGCAAAAAGCAAAGCAACCTGTTGGATTGGGTCTTTAGCTCACCAGGCCACTGCTTAGCTGTAGCCATTGTTAGTGAGTGCAGAGGAATGTGCACTATCAAAGAAGGCAGCATAATGGGCCCCCACAGTGATAAGGATTGCTAGTGTCCCCCACCCAGGGGATGGAGTTAGGATTATACAAAAAAATGCCTTCAGTTGCCAAGATGGCGAGTACGCAAGCAACCCTCACATCTGCCTGCATAAGGGCTTCCATGGATGGCTCTTGCCCCACATGGAAGTGGGGTATATAGTCCCCAGTACGGAGGAACAAATGTGTTCTGGCTGTCTGAGGATGGCTAGATGACATGAGGGCAAACATGACTTAGAAATAAATAAGAAATATAAGAAATTAGGAAGAGTTAATAACATACATATGTTACATTGACAGATAAAATGTTGACTGCTCTCTACACATTAATAAAATATTGTCCATGAATTACATTTTAAATAATAATCATTTGTCTTTAATTCAAAGCAAGAAATACTGTGGTAGCAAGTCAATGTTATTAAATTAAAACCCTTACATGAATATGTATTCTTAGTAGTAATACTGATTTCTAAAATACACATTTGTTAAATATTTTACTGAAACCAATGCAGATATGTGAAAACTACAATCCAAGAAGTATCAGTATAATAGTGTGGAACTGGTACTTTTAAAACAGACATAAGCCCATAAACCACATATACTGACAAAAATCGGTTCCCTATTATATGTTCGAAGACGCATTCTTTCAAATGCGTCTTGATCGAACTTGAAAGCACGAAATGGCAAAATACCGAAATGACATATAAGCAAATTCTTTCCCTGGGAAAGAAATCGCTTGGCCGCCTTTGTTATTTTGCCATTTTCGTCACTGTAATGCGATCTCAGAGTTGGTACATTTAAGTAGGGGGGAGGTGTGGGGGCATAGCCCCCCATGTCAGGGGGTGGGGGAGGGGGCTAAGCCCCCCACGTTATTGTAATGTTTAAATTTTTTTTTCTTTTTTGGAACAGCGATTAAAATCGCTGTTCTAAGTGTTCGGGATTGTAAGCTTTCACTTACATGGGGTCGATAAATCAGCATTCGCTTTTTTAAGTGTTCGCTGATTTAATATAGACCCCAAAAATCTTTATCCGTTAAAACCTGAAAAAATTTTTTTAAAAATTCTCTTGTGACCTAGTATCTAAATTACCACCAACAAAAATATGCATATACAAAAAGTACAGTACAGTAGATAAGCAAAATGACTATAATCTACATAAAATAAATGTTCAGTAACAGACAAAAACAGAGCTTAATATAACATAATAACGTAAAAAGCACATAAAGAAAAATGTCATATTAACTTCACACTTGCTACAGCGCAGTTAATTTCATATGGTGCAGTATTTGTCATAGTAAAGAAACATATCAAACGAAACTCAAAGTGTTGTAGAATACGCAAATACATTAATTAGCATTTATTCTTTGACCTATGCTGCATAAATGAAAGATTTTTGAGTCACACCACAGTCATCTCTAAATTAATAATTTCAGGTAACAAAGAACATTCCTATATAATTATTATCATCATTTGAGTAAGTCATTAATTTTCAATGCAGTGAATAACTACATTTTATTAAATATTAAGAGGAAAGCCTTAAACTGTATTAAAGTGACAGGATAGAAATTATTTTGATGCAGTTTTTCTGTTGTTTGCAAACATTATGCACGCTGCAAGTATTGTTTAACAACATTTTCTAAGAGAGTTCTTTTACCAAAGAAAACTCATTCACTAGAACATATTGGCCCTCAGGAAGGGTTTGGCATCTTCCTCTTTATAGTAAATGCTTTTTTGTGCTAATAACTGAGCTCACAAAAGAGCCTAACCTTGACTTGTCCAAGTCTTCCTCCTGAATTCCTAACAGAAACATTACCAGCTATATTTCCCTGCTGGGCCACAACTTCTTTGTAATACATGGAGTGCGCTTAATACGTGCCAACAGCAGTTAATATCCTGATTCAGCACTACTGTAACATAAGACTGGATCTTAACAATGCTTAGAAGGCTGCTTAACATTTGTTAAGCACCCCCTAAGGGCTGTTAAAATCATGTCTGGCACTAAAAGCTGACAGTGCCAGTCAATACACAGCAGGGGCAGAACATGACATGGCTTTATTTCAACCAAATCTGTTTCTGCCTGCTGTCTGCCTCATTGCAGCTGCTAGTTTGGGCCAAACGGCTTCCCTTAGTCAGGAAGTATGCAAGTAAACCATTTCCCCACTGCTGTAATAGCTTTCAAAGTCGACACAACACTTTGCTTTCGCTTTTTTTTTTTTTTTTACTTTTCTGTAATTAGCAATACATGGATCAGATTTTGAGAGCTAGTTTTCTTTTGTGAGGGTTTGCCTTTGCCCTGCTCTTCTTGTGTGACACACAGTTCTGCTCTGACTGGATGTTGGATGCCTGTAGAGTGAGATTGTGCTCTGAAGCTATATCCCAAGCTAACATGGTAAGTCTGCAAAGGGGATAATACCTGATTCCTTGCTGATGCACTACTAGCCTGTGGTACTGTCTGCAACAACTCAGAGGTCCTGGGAACCTTGATCAGAGCAAGCATCTCCTTTATATTTGTGTGGTTGTATCTGACTATTGTGTCCCAAACATTTTTATCCCTCCTGAAATTACTCCCCTAGCAAAGTCTAAGGCATCTGTGATGACTAGCTGCTTTGGACCAGGAGGGGAGAACAGGAGATCTGGATTTAGAGATATTCACTGTCTCCACCAAGTGATTTCTCTTTTGACAAACCCCAGAACTAGGATTTGAAAAATAGTGGGTGATTGTGCTGGGAATAAAGAAACTTCAGATACTATTGTATCATTCTAATGTGGAGTCTTGTCAGGGGTATCATGAGAATGAAAGATGCCATGGAGTATTCCCTTGCAGTGAACAAAGTCTGAGTGGAAAACCCTAGAAAAATAGGTAAAGATGTATTTTCTTCCTGTGAAAGAAAAGCTCTTTGAACTGAGGTCTCCAGCAGACAGCCCAAGAACACAATCCTGTGGGAAGTCAAAAAAGACTTTTGAAAGTTCTCTTGGAATCTCAGCTTGTATAAGAGTTCTCTCAGCCAAGCATGAGAGTTCTGACACTTTGACAAAGACTCTACAAAGATAAGAAAGTCATCTAAATGCAGACACGTGAAAACTTTGTAGCCTGCAATGAGCTATAATGGAGCTAGACACTTTGTGAACACTTGTAGCACAGCATATAATCCAAAGGGTAAGGCAGAGAACTGGTAATGTGATCCAGACACACAAAACCTTAAGAAACGCCTGAAACCTGGATGAAGAAGGATGTGATGACAAGCATTTTTTAAACTAGTGTTACCAGGAAACAAATGAGGAAAAGGGGGTAAAAGGGTATGAAGTGGCAACATGTCGAACTTGTGCACTATTACAAATTAGTTTAGGAAAGAAAGATCCATAACTGGTCTCCAAGCATTTTCTTTCTTTGGCACCAAAAATGCCAACATAAGAAAGAGGAAATGGCTCTATCACTCCTTGGGAAAACATGTGTTGAAGGACAGAAGGAAACAGAGGAGTTTGATCTGGTAGATGAATAACTGTCCCCTGGAAAGGAGAAATTTTCCTCTCACTGCCATCTGCAACCTTAATGAATGATCTCCATAACCCATTTGTCTGGAATGATCTGTTGCCAAACAGAAAAGTGGAGATTCAGACTTTCTGGAAGGCAAAATGAACTGTCAGGGTGGGAGGGGGGCAAGGTCCCTTAAACAGTCATTCTGACTTGTTGGGCTGTCCGTGGTTTTGGGGCATCCCTGTATTCTTTTTAGAACCCCCTTACCATTTCTTCTTAAATGTCTGTTTACCAGCATCATACTGACATCTTTCTTATTTTGTTGCTTGCCAAAACTGGATGAGGGGTTAGAAAATCCCTTAGAAATTTTGGAAAAGGGGGGCTGAAAAATCTTGCTTTCCTTGGCAGGAAAGTACATTTAAACAATTTTTTTTTATGTAGAAGGTTCTTCCCCAACAGGAAACAATCTGCCTGCAAAGGAACAGCACAAGCTGACCACCAATCCTCAAAAGCCTGAACAGGAGCTCTCTCATCAACAACAGTAAAGCTCTGAAGGATTTTGTGCTTAAACCTGTGATTTTAGGCAGCTCAGGTTGAGTAGGATATAACCCATTTAGGTCAGGCTACTACAGCAGTGATCAATATGATGAACATCAAATGTTCCCAGTGCTCCCACTCTAACCTAGGTTTACCATGTCCCCACATAAATGTGAATGACCTGCGCAGATCTTGTGGAATCGACTGAAAACTATGTAATACCAAAGGGAAGGATTAATATTTACATTGCTTGCACTCTCTGATCTAACTCTAGACAGACTAACCTTCATAATCCTTGCACTTCTTCAGCGTATCATACATCATTTTCTCACTAACAGTTAGTGTTTGGGTTAAATAAACAATCTTCCTAGTAGTCAACATCCCTGGGAACCTATTATTTAGTCTACAAGTAGGCATTCAATTTAGTTAATATTGCCACAGCTTTTTACACTTTAAGTTCATAACCTGCCAATTTCCCAAACTCATACAAAAGTCCAAACAAAACCTCCTTAAGCTGTTCTGGGCTCCTTAAACATACCAACAAATTGTCTGAGTATAATAGTTAAGAAACCAAGACAGCAGGGTGCCAAGATGTTAGTTGTTTTATGTATTAATAATAAAGAGTGACAGAAAGTACGGTTGTGTACACTTACCATAAATGTAGATGTTCAAGTATATTCACTGTTGTAGTCATCACACTTGGGTTATCCTGCCAGGGGTAGCCCTCAGTCGGCCTGAATACCAGAGGCTTAGTATTTCTGCATTGGTTGCTGTCGCTCCAGGACTGACGTCAGGTCTTCAGTGGTATAAAATCAGGCAGCCGATGCCATTATATCAGTTTTTCTTGCCCCAAATGTCAGGAGTCCCCAAACAGGGAGCTAGGTTATGGTGGAAGAACACCACCAGTAAAAAGTAAATACCAAAATTTCCCTGTAAGGAGTGAGGAAGAGGAGGAGAGAGAGAGAGAGAGAGAGAGAGAGAGAGAGAGAGAGTGGGATGAAGGATGGGAAACCAGGACTGCAACAGTGAATTCACTCGAACATCTACATTTATGGTAAGTGTACACAACTGTACTATCTTCTTCGTGCTTCACTGTTGCAGTCATAACACTTGGGTTGATTCCCAAAGCTGAAGAAAAGGGTGGAGGCAGTCAAGAAGACTGGGGGCTGGCTAGTATGCCCTGCAAGACTGCGGTTGCAAAGCCTGCCCTGGATTTGGAGAAGATAAGACAGGTGGTAATGCTTGGTGAAGGTATGAACAGAAGTCCATGTTGCAGCCTCCAGGATGTCCCTGGTACGGACCCCTCTAAGAAAAGCTGCAGAGGTGGAGATTGCCCTGGTGGAATGCATTCTGACCCCCTTAGGGGGCAGTTCCCCATGGTGTTTGTAGCAGAAATGGATGCAGTGTGCTATCCATTTGGTGATTGTTTATTTGGATATGGCCTTGCCCTCTGCCCCTGCTGCAAAGCTGACTAGCAATTGGTCAGTTTTCCTAAAAGATTTAGTCCTATCCAGGTAGAATCTGAGCTGTCTGTGCACATCTAGAGAATGCAGAATTCTTTCCCCCTTAATATGTGGGCTAGGGAAAAAGGTGGACAAATGAAATGATTGGTTGAGAGCCACACTGGACACCACTTTAGGCATGAAAGTTGGGTTAGTCCTGAGGGAGACCTTATCAGCATGGAAATGATGAAGGGATCTACAGCCATGAGTGCTTGCAGCTCTGAAACTCTTCTAGCTGAAGTGATGACCAGAAGCAAGGCTGTTTTCCAAGAGAGAAATTTTAACTCTGCTGAAGCTGCAGGCTCAAAGAGGGGTAGTGTAAGCTTTTCCAACACAAAGTTAGGGTCCCAAGCTGGGGTAAGAGCTCTTCTAGTTGGCCTTAAATTGTTAGCCCCTCTTAGGAACTGTTTGATGAGAGGGTGAGAGATAAGAGGTGGCTATGTGCTGTAATGAGCAGAGATGGCAGAGGCATGAATTTTAATAGAAGAGAAGGAAAGGCCACTGTGTAGTAGGTCTGCTAGGTATTCCAGGATGAGAGGTAGGGAGGGCTGTACTGTTTCAGCCCCTTTAGCCTGGATCCAGGTGCAATACCTTTTCCACTTGTCAGCACAGGAATGTTTAGTGCTGGGGCGTCTGGCCTCATGTATAACATCCAGGGCTTGTTTGCTTAGGCTGGCAGCTGGAGGAGAGATCAGGGAATAAGCCACACTGCCAGGTTCAGGGTTTGCAATTGTGGATGCATGAATTCTCCATTCTTCTGGGTTAGGAGTGTTGGGATCTGAGGTGGGTGCCATGGTGGCAGGGGTGACAGGCTGCGGAGTAGTGGGTACCAGTGCTGGCGTGGCCAGTCTGGGGCAATCAAGAATGCCCTTGTTTTCTTCTCCCTTATTTTGAGCAGTACCCTTGAAATTAGTGGTAGAGGAGGAAATGCATAGATTAAGAGGTTTACCCATTGGAAGGATACAGCATCCACTTTACAGGCCTTGCTGTGAGTTTCCCTGGTGCAGAATTTGCTGAGCTGGTAACTGTTCTATAGATTTATCTTTTTCTTCCATCTTTTTTAAGACCTCTTCTGCCTTGGTGCCAAACAAATTGTCTTTCTTTAATGGTGCGTCCAACAGTTTTGATTTGACATAGTCTGGCAAAGTCTGTTCTATAAGCCAAGCATGCCTTCTAAATACAGAACCTGTGACTGCTGCCCTGCGAGATGCTTCTATGGCGTCAAAGCCACATTGCAATGTGTGTTTAGTAACTTGTCTTGCAGAATGCATAAGCTCCTGTATTCCTTTATTTTCTGCACAAGCAGGAAAGGTAGATATTTTTTGTTTGAGGAGTTCCATGGTATGTTGCTGGTATTTCAGCATGTGGAACTGACAATTTAGTGCTCTAATGGCAAGAGTTGCAGAGGTGTATACTTTTTTACCATATCTGTCTAAAGCTCAGGAATCCCTGTCCAAGGGGGTGGGATTCTTAGCTGTGGTTACTTTTATTCCTTTAGGTCCTTGGAAGATGACCTCTGGGTCAGCAGTAGGATTTTTGAAAAGAAATTTGTGAGCGTCAGGGACTCTGCAATACCTGTCAGGTTTCCTGGGAGCAGGAGGAAGGGTGTCAGGAGTCAAACTGGATTCCATAAAGACATCATACACAACATCCAAGACAGGAGGAAAGGCTAAAGGTCTGTGCTGTGGTAAGTCTAAGAATTCCCTGAGTCTCTTTTTGGACATTCCTATTGGAAATGCACCCTTAAAGTATATAGGGTTTCACCAAATGAAAAATCCTCTGGAGGAGAGGCAGAAGGAATGGATTCCTCTGCATCTGAATCCTCATAAGCAGACAGGGGTTGCATGTCTTCATATTCATAACCCTTTAGAGTCAACGTACTCCTGGTCAGACAAAGCTGCTGAGGGCAAGTCTATTTTTCTTTTGGAAGAGGTAGGCTGGCTTCCCCTAATAAGCATTTGAGACTGAGGCATGGAATCAGGTGGCTGAGCTTGGGTCATCATTTTTTTAGGCATAGTTCGTACCCTGCGCCTTAGAAACTTGGTAGTTTTAGAAAGAACTGAAGATGCGAAAGAAGTCATCCTTTTTTGTCAAGTATCAGTAGTGCGAAGAAAGTACAGTTGTGTACACTTAACATAAATGTAGATGTTCGAGTATATTCACTGTTGCAGTCATCACACTTGGGTTATCTGCCTGCAGGTAGCCCTCAGTCAGCCTGAATACCAGAGTCTTGGGAATTCTGCGTCAGATGCTGTCACCTCTTCCATGACGTCAGGTCGTCAGGGGTATAAAACAATGCAGCTGACGCCATTACATCAGCTTTTTTTGCCCCAGATGTCGAGCCCCCACAATAGGAAGCTATTACATGGTGTGGAACACCTCCAGTAAAAAGTAAATACTCCTGTCATAAAAGATGGCCATAAAGAGGATAGGTAGAAAGGCTAGAGAAAGCCAGGGGGCTGAAGGGAGGGAAACCAGGACAGCAACAGTGAATACACTCAAACATCTACATTTATGGTAAGTGTACACAACTGTACTATATTCTTCATGTTTCACTGTTGCAGTCATCACACTTGGGTTGATTCCCAAAGCTGAGGAAGGGTGGAGGCAGTCAAGAAGTGTTAGGGCTGGCTAGCAGGCCTTGTAAGACTGCTGTAGCAAATCCAGCTCTGGATTTAGAAAAAATAGGTAAGTGGTAATGCTTGGTGAAGGTGTGTACAGAACTCCAGGTTGCAGCTTCCAGGATGTCCCTGATAGGGACTCCCCTGAGAAATGCTGTAGAGGTTGAAGTAGCTCTAGTGGAATGAGTTCTGATCCCCTCTGGGGTAGGTTTTCCATGGTGCTTGTAGCAGAAATGGATGCAGTGTGCTACCATTTGGAAATGGTTTGCTTTGAAATGGCCTTACTCTCTGCCCCTGTAGCAAAGCTGACTAGCAGCTGGTCAGATTTTCTGAAAGGCTTAGTCCTTTCAAGGTAGAACCTGAGCTGTCTGTGCACATCCAAGGAGTGCAGGATCCTTTCCCCCTTTATTCTGAGGATTACGGAAAAAGGTTGGCAAATGGATGGATTGGTTTAAAGCCACACTGGATACCACTTTGGGCATAAAGGAAGGGTTAGTCCTGAGGGAAACACTGTCAGCATGGAAAATAATGAAGGGCACCACCACCATTAGTGCCTGTAGCTCAGACACTCTTCTTGCTGAAGCAATAGCTAGAAGTATAGCTGTTTTCCAATTGAGGAATTTTAACTTTGCTGAAGCAGCAGGTTCAAAAGAGGAAGTGTGAGCTTCTCCAGTACAAAGTTAAGGTCCCAGGCCGGGGTGGGAGCTCTCCTAGGGGGCCTTAAATTGTTAGCTCCTCTCAGGAACTGTTTGATGTGAGGGTGAGAAAAGAAAGGTGGCTCAGTATTATAATGTGCTGAGATGGCAGAGGCATGAATCTTAATGGATGAGAAGGATAGGCCTCTGTGGAGCAGCTCAGAATTTCAGGTAAGGTGGGCACAGCTGTGTCCTTTCCTTGAGACTGACTCTAAGAACAATATCTTTTCCACTTTTCAGCATAGGATTTTCTAATACTAGGCCTTCTAGCCTGAAGGATGATGTCCAGCACCTGTTTGCTGAGGGATGCTGGTGGTGTATTCAGGGGATAGGCCAGGCTGCAAGGTTTAGGGTTTGCAGCTGTGGATGCAAAATCTGTCCCTCCTGCTGAGACAGCAGGGAAGGTGTCTGATGTAGGTGCCAGGGTGGCACTGCTGTCAGTCTGTGTAGGAGTGGGTACCAGTGCTGGTGTGGCCAGTCTAGTGCAATAAGGATTGCCCTTGGCCTGTCCTGTTTGATCTTGAGTAGTACTTTTGAGAGTAGAAGCAGAAGAGGAAAGGCAAAAATTGAGAGGTTTTCCCGTGTAAAGGATAAGGCATACAGCTTCCTGGCTCTGCTGTGAGGGTTCCTGGAGCAAAATTTGCTCAATTGGTGATTTTGGGGGGAGGCAAAAAGGTCCACCTCTGGTGTCCCCCACCTCTGGGTTAGAAGTTTGAATGAGTTAGGTTACAGTTTCCACTCATGAGGGTCCAATAGATTTCTGCTTAAGTCGTCTGCCAGTGAATTTTGCTTGCCTGGCAGGAACTGAGCTTGTAGGTGTACTTGGTTGCTCAAGGCTGTGTTCCACAGAGCCATGGCTAACCTGCAGAGTGGGTAAGAATTAGTTCCACCCTGCTTGTTTATGTACCACATAACTGTGGTGTTGTCTATCTTTATCAGGAGCTGTCCTGGAAGAATAAGGTATTTGAAGGCTGTCAAAGCATTCTGTACAGCTAGCATCTCTTTTTGATTGGTATGCAGGGGAATTTGTTCTGGGCTCCATTTGCCTTGAATGCATTTGCCTGCCATGTGAGCCCCCCGTGCATAGTCTGATGCATCTGTTGTCAGGGTTTGGGCGGTGAGAGGTTGAGGGAAAGGAAGTCCCTTGTTGTGGTTGCATGCTTCTGCCCACCAAAGGGACTCTGCCCTTAGACAAGGTATGACAGGAATCAGTGTTTCCAGGTCCTGAGAACGTTGACACCAGAGACTTTTTAAGTACCACTGAAGTTTCCTCATATGCAGTCTTGCATATGGAATTAGCAGAATGCATGAGGCCATGAACCCTAGGGCTTGCAGTATTTTCCTTGCAGATAGCTGGGTTTTGGTGGCCATTACTTTGAAATAGTTTGTCAAATGGACCTGCTTTTCTGGAGGGAGGAATGCCATCTGGGAAGTTGTGTTCAAGCTTGCTCCCAGGAATACAATTTATTGGCTGGGCACAAGTTGTGATTTCTTTTTGTTGATGGTGTATCCCAGTGAAGTTAGAAATCTTTTTACAAACACCAGGTGCTGAAGTAGCAATTTCTGACTGTCCACCTGAATCAGGCAATTGTCCAAGTATGGGTATATTTGAATATTTATCTGCCTGCAGTATGCAATGGCTGGAGCTAGGCATTTTGTGAATACTCTGGGCGCAGTAGATAAGCCAAAGGGAGGTGCAGAGAACTGATAGGGCATAGAGCCTTCCCTGAAATGTAGATATTTCCTGCGGGATGTGCAGATAAGCTTCTTTTAAGTCTAGGGTGACTAACCACGCATCCTTGGCTTGCATACGAAGAAGCTGTTGCAATATAAGTATTTTGAATTTTGGGACCACCAGAAAGGTGTTGAGAATTGACAGATCCAGGATAGGGTGCCAAGAGCTCTCTTTTCTGGGCACCAGCAACAGTCTGGAGTAGAAACCCTGTCCCCTTTGTTCTACTGGAACAGGCTGAATAGCCCTGATATGGAGAAGGGAAAACTTGCTTTTGAGCCAATACCCACTGGTTTGGAGGAAGGTCTCGCAACCCGCTTGGGGTTGGCAGTGAGTGGAAGTAGAATCTGTATCCCTGGGATACAATGTTTAGAACCCATCGGTCCTGAGTAATGGACATCCAGTTTTTTGCATGAAGGGCAAGTTTTCCTCCTAGGGGCGCAAGTACTTGGGCATGGCTAGGAAGGATAATTGGAAAGTCATTGTGAACTTCCTCCAAAAGGGGGTGGCTTACCACTCCCTGGTTTTGAGGTGGAAACACTCCATTGTTTAGATCTCTGCATACCCTGAGACTGCAGTCTAGGTGGTCTGTTTCCCCTGGGTTTGGACTGAGAAGGCCTGAGAGGGGCTACAAAGGACCAGTTTTTTGAAGGCCAATGCCTACTGAATCTAGGTGGCTGCACCTGTAAGAAATCTTTGACGGTTTGCATAGATTTAGCTTTTTCTTCCATCTTTTTAAAAACTTCTTCTGCTTTTGTGCCAAACAAACACTCCTGATTTAATGGAGCATCTAGTAATTTTGCTTTGACATAGTCTGGCAAGAATTGTTCCTTTAGCCAAGCATGCCTTCTTAGTACAGACCCAGTGACAGCAGCCCTGCAAGATGCTTCTAAGGCATCAAACTCACACTGCAAAGTATGTTTACTAACTTGGTTTGCAGAATGCATTAACTGTTGCATCTTTATTTTCTGCACAATCTGGAAGTAACACAATTTTTTGTTTAATTAGTTCCATAATATGTTCCTGGTACTTCATCATGTGAAACTGGCAATTCAAAGCCCTGATGGCAAGAGTTGCAGAGGTATATATCTTGTTACCCCATCTGTCTAAAGCTCTAGAATCCCTGTCTGAAGGAGTATGGTTTCTGGCTGTAGTAGCCTTAATGCCTTTAGGTTCCTGGGAAAGAGTCTCTGGATCCGCAGTAGGATTCTTAAAGAGAAATTTGTGAGAGTCAGGTACTCTGTAGTACCTGTCAGGTTTTCTAGCAGCTGGTAGTAAAGTGTCAGGAGTAGGACTGAACTCCATGAAGACATCATCTACAATAGCCAGGAAAGGGGGTATAGCTAGAGGCCTGTGCTGAGGCAAATCTAAAAATTCCCTGAGTCTCTTTTTGGACTGAGGATAGTCCTGGCATTCCCAGCGGAAATTCTCTCTTAAGGTATGCAAGGTTTCACCAAAAGAAAAATCCTCTGGAGGGGAGGCAGAGGGAATGGATTCCTCTGCAGCTGAATCCTCATAGGTAGATAAGGGTATGTCCTGGTAATCAGAAGGGTCACAGTCATCAGACTCCTGGTATGTAGAATCAGAAGGAAATTCAATTCTTTGTCTTTTAGTAGGGGAATGCTGGCTTCCCCTAATTAGAGTAATATGGTCTTTAGCCATTTTAAGCATTTGTTTTTGTGGCATGGGAGCTTGAGCATGCGCTTTGGACATCGGTTTTCTAGGCATAGTGCGAACTCTAGTACACAGAACACCTGACTACATAACCAATATACTAGTGGCAATAACAACTTAAAGAAAGATGACAAACATCTTACATTTCCTCTTTTCTGAAGTAAAAGTAAATTACCTTGTCTCGTAAAAATTTGCAAAACAGTTCATTAAAGTCTACACATTGTATAAGATCTCTTTGATACTGTGCTTATATTTTTTCATTATTTTTGCCACTCTCTGTTTTTTAAATGTTTCTGAGTAGTATCCCACATTCCTCCTGGAAGTGGGAAGAGAGTTATGTGTTATTTGGTGTTCAAATTATATGCCGATTAGATGTGCAGATTTTTATCTGGATGTACCTACTTTTTAAGGGCCTTATTTTCCTATTTTCAATGTCTGCAATTTAAGAAGTATGCAGTGCTTATACTGCTAATCAAACATGGCTCATCTGCGTGCAGTAAGGGCTTTATCCCTCTGTGCCACGGGGCCACTCTGGTTAAGATGGACTGTTGTCTTAATTTGCATACATAAAAAGTGTTAAACTCTGAATGAAATTAATTTAAAATTAATTATGTCACATTTTTAATGTACAAGTGCTGCAATCACCTGTAAAGTTTGTACTTTGCCTCAAGTGCCTGTGACCTTCTAGAATAATTTCCTTGCTGAAATGATTCCCTATGGCTTCACCGAAAACAGTTTCGGCCCAGATGGACCTTGGCAGTTAATAAAACAACTCAAATCAATCAATCAATGGAAAGGTATAATACATTTGCACAACAAATTCTCTCATCACTGGACTACAAAATGTATTTATTTATTTATTTGATAACTGGGCTGGTCCTTGGACCCTTTTCAACCACAACCTGGGCACAAAGTGTCAAAACATATAACATACATGTACAGTATAAAATATATGATTCACAGTTAGTTGTGGTTGTCATATGTCTCGTGTATTCAAATGAGACACTGAGGCTGGGTATGCATTCAAGTTGTTTATTACAAAAACACATCAGGAGCTGTAACTGGAACATATACTTCGAACTTCATAAGCTTACTGACTGACTCATTACTTCTAACACACTCACATGTGCATCTCCATTCAATCTCTCACTCACACTGAATGACTATACAAAATGGCACCGTTCCCGCACGTGCTCAGTAACTTATATGCATGTGCCCTCTGCCTACAGTGGCTGACTAGGTTCAATACACACATTGATCTACATCCTCCCTCTTTAATTTTGTTTGTCATTGCAAATAGGAGAACAAAGACATTTTTAAGAGCTAGACATTATAGCAACATTTCAAAAAACAAAACAGAATTCAAGTCCAAGTCGCTGTGTATTTTGGATTTGGTCTGGAAATTTCAGTGGAATGGGTAACATAGAAATTCTGACTAGGTTTAGCAATGGTGACAGTCTGCCGGGGATTCATTCAAATCTGACACATCAGGGGATTACATCAAAATTGTTTGAAGGAAACACAATGTCCTTTTGGATTCGAACAGGTGTACTCTGGGAATTAAGAGTCGTCAGCGCAGGCAATCTGCAGCATCACCGGTTTAGAGACAGGAAACACGTCTTCGATTCCGCCTGAAATCCATTCCTTCCAATATGACATAAGATCTCTGTTCCTCACAAATGTTCTTCATGATTCCCACTCAGTCATATCCTTTAGATGTTAGCATTCTCACAACTTCTCCTTGTAGTAATGGTCTAAGGGATTTACTGGTCTTATCGCAGTACAACTTTTGTGGCTGATGTTTTCTCTAAAGTTGAGGCTTGACCACACTGTTGTTCTTTACATTTGGTACTAAAAATTGTTTACTGATTGGTACATTAATCCC
The DNA here is from genome assembly GCF_019279795.1 of Protopterus annectens. Taxonomy (NCBI): domain Eukaryota; kingdom Metazoa; phylum Chordata; order Ceratodontiformes; family Protopteridae; genus Protopterus; species Protopterus annectens. Next base: position 8,012,620 of record NC_056751.1, read on the forward strand.
TGAGCAGGTGAACCAACCAAGTTATACTGAGGAATATTTCTAAGATTAAGATAAAGAAAACATCGGTACCATCTCTCTTGGATTTCTCCAGCAAACGTTTTGCACTCTGAACTGCATGTTCAGCTACACCATTGGCTTGTGGACACACAGGACTACTGGTAATATGGACAAAGTCCAAAACAAAATTCCTGCTGTGAAACCGGAGAAACAGTCGCTAATACATATGCTAATTTAGCTCTTCACCAGTGGGAAACAAAGTATATATGTAGTGATTTCAACAGTCTAAATAGTAAGGTTTGTTTTTATCAATGATTTGCAGAGGATTGCTTCCTTAATTGGAAGGGATCACCTAGTGAATTGTGTAATTATGTGAACTACTTGAATAGTACAACTAGCTTTTTAAGTTTAAAATAGAATACTTGGAAAGTATCGTTACGTTTCGAGACTTACAGGTAGAGTTGAAAGAGGGTATGATACGTACCAGTATACATAAAAAGGATGTACATGCTGATAGATATATACATAAGAGTAGTATGCATGCCCCTTGTGTTTTTAAGGGGATAGTAATGGCACAATTCAGTAGAGCCAGTCGGCTAAATACTGATGATTCCATTTTCTTGAAACAACTTGAGGAAATTAAAACGGATTTTTTAAATAGTGGTTATGACCCTAAACTAGTTTTAGAGCTGAGGGATAAGACTATAAGGGACAGAGAGACATTGCTGAGACCTATTTTTGCAGTGGCTGAAGAGTCCAATATGGATTCGGGGAATGATTTAGTGGATACAGCTAGAATTAGGTTTGTAACAACTTTTAATGCCAGAACTCAGTCAGTCAAACACATCATAGAGAAAAACTGGGTTATTTTGATGGCATCCCCAGACGTCAAAAATGTATTGGAATCTAGACCTTATTTTTCATATAGAAATATGAAAACTTTGAAAAACAAATTATGTTATAAGGATTTTACTTGTAGATGTACTCCCCAAACTAATATGAGGGTTGGTACACTTAGTTGTTTGGTTTGTACATGTTTTTGGTAAAGGCAGTGAGACCTTTGTTCACCCTATTACCAAAAGAGTGTACAACTTTAAGATAACAGCTAGTTGTACTAGTGTGACTGTGGTCTATTTAGCTACTTGTACCCAGTGTCCCTCGTTTTACGAGGGGTAAACTACAAGAAGATTAAAAGAACATATTATAGAACACAAATCCGAAATTAGAAGGAATAATGAAAAGAATGCTTTATGTAAACATATTAATATTAATGGTGACACTCATAAGTTTAAATTTAGGGTGATAGATACATCTATGAGAGGTGGTGATATCAACAACCTCTTAGAAATTAAAGAGTATGAATGGATATTAAGATTTGCTGCTGACCATCTGCCTGGCCTCAATACTGCCGTAACTTTGAAACCAGTTTTAGTTAAGCTACAACACAGTAAATGTTGAAGCTTTTAATTTCATTGCTTCTATATTTGTACACATTTGTATATATGTGCACACTTTTCTTATATGTATTATGGATATTTTATGTCTGATATATTTTATAATTGTTATAAGTGGCCTTTAGATGTTATTTTATGTTTTACCACCACATGGTTGGCTGGCTGTGATCATGTGATGAATTTGGCTCTTATTTAAATTTGAATGCTTTGATGGTTGAAATGTATTAGTATTGAAGAAGGGTGTAGACTCGAAAGCTTTGCTGTTTTTTACATTAAAGTTTTTTCTCGACGTTGGTGTTTTCTAATATGGACAAAGTCCCAAGACTCAGCAAATTTCTTGAACTGCTGACTTGTAAACTGTGCACCATTGTCAGACATGACTTTGTGCAGACTACCATGGACAGAAAAATGTCTCTTCAATTTTGTAATGACTGTGCTGGATGTCAAGTTAGAAAGTGGGTCAATTTCAAACCAACATGAGTAAGAGTCTACTAACACTAAGTAATGTTGACCATTCCATTCGAAAATATCTAAGACAACCCTCAATCATGGTAATTCAGGAATTTGGTGTAGCTGAAGTGGTTCTTTTTGTTGATGCGATTTAGTGCTGCTAGAAATTGAACATGCTAGAGTTTCCTTCTCTAAATCTATCGACAAAGAAGACCAAAATACAATGCCTCTTGCCCTTCTTTTGGTTTAACCACTACCTGGGTGAGCACGATGCAAGATTTTGATATATTCTTGTTGTAATGCTTTAGGAAGTACCACTTTTTTGCCCTTTCATGATGACTTGTTCTTCCATCATGAGCTTGTCTTGGTAAGAAAAACACTGCTGAATGTCAAGTGGTAAACTGATTTGTCGTGTTGGCCATTCTTGACTGACAACGTTTTTCAGCTTCTGGAGAACTGGGCCTAAAGCTGTGTGATTTCTTAGTTCATCAAGAAGTGATGATGAAAATTTTTTGACTTCCATGACTTAAACGTCTGCTGTTTCATTTTCATGCAGTTCTGTCATTTGGGTGAGTGTGACAAAGCATCAGCAAGATACAAGTGTTTGCCCTTTTTGTAAACAATACTGAAATTGTACTTTTGCAATTTTAACATCATGTGTTGCAATTGTGCTGGGACTGTATGCATTGGCTTTTTCAAAATTGTCACTAGCGGATGGTGCTCATTTTCTGTTTGGATAGGTCTGCCATAAATATAATCATTGAACTTCAAACATGCAAACACTACTGCCAAAAGTACTTTCTCTATTTGTGCATAATGCATCTCTGTCTGGGTTAAGGTTCTTGATGCATAAGCAACTGGTATGCCTTCCTGAAGACATGCTGCACCAAGGCCACACTTTGAAACATCACAAGAAAGAGTTACAGGTTTGTATACATCATAATATCTCAATGTGGGTGGACTGGCAATTTTCTTCTTCGGAATATCAAATGTTCTTTGGTGTTGTACCAACCAGTTTACATTTCTGTGTGTCGACTCAAGTAATGGGGCAGAAAGCTCATTCAAGTCTGGGATGAACTTTACTAAATAGTTGACCATACCTAGAAAACATTGTACAGTTGTGACATTCTCTGGCATCTTAAAAATTGCTGTTTGCTTAGCAGGATCTGGCTATAAGCCAGAACTGGCCAACAAATGTCCCACATACGTAACTTCTTTCAGTGTGAATTTACATTTCTCAGAATTCACTTTAAGATTTACTTAATGTGCATGGTCTAGAACTATCCTGAGATTTCTATCATGTTCATCTTCACCATTGCCTCCAACAATAATGTCTACTACAACAGCATAACCAGAAAAAAAATTTGTTCCGTGGCACATTGAAAAACTTAGAATTAATTCCAAATGGCATTCTCAAAAATCTGTATCTACCAAATGGTGTGCTGAATGTACTTAATGAAGATTTGCGATCCAGCAAAATTTGCCAAAAGGAGTTTTTGCATCTAAGACTGAAAAACAGTAGAATCTGGCATGAGAGTGGCTACCTCTTCTACTGTATGCATCGGATGATGAGGACGCTTAAGTGCTTTGCTTAAGTCTCTTGGATCAATACATATTCAAATATCACCTGTGCTTTTCTTATGAGCTACAACCATGGAGGATACCCATTCAGTTGGTTCTTCTACTGGAGTAAGGACACCTGAATTCACATTATGGCTAGTTCTGCTTTTACTTTGCTCTGCATTGCTACCGCAATCGTCTGTGCTGGTCTAACAACTGTACTTACTTCACGGTTTAACCTCATGGAATATGTGACTGGAAGTTTACCAAGCTCATTTTGAAAATATCAGCATATTCACTAAAAATTCTCTGTGTAAAACTATCATTGTTATTCATACTTATATGGTGAATCTCTTTATTAAATGAGATCAGTCCCATTCTCAGACTGTCGTTGAGGCCTAACAGTGACTGCACATGTATTTTCACTATGTAAACCTGCAAGTCATAGCTGTTTCCAGCAGAACGGCATGAAAGAATTCCTGCTCCATCAGTTTGAATAACTTCATCACCACGAGCAACTAGCATTGCTCACTTTGCTGAATCAAGTTTCTCACCAGCTTTTACTTTAGCAAACATTTGTGCTGCTATCATATTGCACTTACATCCAGTGTCTACTTTAAGTTCTACAGGTTTTCCATTAATCTGAACAGTACAAAATATTTCACTCTTTGCTGACAACTGATAGTCTACTGTTAAAACTGAAGAAAACAAGGCAGAGAAACACGACTGAAAGCATAAAAAGTTTAATAAGGTAAGCGCTTTCACACCATATACTAGTGCTTCCTCAGACCATATAAAAACATCTACAACAATCACTATTTATACAATCACATTAATTCAAAACAACCAACGAATAACAAGAGAGAAAAAATCTTAAAATCAACAGTATTATTTAAAGAGGCATCATGCTTTTAAGACATGTTTAATAGAAACCCTATCATTTAAGCCAGGATATTTATCCAGTTGCCATATTATAATCCAGTGCAATTCTCTAGTTTCCGTAAAGTTTTTGATGTCCCCACTATGTCCACTTTCAAAAATAATTTCAATTACTTGAAATTTAAAACTATGTTCATTCTCACTCTGTAAGCAATGCCTGGCTAATGCATTCCTAGTGTCACTATTCCTGATACAATAAATGTATTCCCTAACTCGTTCCATCAATGACCTGTTAGTTTTACCCACATAGAAACATCAACAATCACATAAGGAAAAAAGGGCAAAAGGGCTCTCCACTGAGAAGGGATCCTGTTGATGCTTGAGATACCAAACAGAAAATCTCTTCCATTTAGCCATACAGCATTTTCTGATAGTAGGCTTCCTGGCCTCCTGCAGAACCTTACACTCGTCCTCAGAAAAGTAGTGTCTAAAACGGATCAAAACCCTATCACTGAAAGTGTCAAAGGAAGACTAGACAAGTGACAGTGAATAAGAGACTCACTGTCTTGAGTGAGAAGATTCCTCCAGTGAGGTAACTTGTGATGACTGCCCCTGACCAGTTGAAAGAGAAGGGAGAAACAATGCTGTCTGGAACAAAAGCGAGTGACTATAAAGATTCTTGAGGATTCCTTTCTGATCTTGTGCAGGAACCTGGGAAGTAGAAGAAGGTAGGCATACAGGAACATTCCCTTCCAAGAAAAGGCCATGGTGTCTACCTTCCAAGTTAGAGGAATTGGGACGTTGGAACAGAAGTGATGAATCCATTTAAAGAATACCCCACCAATGTACTATGTCCAGAAACACCTCTCTGTGAAGCATTCAATCATGATGTTGTGTCCTGGACCTGCTCTGGGAGTCTTCCACAAAGTTATATTCTAAGTGATGCAAAATAGCTAAAGAGTTACCTGATGGTGGACAGCCAAATCCCAGGTCTGAAGGGCTAGTCTGCAAAGAAGATAAGACCTTCTGACCCCCTGTTTGTCCATGCACCACATGACTGTGGTGTCATGTATAAAGATATTTAAAGGGCCTGGAAACCAAACAGAATGGAATGCCCAAAGAGTAAGAATGAGCACCCTCATTTCTTTTATGTTCATGTGGTCTGACCTCTGATGAAGGGACCAAAGACCCTGAACCCTAAGACTGTTGGAAGAAGCTTCCCACCCCAGATCAGAAGCATCTATGAAGAGCTCTTGAGTAGGGGTAGGAGTCAGAAAAGACAGGCCTGGATTGAGGGAGATCTGCGTAATTCACCAGTGAAACTCGATTTTGAGACAAGGGAGTAAGGGAACTGGAAACTCCAGTGGGTGGCAATGCTGTAGCCAAACCGTCTTTGGGTACTACTAAAGCTTCATCATATGAAACTTGGCATAGGGAAGTATAAGAATAGTAGATGCCATGAACCTCAGGACTCTGAGAAATTCCCTTGCAGAAATGAGAGAAAAGGGAAGTGGAGACTGGAAGTAGGTTGTCAAAAAGAAAACCTTGGGAGAAGGAAGAGAAGCCAACAATGCAATGGTTTGCATTTTGCAACCCAGAAAAATGTGGTCTTTAGAATTGATAGTGAATCCTGGACTGCACAGAAGGAGCACAATGAAGTATAGATCCTGCAGAACTGTGGAATGAAAGGTAGCTTGAAGAAGCATTTTTTTCCCCAAAAAGAAACATCATTATTAAATTATCGTGTATGACATAGGCAATCTTATATTTATGTAAATGAAAATAAACTATACCGACACAATCTCAGTTGCAAACATTATACATTACAAACCATGCTGATACAACTGTAGCTGCAAACATTATACATTACTTAAATATATCTAATCATTGTCTTCTTTTAAACCTCATTCCTCTGTATGTTTTGATCCCCCACTTCCTATTTTTCCTATGTAATTTGCTCCTACCCTTTTCTAAATATCCCAATTTCAGTTGTTTTATCTTTGTTACCATCTTTGTTACTTCTAGTAAAGTTGGCTTAGACTTTGATTTCCACTTTCTAGTAACTGCTTGCCGAAAGCTGATTGTTTCTCCCTGAATTTTCTTAAGCTCCATTATAACAGTTTACGGTGGAATATAAATACATGCCAGTGTAATCCTCATCCCTTGCCAGTAGCCCATTAGTACTACAACTCTACCATTACTGCCTTTTGTATCATCTTCTATTACTGTTGGAGCTCCTCTTGCAAGTAATATAATTACTTCTTTCTTCCTTTGTCCCATATATTCCAGTGAATAACCATCCTGAAAACCTTTCTTTATCAAATTTACATGCTCAGCTCTTTTCAAGTGTTTCTCCTGTAGCACAGCTATTTGCACTCTACATTTTTAATATAGTTCACTACTCATTTTTTTTTCTGTCTGTAAGACCAATAATATTTAAAGATATTATAGAAAGCATCATATTCTTGAGAAATTATTCCCACCTTTGATCTACAACAGCTTTTTTGTTAAATGTCTAGTTCCAGCTTTTGTCTTACATGTAAGTACTGTTTGGCAGGTTAATCTTTTATACAGTTGTTTCTTGTCATCTCAATTTGAACCTATGTCAGACCTTACAGAACTTTTAGTTTTATTTAAAACCCTCAAACAAAAATACACACACACACACACACACACACACACACACACACACACACACACACACACACACACATACACACACACACACACACACACACACCAACTCCCTAAAACCTATTAGCTTATGAATAACACACAAAACTATGTAAATCTTCAGATATTGAAGTTTAACCCTCCTAACAGGTACAAATGTTTTAAACTGACAGCCACACACACAGACATACTTGAGCTAACCTAAAAAAAGAAGGTCCATCTGTGTTGTCAGTCTTCATCTATTCTTGACTTGTGGGTTACAGTTCCAATCCGAATCGATATGGCCGATATATAGCTCGCATCAGCCAAAAAATCTCTCCTGCTGCAAGTCTACCCATAATGCCCCGCTCCACATAACCTCAGATCGAGTCTGCAATCAGATAAAGAACAGACCCTAATACATGTTAGAAACCTTGTCCAGGGCATCCCTAACAATAAAACCCAGGACAGAATGTTGCTCCACCAGAAGTCTAAAGAAGGAGGCAATCGGGAAGGACACAAGAATAGATGAAGATTGACAACACAGATGGAACGTTATGGTAAGATATAACTTCTTTATCTGATGTTGTCATTCTTCATCTATTCTTGACTTGTGGGACAGAGTCCCCAGCTACCTTAGATCCTGGGTGACCCTATGGAAGAATATTCCTGAGAATCATAGAACCAAAAGAGGCTCTCCCCTGGAGACCATATCTAACCTGTAATGAGTAATAAAAGTATGTGGCATAGCCCAAGTTGCAGCTGAATAAATTTCTGACATGGAAGCTTTAGAATGAAAAACAGCTGAATTTGCCATACATCTGGTAGAATGTGCCTTCACTGGCATAGGGAGCCTTAGCTTTTATTTTGTGAAAATGAAAGATATGCAATCCCTTCACCATCTGGACAGAGTAACCTTAGACACAGGTTTGCCCAAAGTTGCACTTGCAAAGGATACAAATAACTGTTCTGTCCTGTCTAAATTGCTTAGTCTTCTCCAGACAGAAACATAATTGCCTATGCAAATCCAAAAGGTGCAGGCAGTACTCGCTTTTATTAGAAAAATTCAGAAAGAATACAGGCAAGTCTATGGACTGGTTGATATTGGTCTCTGAAATCACTTTAGGAAGAATGGATGTGTTTGTTCTGAGTGATACTCTTGTCTTTATGGAAAACTAAGGTGCTTTAGAGCACAGAGCCTGTAACTCGGACATTCGCCTTGTTGAAGTGACGGCAATGAGCAGTAATGTCTTCCAAGAAAGGAATTTTAAGTCACAGGTAGCTGCAGGTTCAAATGGAGGTGAAATAAGTGATTGTAATACAACAGTCAAGTCCCATGGTCATAGGTAGGTATTAGGCTAATGGCCTTAGGGCCTATATAAGCCTAGCCAAAAATGTACCCTGGCTTTCACCACCCAAGAAAATTATTTTCCTGTGCCCCTGTTGAGCAGAGACACAGAAGTGATCCCTGGGGTAAATGTCCTATTTCCCATCCAATCATCAAGACTTTTCTTGAAGAGTGCTAATGAGGAGCTCTGTTTGACATAGATAGATAGTCTGTTCTACAGTCTGGGAAGTTTCTGGGGTAGGAATCTATCCCTCCAGCATGTTCTGCTTATTGTGGTGGCAAGGTTTAGTCCCTAGAGCATGTAGCTCGGAGGGATTGGGATTTCTTTAAGTGGAGCATGTCCAACAGCTCTGGGTTTGACATAGCTTTGTATGTTAGGCAGAGACCGCCTCTGAGTAGGCGATATGCGATGGAGTAAAGCTGGAGTTTTTTGAGACGGTCTGCGTAGGGCATCTGTGTGAGGCCAGTAATCCTCTTTGTGAGGTATTTCTGTGGCCTTTCCAGTGGTTGTAGATGTCTTGTGAGGTACATACCAAAAGGGGCGTTGTACTATATAATGGGTCTAATGAGTGATGAGTAGAGGCGAACAATGACCTCTTTTTTTCTGGATGAGAAACCTTTTGTGATGAGGTGAACCACGTAGAAGGATTTCTTGACCACTGTGGCAATATGATTATCAAAGGCGAGACTACTTTCCACCTGTGTCACAAGGTCTCATCACATTTTCAGCGTTAAGTAGACTACAAGCTATGTGGTAGTTCATGGGTACAGAGTTTTTACCAAAGGGGATGACAATACACTTTTTGGCATTGAGCTTCAGGCCATGGCTTTGACACCAGGCATCTGTCTCAGTGAGACCCTTTTGTAGTATGTCCACAACATTAGGAGTTTTGATTATGGCTCCTAGTTTGCAGTCATCTGCAAACTTTGTTAGTCAAAGACCTTCTGAGTTAGCCTGTATTTCAGAGAAGTACATACCAAACAGGAGAGACTCAGGACTGAACCCTGTGGTACTCCACTTGTCACTGGTCTGAAGTCGGATTTGCAGTCTGCTACTTTCACAGTGTGGGTTCTGTCCATGAGCCAGTTGGCAACCCATCTTGTGACATAGGGATTTATACCTAGTTTAGTGAGCTTATCTATGATTCCAGAGTGGGGGATGGTGTTGAAAACCTTGGCGAGATCTAGATAAGCTGTGTGAAACACCTTACCCTCATCTATGGCTTTGGTGACTGCTTCAAAGAAGTCAGTCAGGTTTAGGAGACATGATCTGCCTTTTACAAATCTGAACTAGGTAGGGTCTAGAGTTTGGAGATTACCAATGTCTTTGTTTATGAGTTACATGATGATGCGTTCCATGGCCTTGCAGACCAGGCTTGTCAGGCTAATGGGGCAGTAGTTCCCGGGGTCCGTCGTGGCTCCCCCTTTGTGGAGTGGGATAACCATCGTGGTGCACCATTCAGTGGGCACAAAGCCTGAGGTGAGGCTATATGGTACTTAGGTAGGGTGCCAGTTCATTCTGTTGTTCATGTAGAACACAGCCTGGGATATTGTCAGGTCCCATGGATGATGTGTTCTTGGCTTTGGAGAGTGTGTTTTTTACCTGTGCAGCCATGATTACAGGAACTTTGCATTCTTCCAGTATAGAGATGGGCCCTCTAGAGGGTGAGAGGGGGGTAAAGTTAGCAGTGAACCTATCTGCCAGGATGTTGGCAATATCAGTTGGTTCTGTATATTTAGTGTCATTGAGCTGTAACTCAGAGCAGATCTGACTGTTGCCATTGAGAATCTTGACATAGCTATAGAATGCTTTGTGGTTGTCTTTAGAGTCAGTGGCGATTTTGTTTTCGTAACTAGCTTTGGAGGATTTTATGAGGGACCTCAGCTTCTTACTGAGGTTGACCAGTGAGTCCGTCCAGTCATGAGATTTTACTCCTTTTTGCAAAGGTTTTTTTCTTCTGTTGTAGAGTTTGTTTATGGCAGAGAACCACCAGATTGTCTTCCTTTTTTGGAGGATAGCATCTTCGTTCTATTAGGGATAGCATGATCCATGCATTCATGTAAGTGCTTATAAAGTGCATTTGTGTAGGATTCAGCAGTCGTACCTCTATTGTCCGTCTGCATGGGTGCCATGAAATTTGCCACTTCTGTCTTAAGAAGTGTGAAGTTGGCTTTGGAGAAGTTTTTTATGGTGGTTTCCTTAATTGGGGGAGGGGCGGGATGTGGATGTCTACGGTGATTAGCTTGTGGTCGGATCTGACCAATGAGGAATTGACCTCTGGTGTGGAACACTGGTTGCCCATGTTGGTAATGACCAGGTCTAGGATACTGCTGTCCCTGGTGGAGGTGTGAATAAGTTGATCCAAGGCGTTGGAATTTATAAATTCCAGAAAACGTTGAGCAAAAGCGTTGGTACATGAGTAGTTTTCCCAGTTAATGGTGGGGTAGTTGAAATTGCCCATTATTAGGGTGTTGGGTTGTACCCTAACACTTTCCAGTGTATCAAGAAATGAGGAGTCGGAATCCTGGGGCATGGTGGGGGGGTCTGTAGCAAGCTACAATTTGGATTGCGGTCCTGCCCAGTGTTAGTTGCACCTAGATAATCTCGGATGCATTATGCTGTGCAACTAGCCTGGAGGTGTGGATATCCTTAATGAATATGGACACGCCTTCACCTTTAGTGCTTTGTTCCCGGTTAGGTGGCCGAAAGGTGTGGTATGAATTATAGTCTGGTAATGCATGGGTGCTCTCTGGAGCTTTGAACCAGGTCTCTGTCACTGCACAGATGTCGATGTTCTCCATTTTAAGGAGTGCCTTGAGTGAGTGCATTTTGAGGTTTAGACTTCTAGCAGTGAGTAGCATTACCCTCAGATTTTGCTTGCTTGTACCGGTTACGGTGGTGAATTTGTCATTTGAACCTTGCCTAAAAAAGGCACTATAGGGGTGGCAAGAGCTTTAGCCAGTATCCAGAATCCCAAGGGCGACAGGTGCAGGCCATCTCTGGCAAAGCATCATGGTCTGTCGATCATGTCATCCCAGGCAGACAAATACTGGATCCCCTTAGAATGACACCAGAAGCTTAGCCAATTGTTGAAGTCAATCATTTTGTCCTTGTACTGTGGTATCATTCTGGGTGATGGCAGGATGCTACTCAGGGCTAGGGTCATACCTGCCTGGGCTACAAGATCGGATAGCTCTTCCATGTCTCTTTTCATGTAGTTCAGGGAGGTATGTCTCAGGTCATTCACACCAACATGGACAATGGCAGTGTCATATTTGTACTTGTTGTGGAGTGATCTGAGTGCGTGCGTTATGTGGTGGATCCTGGCACCTGACAGGCAGCTGACAGTAACTTTCTCCTTGTTTAGCTTGGTGAGTGGAACATCAGTGTGCTTGACTATAGAGTCACCTATGACTAGAGTGTTGGGTACGTTGTTATGCCTTACGGGCTGTGGTTGAGTGGCACACTGAGTTTGTGGGCTATGCGTCATTTGGGTTGTGTTGGGGGGGTGGAGTTCGCTTGCGTTTCTGCTTTTGAGGTCCCTGATGCTTGGGCAGGTTTTTATTGAGAGCGTCTGCGAATGTAGGTGTGTGTTTTATGTTTCTATGTGTGTGTTTTGGTGGTCTAGGTTTTGAGGGACTATGTGATGAGTGTGGTGTGGTGCAAGTGTTTACCTTCTCCTCTTGACTGTCTAGTCCAGTCTTGGGTGAACAGAACTTTGCTTTCAGTTTGGTTAGATAAGTGCATCTCTCACAGGTTGCAGTGTTGGGTGGCAGGAGGAGAGGGTTGTCTGTGTACATGAGGCAATTGCTGCATTGCCCCAAGATGCCCAGATTCATCAGATGGACAGGAGAAATCACCAGGAGCTGACCCTTAGACATGCCTGGATAGGTGCTTATTTATTAAGTACTAAAAACTGCTTTCCTCTAGACAAGTGAGGAAAGCGGAGTGCTGTAGTAATTTGCAGCTTATTTAGTGGTTACAACAAGTTCTGAACAAGTGATGAGTTCAAAGAAACAGATTTGAATGCTGAAATTAGAAAACTGGCTAGGTCTAAGAAACAAAATTAAGCTAGAAGGCTTCCCTCCAATACAGAAAGGCTTGGGGGCTCAGAAGCCTACAAACAGTCTAGATCACTTACAGGAAAGGCAGGAAACAAGTTTAAAAACATTTTTTTTCTTACCCAGATGCTCTCTTTGTACACAGTAGGAGTGCCTGAAATCAGAATATGATCTCACTGCACTCAGTTGAGTGAGCAAATGAGATGGGCCCAGAAGGAGTATTCAAACACAAATGTACAAGAGGGGTGGGCAGTTTCAAAGCCACCAAGATTAACACCAAAACAGTAACAGGGAGAGTGGGTGGGGAACTAACTGAAAAACCAAAGTCAAAACTTCCAGTTCAGTTAATATTCAATGCAACACAAATAAATCAATTAAAATGCTGTATTATTTGAAAAAAGTGCAGATAAAAGGTACTTAAATTCTCTTATACGTCCAGTTGAATACAGCTAGATCTTAGCCGGCCAAAGCTGAGGTCTTAAGCAGAAAATATTCCACAATGTAACACTTAAATAGGCAGTGACAGGATATCAATGAATGAGACTACCCCCACCTGCAATTACTAACAGGCAATAAAATTCTAGCAAGCACTAACTGAAAAAACAGAGTCAAAACTTCCAGTTCAGTTAATATTCAATGCAACACAAATAAATCAATTAAAATGCTGTATTATTTGAAAAAAGTGCAGATAAAAGGTACTTAAATTCTCTTATACGTCCAGTTGAATACAGCTAGATCTTAGCCAGCCAAAGCTGAGGTTTTAAGCAGAAAATATTCCAAAACACACCACTTAAATAGGCAGTGACAGGATATCAATGAATGAGACTACCCCAGCCTGCAATTACTAACAGGCAATAAAATTCTAGCAAGCACTAACTGAAAAACAGAGTCAAAACTTCCAGTTCAGTTAATATTCAATGCAGCACAAATAAATCAATTAAAATGCTGTATTATTTGAAAAAGTGCAGATAAAAGGTACTTAAATTCTCTTATACATCCAGTTGAATAAAGCTAGATCTTAGCCGGCCAAAGCTGAGGTTTTAAGCAGAAAATATTCCAAAATGTACCACTTAAATAGGCAGTGACAGGATATCAATGAATGAGACTACCCCCACCTGCAATTACTAACAGGGAATAAAATTCTAGCAAGCACTAACTGAAAGAACAGAGTCAAAACATTCAGTTTAGTTAATATTCAATGCAACACAAATAAATCAATTAAAATGCTGTATTATTTGAAAAAAAGTGCAGATGAAAGGTACTTGGTGGGTAATGGCTCTTTGAAAGGAGATTTTAAATGGCTGGGGCCTTTAAGAAAAAACTTCTAGAGCCTGTGAGAGAGCAAAGGCTGAATCCCGATACCATTATGGAAATTTGAAATAGTTGTTAGGATAACCTTGATTGTAAAAGCAGAAGCTCCTTTACCAAAGATGGAAGCTAGAAACTCCAATACCTTTTCTACTGGCACTGAAAAGAGGTATAGGCCATTATCAGAAGCCCAAATAGAGTATCTCTACCTTAGTAAATGGATGGTTTATGGGATGCCAACAAAATGTGTCGCATGGAAAAGGAATACTGTTATGCCTGGCAACTAACGGAATTGGAGAAACCAAGCAGTCAGCTTGAGATTGTGAAGGCTGGGCTGCACTAGTTCCTGGGGATAGGACAGAAGGTATAGAACTGGGTCTAGAATCCATGGGCGGTGGAGTAGGTGAGGCCAGAGGAAGGGAAACCATATCTGTCAAGGCCAGTAAGGAGCAATGAAGATCACTTTGCTTCTCAACCATGCTGCTTTCTTGAGAAAAAGAGGGATCAGAGGGAAGGGAGGCAAGGCATAAAGGGACCTGGGGGTCACGGGAGAAGGAATTAGGGCAACGTAGCTTCTGCACTTGTTGTTCAAGGGCGGAGCAAACAGGTCATAGCAAGGGTGGCCCCAGCGAAGAAAGATCTTCTTCACTACTCTGGAATTCAGAGACCACTCATGAGGCATAAAGATGCATCTGCTCAGTTTGTCTGCTATCACATTTGAACTCCCTGGGATGCTATCAGAAAGTGATTAGAAGCTATGGCCCATTGCCACACATGGAGAGCTTCTCAGCACAGTGGGTAGGACTTGGTCCCCCTGTTTGTTGATGTACCAGACTACTCACATGTTGTCTGACTGAATAGCTAACGTCCTTTGAAGTAAGGTAGAGTGAAACACGTGCAACGCCAAAAGCACTGCCCTCAGCTGTAGGACACTGAAATGCAGATTGGCCTCAGAGGGGGAAACGTTCGATAGTGCTTGTCCACTTTTATGTGGTAATACATATCTTGAAAGTCAATAGAGCACATCTAATTGTCTTCCCCTAAGAAGGGAAGAATTAACTGAACCACGACCATCCAGAATTTTGACTGGTGGACAAATTTGTTCACAATAATGAGCTCCAAAATTGGTCTCCAGTCCCCTGTTTTCTTTGGCACGAAAAAGAATCTTGAGTAAAATCCAGATCCTAATTGTTCTGATGGAACTTATTGGATGACTTTTTTCTAGCAGATTTTGTATTGCTTATGCTGCTTGATCTCTCTTGACTGGGTGGAATGTCGGGGAGTCTTGCTGGGGTTGTCGGGTAAAGAGTAAAGGGAATTAAATAACCTCTGGAAATTACTCTTAGCACCCAGGCATTGATGGTTATGCATAGCCAGGCATTCAGGTGCAAGGAGATTCTTCCCTGACTGCCTCCAGAGGTAAGCAATTGGGCCCCCTTCAGAAGCACTAGTAGGATTGACCAGAGAAGGATTCCCTAGAACCCTGATTCTCTGAACCACCCCTGCCTCTGGGGCAGTGCCTTCCATTATAACTCCCCCCTCTGCCCCAAGGGGAGTCAGAAAGTACAGTTGTATACACTTACCATAAATGTAGATGTTCAAGTGTATTCACTGTTGCAGTCACTACATTTGGGTTACCTGCCTGCAGGTAGCCCTCAGTCGGCCTGAATATCAAAGTCATGGATTCCTGCATTGGATGCTGTCTCTTCTTCCATGACGTCAGGTCGTCAGGGGTATAAAACATGCAGCCGACACCATTACATCAGTTTTTCTTGCCCCAGATGTCATGTGCCCCCATAATGGGAAGCACTTATATGTTATGTTACACCTCCAACAAAAAGCAAATACACCAGAAAGCTCAAATACACAAAACAAGAAGGAAAGGTAGAGCCAAGAGAAGTCAGGGGGCTTGAGGGAGGGTAACCAGGACTGCAACAGTGAATACACTCGAACATCTACATTTATGGTAAGTGTACAGAACTGTACTATGTTCTTCGTGTTTCACTGTTGCAGTCACTACATTTGGGTAGATTCCTAAAGCTAAGGAAGGGAGGAGGAAGTTAGAGAGCATTACGACCAGCTATTAAGCCCTGCAAAACTGCAGTGGTAAAACCAGCTCTGGATTTAGAAAAAATAGGCATATGGTAATGCTTGGTGAAGGTATGAACAGAGCTCCAGGGAGCAGCTTCTATGATGTCCCTGGTAGGGACCCCTCTGAGAAAGGCTGTAGAGGTAGATGCAGCCCTGGTGGAATGGGATCTTATCCCCTGTGGGGAAGGTTTTCCCATGGTGCTTACAGCAGAAATGAATGCAATGGGCTATCCATTTAGAAAAGGTTTGCTTCGAAATGGCCTTCCCCTCTGCCCCTGCAGCAAAGCCAACTAGCAGCTGTTCAGATTTCCTGAGAGGCTTAGTCCTGTCCAAATAAAATCTAAGTTGTCTGTGCACATCCAAAAAGTGCAGAATTTGTTTTGTGGATTAGGAAAAAAGGTAGGCAAATGAATGGACTGATTTAGGGCCACACTAGACACCACCTTGGACATAAAGGAAGGATTGGTCCTGAGGGGAAACCCTGTCTGCATGGAAGATAATGAAGGGCTCCACTGCCATGAGGGCCTGTAATTCACACACTCTTCTTGCTGAAGTGATGGCTAGAAGGAAGGCTGTTTTCCAGGAAAAGAATTTCAACTCTACAGTTGCAGCTAGTTCAAATGGAGGGAGAGTGAGCTTTTCCAATACAAAGTTAAGGACCCATGCTGGAGTAGGGGCTCACCTGGGGGGTCTTAAAATTGTAGCCCCTCTGAGAAATTGCTTTAACAGGGGGTGAAAGAAGAGGGGTGGTTCAGTATTATAATGTGCTGAAATTGCAGAGGCATGAATTTTAATTGATGAGAAGGATAGGCCCTTGTGGAGCATTTCTGTTAAGTACTGAAGAATATGAGGTAAACTGGGCACCACAGTGCCCATACCCTGGGTCTAGCTCCAGGGACAGTATCTTTTCCACTTTTCAGCACAGGAGTTTCTAGTACTAGGTCTCCTTGCTTCCAGAATGACCTCTAGCACCTGATTACTGAGGGGTGCTACTGGAAAGCTCAAGGAATTAGCCAGGCTGCAAGGTTCAGGGTTTGAAGCTGCAGGTGCAGAATCTGGTCCGCCTGCTGGGACAGCAGGGAAGGTGTCTGAGGTAGGTACCATGGATCCAGCAGTATCATGATGCGCAAGAGGGGGTACCAGGGCTGGCAAAGTCAGTCTGGTGCAATAAGAATTGTCCTTGGTTTGTCCTGTTTGATCCTTAGCAGAATCTTCGAGAGGAGAGGCAGAGGGGGAAAGGCATAAACCAAGAGGCTTTCCCAGGTAAAGGACAGGGCATCCACTTTCCAAGCCTGACTGTGGGGAGTCCTTTTGCAGAATTTGTTTAATTGGTAGTTCTGGGGGGAGGCAAGCCAGTCTACCTCTGGAGTCCCCCATTTGTTCCTCAAGAGGTTGAATATTTTTGGTTCCCGTTTCCATTCGTGTGGGTCTATGAGATTTCTGTTTAAGTCGTCTGCCAGTGAAATTAGCTTGCCTGGCAGGAATTGAGCTTGTAGGTGCACTTGGTAGCTCAAGGCTGTGTTCCACAGAGCCATGGCTAGTCTACAGAGAGGGTATGAGTGGGTTCCCCCCTGCTTGTTTATGTACCACATAACTGTGGTGTTGTCTGTCTTTACCAATAATTGTCCTGGAAGGATGTGGTCCTTGAAGGCTGTCAGGGAAATCTGTACAGCTAACATTTCTTTTTGGTTGATATGCAAGTGCATCTGACTCTGGTTCCATTTGCCCTGAATGCACTGCCATATCAAGTGAGCCCCTCATGCATAGTCTGATGCGTCTGTAGTCAGGGTTTTGGCGGCAGGGGGTAGATTGAAATAGAGTCCCTTGTTGAGGTGGCAGGCCTCTGCCCATCAAAGGAACTCTGTCTTTATACAAGGAATGATAGGAATCATTGACTCCAGGTCCTGAGAATGTTGACACCATAGACTTTTTAAATACCATTGTAGTTTCCTCATATGCAGTCTTACATATGGAATTAGTTGAATACAAGAGGCCATGAACCCCAGTGCTTGCCAAATTTTCCTTGCAGATAGCTGGGTCTTTGTGGCCAGTAGTTTGAAGTAGGCTGTCAAATAAACTTGTTTCTCTGGCGTGAGGTAAGCCACCTGGGAAGCTGTGTTCAAGCTTGCTCCCAGGAATACAATCTGCTGGCAGGGTACTAGATGAGATTTCTTTTCATTTTTGGTGTACCCCAGCGAGGTTAGAAGTTTCTTTACAAATGCCAGATGTTTTAATAGCATGTCCTGGCTTTCTCCCTGAATCAGACAATCTTCCAGGTATGGGTATATTTGAATATTTCTCTGCCTGCAAAATGCAATGGCTGGAGCTAGACACTTTGTGAGTACCATGGGCGCAGTAGATAAGCCAAAGGGAAGTGCACAGAATTGATAGTGCATGGAGCCTGCTCTGAAGCATAGGTATTTCCTTCAATATTTCCTTACTGGAATGTGCAGGTAAGCTTCCTTTAAGTCTAAGGTTGCCAACCAAGCATCTTTGCCTAGCATAGGAAGCAGTGGTTGAAGTGTTAGCATTCTGAATTTTGGGATTACCAAAAAGGTGTTTAGAATAGAGAGGTCCAGGATAGGATGCCAAGAGCTGTCTTTTCTGGGTACCAGGAAAAGTCTTGAGTAAAAACCTTGCCCCTTTCTTCTGCTGGGACAGGCTGAATAGCCCTGATACTTAGAAGAGAGAGAGAATCTGCTGTTGAGCCTCTGCCCACTGATTTGAGGGTAGGTCTGGCCAACCGTTTGGCGTTGGTAAGGTGTGGAAGTGGAATCTGTATCATTGGAAAACTATATTTAAAACCCATTTGTCCTGGGTAATGAGTTCCCAGTTTTTTGCATGCAGGGAGAGCTTTCCTCCTAAGGGAGCAGGCAGTTGAGCAGGGCTTGGAAGGGTTAAGGTTAAGTCATTGTGACATTTTTCCATAGGGAGGTGTCTTACTACTTCCAGCTTTGGAAGTTGGAGCCCCCCACTGCTTAGGCCTGTGTACAGCCTGAGACTGTAACCTAGGTGATCTGCTGTTCCTGGGTTTGGACTGAGAAGGCTTAGAAGAGACTGGAAAGGCCAATGCCTACTAAATCTGGGAGTCTGTACTTGCAGGAAATCTTTAACAGTTTGCATAGATTTAGCTTTTTCCTCCATCTTTTTAAGGACTTCTTCTGCTTTGTTGCCAAAGAGGCAGTCTTGATTTAAGGGAGCAGCCAGTAATTTAGCTTTAACATGATCTGGCAAGTTTTGCTCCTTAAGCCAAGCATGCCTTCTAAGTACAGACCCAGTGACAGCAGCCCTGCAAGATGCTTCTAAAGAGTCAAAACCACATTGCAAAGTATGTTTACCAACTTGTTCAGCAAAATGCATTAAATCCTGTAATTCTTTATGTTCAGCACAGTCAGGAATCAACATCATTTTCTGTTTAAGTAGTCCCATCATATGCTGCTGATACTTTAACATATGAAACTGGCAATTTAAGGCCCTAATGGCCAAAATAGCAGAAGTGTATACCTTCTTACCCCATCTGTCCAAAGCCCTGGAATCTTTATCTGAGGGGGTAGGATTTTTGGCAGCAGTAGCCTTAATGCCCTTTGGTCCTTGGGAAATGGTCTCTGGGTCTGCAGTGGGATTCTTGAAGAGGAACTTGTGAGAGTCAGGTACTCTGTAATACCTGTCAGGTTTTCTGGGAGCTGGAGGTAAAGTGTCTGGGGCCAGGCTAGATTCCAAGAAGGCATCATCTACAATGTCCAGAAAAGGAGGGATAGCTAAAGGCCTGTGATGAGGGAGGAGTAAGAATTCCCTAGGCCTCTTTTTGGAGTCAGAGTAATCCTGGCTTTCCCAGCGGAAATGCTCCCTAAGAGTGTGCAAAGTTTCACCAAAAGAAAAATCTTCTGCAGGGGAAGCAGAGGGAATGGAATCCTCTGCATCAGAATCCTCATAGGTATTTAATGGTAATTCCTGGTAATCAGAAGAAACAGAAATTTTAAAATCCTGATCAGAAGAATCAGAAGGAAAATAAGTCCAAGGTCTCTTAGAGGGGGGAAGGCTGGCCTCCTCTAATTAAAGTAATAAGGTCTTCAGCCATTCTAAGCATTTTGTTTTAGGCATATGGGCCTGACCATGTGGTTTGGACGTTAGTTTTCTAGGCATGGTTCGAGTTTTAGGCCTTGATGAAGAAGATGGCGTCGGTTTAAAATGCAAATCTGTAGGCCTGAATACACCCTCAGAAGCTGGTGCCTGCACAGCGGCACCGAACCCATCCAAGGTAGAGACATCCGCAGGTTCCATAGTCGAAGAAGCATCTCGCGGCATACCGGACTCTGAATGGGTCTCAGTAGAGGCCTGAGAATCTGAAGTAGCGGGTATCAGGGGCTGCGAAAGCGCCTCACTGAGTACTGGCGAATTGGCAACTAGCTTAATGAAAGCATTGTCGGCAGTTTTGGACCTATGCAGTCTTTCTCTCTTTTTATCTTTACATTTTATCAGAATATCGGTAGTCGGATGGCTTACCGAAGCCATTTCTGGACAGTTAAACCAAGTACCAAAATAATTTGCTGCAAAAATAGCCCGACGATGAATAGTTTGGGGGTTGAATAAGGCACAAAACTGACAGCGAGGGACATCGTGGTCTGGGCCTAGGCAAGGAATGCAGTACAAATGAAAATCTTTATCAGGTATTTGCCTTCCACAGGTAAGACAACTGTTAACTTTTACTGACATCGGTTAAGAACAAGAAAAAGGATCCCCAATGGGGTACTTAGCTTTTTTGAAGACTTTGGTTCTGAAACTCGAAAACAAAAAATTCAGGAGTCGGCCGACCAGCACTTGTGAACTGCTTCTGCTTCGGGCACTGCATGGCAAGAAAGACTGATATAATGGCATCTGCTGCATGTTTTATACCCCTGATGACCTGACGTCATGGAAGAAGAGACAGCATCCAATGCAGGAATCCAAGACTTTGATATTCAGGCCGGCTGAGGGCTACCTGCAGGCAAATAACCCAAATGTAATGACTGCAACAGTGAAACACGAAGAACTTCCACGTGTGTCCTGGAAAGGCTTCTGGGATTTCTTGAACCACATTTTACCACTCCTTTGATTCCTGAAGTAGGATCATTGAGGACTAGAAAAATGTAGGCCTACAGCAGACAGTCTTTCCATGTTTTTCACACCTGGTTAGAGTTTCCTTTACCTTGGGTCCAAACAAAGAGGATCCATCAAAGGGAAGCATTGATGAAGGAATATTTGAATAGCTATGCAAACTCACACAAGCATATCCAAGCATGTCATCTTACAGCAACACCTGAACCTGCTGACCTGGTCTCCCCTTTGGCTGCATGTGCTATGAGCCTCATGGATGAATTCAAAATAGTCTCCAGGGTAGCTAACTGAAAGGCCACATTTTCATGGACCCCCTCAGTGACTGCTCCCACTAGGCTATCTAAAAGCTCCTTTACCAGATCCATTTGAAGTCTAGTAAAGTGTACCAAGAAGCTCAGGGACCTGATGGAGAAGGTCGATGACGCATAGACCCACTTCCCGAATCTGTCTATCACCCTAGACTCTCAGTTAGGGGGATGTACAGTAGAACTTTCCTTGGCCAGTTCTTTTTTGGTGGTGGCCGCTACCACCATGGCAACTACTACTAAACCTTTCATCCAATCTGGATGGTCTTCAGGAGCTGAAAGAATCTTGTCTGGCCTCTGGTGGACTGGTTCTACAGAGTCAGGAGCCTTCCAAGTCCACTGAGTGATTAGCTTAATTAGGCTGTCAGCGGGCGGGGTCAACCAGAAGGTAGATGGGCGAACACCAAAGGACTGCAAGTACACGGATTCCTCAGAAGAAGTGTTTTTGGACTTCCAATCACCCCTCTATTTTAGGATCTCTAAAATGTATTCTAGGTGACCATGGAGAACCCTTCCCCTCAACGAAATCCGTGTCCTCTGTGACGGATTCTTCAAGAGAATCAATGTGTTTCCTCTTACACAATCTCTTCTCAGGAGGCTCCTCAGTGGGAACATGTGAGGATGACCCGGAATAGGTTACTCTTTTAGCAGGCAAATCTTGCAACCTTGGGACTTGCTGTCCAGGGGTCAAGGTTGGTGGCAGAACCAAAAAATCTGGGGACACAGGGGAAGACCCCAGCAAACCAGCAGCCACCTGAGATGAAGCAGTAGCCAAAGCTCTTTCCATGGCCTGAAAGGCAGGCCCCCCTGAGGAGAGATGGGAGCCTGGAAACAAGACAGACAAACTCAGAACCAGGGTCACAGCTTGCCCCAAAAGACCCACCTGACAGACCAGAAAGAGGACGGGTGCTCAGCCAGCACAGCCCAAAGAGATATGGCCAGCTCCACAGAACTTAGGGCAAGTTCAAACTCCTCGGGCTCAATGGCAAAGACACGGTCCTGGAGTCTCGACTGTGATGAAAGTGCCGAGGAAGCCAGAGCCAAACTTGGCGTCAAAGACAAAAATGTTGTTGGTGCTGAAGCCACTGGAACCTGAGAAGTTGGAGTTGAAGGCTCTAAAGCCTGCATAGAGGTCAGAGGAGGGGAATAAGTAGGTGTCGAAGGTGAGTAACCCCCTGCAGTGGAAGGGAGAAGGGGTTGAGTAGATGAGGGAAGACTCCTGGCTGTCAGCATCTGATCCACCAACCTAACAATATCAACTTCAGAGAGACTTCTGGTGGAGCAAATGGACAACTCAGAAGGAGAGTCGGGTCTCTCTACGAAAAAACTGGGAAGTTACCCAAGGAATGGGTCCAAGAAGGGAGAATAAATAGTCCTGGGTTAGGTAGTATATCCTACTTTGGCACCGTCTGCTGTATCATGGGGGAAATCATCACCGGCATGGCTGTTAGTGACAGGGGGCACTGGTGTCAGAGTCGTAGTTACATTAGGAGCAGCAGTAATTGCAGTTTGAATAGGTGTCGTGGTCAGTGTCAAAGGCACCATTAAGCTTTTCGATGCTGAAGATTCGAACCATTCCGAAAGCTTCAGAACTTTGGGTTTCAGCTCCTTACAAGAACCTTTACAGGCATGAAGGAACTTGATCCAGAGGCTGAAGGAGACTGGTCAGCCTTAAACAATGCTTCCTCAAAAGGGGCTTTTAGGAGCCCTTTGAGAATGAGTTTATTTTTCCTCTCTGCCAGAGTTCTATTACTGAAACCCTAGCAGATGGAACAGCCTACACTCAAATGGGGCACACCCAAACAGTAAACACATTTTTCATGATTATCTGAGTTCGGCATTTTTCTGCCACACTTTGTACATTGTTTAAAGCCTGTAGTAGAGCCTTTAGGTTTTTCTGACATTGTCCTGAGAAAAAGGGGACCTAAAGACAGAGAAGAAAGCAAAAAGGAAATATCAAAGACAAAGAAACTCAGTTACACTTTGAAAAAGGGGAAACTACCAACAATGGTAGAAGGGAAGACTTACCAATGGTAAGGAAAACAACACACTTGCAAAGGATAGACAAAATATTCTTTTTCTTTTTAAAGGAAAATATAAAAATTTTACTTAGCTGCAAGACAAGAGTCGGCTGACGTGTTGTATTGTAAGAGTGGCAAATGAGATCTGAGGTAATGTGGAGTGGGGCATTATGGGTAAACTTGTAGCTGGAGAGGTTTTTTGGCTGACGCAAGCTATATATTGGCCTTATCAGTTCTGAGGATTGGAACCGTAACACACAAGTCAGAACAGATGAAGACTGACAACATCAGATGAAAGATAATTCATGTTAAGATGCATGGTACAGCCTATGGTTCTATTAAGTGCTGTTTGGTTTTGTCTTATCTTTATAGCTCGCTCAGCTGGGAAAACAATTGAATGCTTTCAGAAAACATTTTCTGCAGACCATTTCTCTTTACCAGATTGTCTGCTACAGACATGAGAACTAGACAAAAATGTTTACTGGAAAAAAGCCTTATAATATTCATATTTTTCATTTACTTTGCTTTCCCTTAAAGCTTCTTACTAGATTAAGCTAATGGCCTTAACCTAATCATCCCATATGAAAGAATGAGAAAACACCCACTAATGTTTCCATTAGTCAAGCTCTTTTAATCAGACCTTTACATCTATATACACATATACACATACACACATACACACGCACACAAACACACACACACACATATATATATATATATATATATATATATATATATATACACACGAACACACACACACACACACACACACACAAGCGTGCGCGCACAAGTTCTTGTTCTGTCATGTTTCACAAATGTAATTATTGCTTTGTAAACCCACATTTGTCAATTTCCAGGTTACTGATTTTATTCACCAAACATTAATGACACAAAGCAGGGCATATGTTTTAGAGTACCCTACAAGTTTAACAAAGTCCAAGAAAGTTCAATACTTCAAGATTTTCTTGTTCTATTTCTGTTCATCTCCATCTCCCAAACATACTCTCGATTCTTCTAGTGAACTGTTTTTTTCCCTCTCTCACATATTTTCTGTTGAAACACTGAAAAAGGTTTCACTGGCATAGTCTTTCTGTGGTCTTTATTACCAGAAGAACAAGAAGCAGAAAAGCCTTCAGTTTCACAGCTCATTTTTGTTGGCCAAACATTTTTTTTTTAATTCCTTAGCATTTACTTCATCAAAAAATGATTTTGTTCCTCCAGGGGAAAAATATTCTGAAGACAGCTGAGTACAGCAGTTTGAATCTCATGCCTGCTTCTTGTTATTTCCCTGAAAAATGAAATAAATTTGCTCTCTTCTGCCTGGTGTACAATGAGTAGTCAATCTTCACAAACACTCTGCTGTCTTCCACTTTTAGTACTTTGTCCTTCTGCCACAATTTTGTCAGAATCAACTCCTTCTGTTGATAAGATTGCATATTTACTATTAAAGGTCTAGGTTGTTTTTTCTTAGCCATGTTTGGAACATGCACATGATGTGCCCTTTCAATTAACAATTCCTGTTGTGGAATACCAGTTCAGTTGCTTATTTGTGCGTTCATAAAAATTAATACATTCTGTTCCTTCCAGCTTCTCGGGTACAGCAGAAAATCTCAGGTTTTCCCTATGTGATCGGTTTCTAATTCTATTATTTTTGGAATATCTCTTCTTGTGCAGTTTTGTATTCAGCCAGCCTTTTCTTCATTTCAATCTCTGAGTTTTGCAGTTGCATCACCTTACCTGAATATCTTTTTAAAGGTTCTTCCATTTTTTCCAGCCTTTTATTAAGTTTATATACTCCATCAGTGTTTTATTTATTTTAGTTAGGTCTGTGTGTAGTTGCCTTTGGTAGAACTCTTTAGGGAAAGAGGGTATCCTGAACAGTTCATTTTACCTACACAAGATGAAGTGTTTTTTTAAGAGAACGAATAGTGAATACATACCACTTCTTGGGAGCTCCAGTAATATAGCCATAGAAGTCAAAAATAGTAATCAGAAGAGGTTTGATTATGTGAGGGTTATAACATTTACAAACAATACAAATGACTTAACAAGCGTGGTACATGAGAACTGAGCATTAGTGGCAGGGGACATTGAATGTATGGGTCATACAGGACTGAATCCTAGATTTATTTTTAAAAGAAATAAAAATTTAAAGGGAACTTTAGAAAGTGGGAATGTAAAAAAAATTGATGTTGTAAGGAAAATAAATATGGCACCTTTAAATGTGGTAGGTACTTGCAATACCCCTATATTATGAATGCAGAATAGTTTTAGGAGAAAGTGTTAATTTTAGGGTTAAACATATGGGTTACTTTAACTGTAACACAATTGGGATTGTCTACCTGGCAGTCTGTCAAACACGTTCTAGGTATTATGTTGGTAAAACAAATAGAGCCCCGTGTAAAAGAATATATGAAAATGTATATGACATAAAAGGGCATGACATGAAGACTGCATTAGTGAGACACTCATGTTTTTCTAACAAATTTAAAGAGTTAAAATTTTTGGTACATGAATAAATTAAACATGACCCAAGAGAAGGTCCACTGGATGTGACAGGGGAAAGAGAATTGCAATGACAGCTAATGTTGAATGCTATGAGGTTTCCAAGTTTAAATTATATTGTAATAATTAAAAGTGTGTTATAAAGAATACCTAACAGACTGTAAGGAGCTGGTTCAGCAACAATAACTAATGCATGAATGAGGGTTAATTAATGAAAATATCTTATTGGTTGAAATATAAACAGAAGAACTTTGAAATGTACTGTGTTGCATTGTATTCTAGTTCTGATGAAGTCCAGTAAGGACAAAAGCACTTAACGATAAAAGTAATTCATTTACATTTCAAATTTTGTGGATTATTAGCCATCATTGTGGTAGTACTTTGTTATTTATCAGTTTTTGTACAGAACTAAGAATAATACGAAAAAAGAGAAAAATGTAAAAACTTTCTAAATAGTTGTGAATGGGATTATGAAGATAGCCATCCTTTAGTTCTAGGAAGACCAAAAAAGCCTGTGGAAGTAAGACAGAAAACATCTGGAGGGAGAGCACTTGGAAAGGAGGAATCTTTAAAAAAGTATTTAGAAAGGCGAAGTTGAGGACCAGTCTTCCAGGACCCCTCTTTTCTAGGAACCAGAAACATTCTGGAATAAAACCTTGTTCCTCTCTGGAATTCTGGAAGAGGTTGGATGATACCCTGATCCAGCAAATTCTGCAGGACCACAGAAAAATTAGGAAGCTGGTCTGGGGGAAGTTGAGAAAGGCCTGAGAAGGTGAAAAGGGATTTCCATATCATAAAATAACTGTGACGGATAATAGACAAGTCTGAAGTAATCTGTTGCCAGACAGAAATAGACAGAGGGTAAGGGGAGAAAGCATGTCAGATGGAGTCAGATTTGTCATGAAAAGGGAGGCTTTTGAGTTTTAGAAGTCTGGTGGGTTTATCACAGAACAAACACTTAGGAACCCTTTTCCTTGTAGAAGGCTGACAAGCCTACCTGCAAACAAAGGCAGACTTAGAAGGATATTTTCTCTGAAATTTGAGTATGGGAGAAACAAAGATTTGCTTAAGATCCTGCATAACTTTGTCTTGGTTTTGCAGAGACCCAAACAAGTCAGCAACTGCCATACAAAACAGACTTTGACTGCCCAAAGGAGTATCAAGTAGTCTGGCCATAATATCATCAGGTAAAGCCTGGAGGCAAAGCCAAGAGTATCTCCTCATAACTAAACTCGAAGCAGCAGCTTTACAGGATGCATCAGCTGCATCTTACCTACATTTGATGGAGTGACAGGCAATTTGCGAAGTGGAACTCAATAAGGAGAGGGCAGCAGTCTTACTTTCAGAATCATTAAGGTCTGACACCCCCCCCCCCCAAGTTGTGACAAAAGGTCCAAAACATACCTGGTCATACGGGTTTGATAATTTATGACCCTGAAGGCCAGAGTGGCAGAAGTATGCAACTTTCTCCCTAGCCTCTCCATAGGCCAACTGTCTTTATCAGAAGGAAGAGGTTTGGAAGAGGGCAAAAGCCTGAATGGCTCGTCACAAGAAACAGAGACCACAGCAGGGTCTACAGAAGGACATGTAGAGGTACTTAAAGGCCTCTGGCTTCTTAGGGGCTGGAGGTTGGGAATCAAGGGCCAAACAGGTAGCTGCAACTGTATGCAACAAGGCGTCCAACACAAGGGGAACAGCAGAAGGTTATGGAGATTCCATGTGCTGCAGATTATAAATACGTAATTTGAATATCAGATACTCATGATCAATCCACTTAAAATGCTCCATCATGCAAACTACTGTGTCCCCAAAGGACAACTACTCAAAGAAAAAATCAGGACTCAAGGAATCCTCTTCCTCAGACCATAGTCCAAAGGCAAGTTAATTTGTGAGGAATAGGCCAATAATATATCTCCAGAATCCACCTCCTCAGCTGAATAATCAGCCTTCTTAGTCCTTTTGGCTGAAATAGGTGACCAAGGAGAAGCAGGAACAAATACCCCCTGGGTTGGTCTCAAGGCCATCAGGGCACTGAACAAGCCCCTGATAAAAAGTCCTGCCATTTCTTCTGAGGATCCTTATAAATGGAAGGAATGTGTTTAGTTTTCTGCTTCTTCTTTAGAGGGACATCCCTTTTGACCAACCTAGGAGGCTCTGAGTCATGCCTAGACTAAATAAGAGCAACAGCGAACCTATTCAGATCTTCAGAAATGATCAGCCATGGTTCTTCCTTGACATCTGTGGTGGATGTTTGCATTGCCTCAACAGGACATGCGGGAAGCTGGTTCCATGCTGGCCTCCAACAGGGTTGTGGCAGAGGTAACTGAAGTCAACTTTGGATGGTCTTCATCCACCAACAGAGATGTCTGGCAAAAGCTGGACAGCAGCAGAGTCAGACCGAGACTTTTGGGTCTTTTTTTTTAAGAGATGGCTGTATCTCAGATAGAGTGATTTTGGTCACGATATCCTGGGTCAAACATTTCAGACGTTGGTCCTCAAGATAAATGGATAATAATGATAGATGGTTGTGAATCATTCTGGGAACAAAAGCCTGACAAATGGTACACTGGGTATAATTGTGTGAAGCAGCTAGACAGAATAAATGCTTCTCATGACGGCCTCTATGGGGAATCTGCCTCCCACACTGACATTTTCCCTTCCTAGATGACATGAACCCAAATCACAAAAAGGGAGGAAGAAAAAGATGGAACCTTGACAGGGCACTTATCTGTAAATGGCTTTACATAAACCAGTTCGGCAACATTCATCTGTAGCGTTTGGATAGCCAGTAAAGAAGTTCTGAGTATGAAGCACACATATGTCATATTTATGCCCTACACCTGCAAGGGGAACATAGGCATGACGAACAATGTTAGGAGGATGTAAAGTCTTTGGTACACAGGACAAACGTTGGGCTATCCTTGGCAAGAGAACCCACAGATTATGAATACTACAACACTGACAAGGAACATCTGTTAATTTTATGTAATAACTGCAGAGTCAGTAAGCAGACTTTCAAATGTGAGCTCTCATCACATATGACAGTCTTCAGACTTCAACCTCAAGCTGTGGCATGAATTTGAACAAAGCAATTGCATTATCTCTTTCTCAGGTGTGATATTCAAAAGTACCTTACATACTATTTTGAAGGTGGCCACTAACAAAAATTAAAGGGAGTAAATGAAAAAGATAAAATGTCCCTCTTGCTACACATTACCAAACAAAGAAGCAAATAACTACACTCAGATTTAAAAGTAAATTGAAAGCCAGGACAACAGGAAATACTTCACCTCTCTGATGCAAACCTACAGGGCCCAAGGATGCACTGCAGGACAAAGGAGTCTTGGCCACAAAACAAATTTATGACAGCATGAACAGTCCCCATCAGGTCATTCTGGGATATAACAAGATAAAAAGCAAAAACCACTTACTGGTGCAAGAGGACTACCTTTCTCATGTTTCCTTTGTGCCAGTGTCCTGTGCATGACAGTCACTCATAAGTCCTTCTTACAATTGATGGCCCTCAAGAAAGCACTGTTGGTACTACTAGCTACGCAAATGTTATTTGGCCTTATGTGCAAAGTGGACTTATTAAAGTTCAGGACAGGTTATAAGCTATGTCCCCTGTGGGTGTCCACAGGGTCACATGAAGGAAGGCTCTAGTGGTACGGCATGCTAGTATAGCTCTCTCTCTGCACTTAGCTTCACCAGCATTCAGACTGATTTGTAGGCAGGCACACTCCTCAGGCAGGTCACAAGGAAGACGGACCATCATAAAATGGTCATGGAGAATGGCTTGAGGCAACCCAGCAGTCTTGTGGCCATGGAGAATGCCTTGAGAGAACCCAGCAGTCTTATATTAATGTCAGAGAGAGATTCTACTCTTCAAAAGAGCTGTTATGTCCCCAGGCAGGTCACAAGGAAGAGGGACTATCATAAAATGGTCATGGAGAATGGCTTGAGGCAACCCAGCAGTCTTGTGGTCATGCAGAATGCCTTGAGAGAACCCAACAGTCTTATCTTAATGTCAGAGAGAGATTCTACTCTTCAAAAGAACTGTTATGTCCCCCTCTTGTTCACAGTTTTTGATAACACTAGTGCAATTAATTTTTTTTTCTGCTACAAATAATATAAAGATTCAGATTTTTACCTAAATCTGTTCTGGTTCGTTGGTATATTTATTTATTTATTTGACATTTGGTAACCCATCCACTCGTACACTGGCCAGAAAAGCCAGTGGGCAAGAATAAGGGGGGAGGGGGTAAGGGAAAACTAACCAGGTTTGGAACAGGGGCAGATGCTTAAGCTTCAAAGATACTTACCTCAATGTGTCACTCTGTTTTAGGAACTTCGGCACCAACAATAAATTTCTGTTCACAGTATCCATGACACACTGCATTAAAGACTAAGCCTATCTGACAACTGAGTACCATAGAACTACATACCTGCTTGGTCAGTTGTAAAGTCACAGCCAGAAACTGCATAATGGCACACAAACAGTTAACAGCACAGCAATTTCATTCTCATTTCTGTATGTGACTCAATTGAAACCAAATTCAGGAAAACAAATGCTATTCCACTTACTGTTTGGAAGTTACAAATTTAAAACATGAACTGAGAATTTTCAACAGTTTCTTTACCAAACACATATCATCGTTAGGTTATGTACTTCTTTAAACATTTCAATGACAGACTGCTACAATTTACGTAACACAAGTGGCTTTTTGTGCCTCTTCTCACTGCACACCCTTATTCTAAAATATAACATATTCATAAAACAACTTCAAAAAAGTAACTTTCAAAGTATGTCTGTTTCTGGGAAAATTATGACATTAGACAATAACCATTCCATAAAAGTCCCCTTTATTACTAAAATGAAATAACTCTTGTTACTGTCACGCTTGTTAGGCAATGGAATAATGACGTGCCATCCTCATGGCAACAAGAGTTTACTGAATTGCCTCACACAGTGATGAACTAGTTTAACAGCAATGGCTGCAAAGGAGAACTGAGCAAGATGTAATCACCACATGCATGCACTCTTAGTGGCAAAAAATAAGTCACTTAACTTTTCAGTCTGTGCAAATGTACCTGGAAATGAGTTTCACTTCAGCAATGAAAGCTGTCTGGTTTACAGGCAATAAAGACATCCAAATGTACCACTGATGCCATGGATTTGCAAGCAAGCCTTGATTTTGGCAGCATGATCAAAGGCACAAGAGTGATCATCTTACAAGACTGCTGTCTAGCCCAAATAGTCTGAGGACTGGAAGAGTCCATGGGTACACACCTATGCCATGTCCCACATTTTGCAGCACGATGGTGACGAAACATTAAAATTTCTGTGTACTGCTGTGTACACAGCAGCAAGGTAAACACCCAGAAAAATGCTGACTATGGTTAACATAATGTTTTCAACTGGATCCTAAAAATAAAACAAAATAAGAAGTTAGGGTATGAAGGATTAGGGACTAGCCACTCACTTCCACATGACAGCTTATTTAAAGTACTAAGGGAAACTACAGTGAAAAGCTACCTGGAGAAAGTGGGTAGGCATTCCTAACTGATGTGTTTGAAAGTGCAGCACCAGAACCCCACCAACCACCACCTCCAAAAAAGGCTGAGGATCTAAAAATGAAAACAAAGGAAAAATAAATGAACACATAGTATTCTTCATGGTCAGCTACATAAAAAAAAAATCATTGGCCAAACTATTCTGTCAAAAATGACCTGTAAGCTGCTGTCAATCTCAGGCAAGCAAATAACTTCCTCTGTCTGCCCTAACAAAGATCTGCTTTACTGCATCAATGTTTCTGAACCCAGTACCATTTTTTTTCAGGGCAGTTGTGTTATGCATTCAGTATTCACTGATTTTCTGTCTGCATGTGTGTGTGTGTGTGTGTGTGTGGGGGGGGGGGTACTTCCTTGCAGTGGTCTGATCCAGACATTGTCTATTATTTAGATAATTTTATGTTTTTGAGGCAGCAGGATACAGGAGAATGTCAGCAGGCAACAGAGGTCTTTGCCCAATTAAGCAAGGAGTTAGGGGTTTCATTAGCAGCAGACAAATCAGAGGAACCAACAAATAAGCTATCTATCTTAGGCACAGTAATTAACAGTACAGAGGAATTTGTGTAGATTACTAGAATACAAGGTTCAGAAACTGCAGATATGATTGAATTAAGTGCTAAAAAAAACAGAAAGTGACACAGACAATAACAGAAACAAGCAAAAGTTAATGAGTTTTGCATGCAGGGTAATTCCGGTGGGTAGATCATTCACAAGGTGACTAGCTGCTAATGGGTCATGATGAATGAAGCCACATCACAAAAGGATTTGGAAGTTTGGCATCAGTTTCATAAGGACTACAATGGGATGGTGATTTGGCAGCAGTGGTCCAAACAGGCCCCTCTGGAAATATTCATGGATGCTGCTGATAGCACTAGTTTTGGGGGCTTGATAAAATGTTGGAAAATACTAGTTATTGAGTTAGTGAACAAGGAGAGCTGTACCCAATCTTGGACAACACTGGCTTAACACCCTGTCATGGTAAGTCACAATTTGACTGAGGTGGGGAAAGCATGGACATCGGGTGTGAAACAAAGAAAGGGCTGGTGCAGGTAGAGGATAGGTTAGGAGCATCTGAAGGGAGGCTGGCCTGAAAGACGCAGTAAAAGGCTAGGCCCATAGGGGTTTGGTCTTTACAAACACTGACATCATGGATGACTGTTTCCCACCAAACCCGTCTCCCCTCACAAAAGAAGGGGGAAGTCTGAGGAGATATGGCAGAGATAGAAAGACAACCTACAGGACACCCATTCACTTTCACTGATGATCGAGCTAGGGTTAGAGGAGGAATTATCTGTTTCTTCCCCACTGGGTCTTTCAGGTTTCTGTCTTTTCAAATGGGTCAGTGAGTTAGTATACCCTAGGCTGTTACAGTAATATAAGGCAAGAAATGTAAAGGAGGCCAAGGTACATGGAGTTCTTTGGCAGATTTTAATGCAACCCAACAGAACTAAGAGACACTGATATACTGTGGGTAATAAGATGTTTTGAGGGCTGGATATTGACAGTGCTGCCTGCTCTGTAGTTTTAGGGGACACAACTATACAAGTTATGAAATTGCCTCCCTTAAGTTCCTGCTTTGTGTGCATCTCAAAAATTGAATTGGCTTCAATCAGTCAGGGGTTAATTTGTCAATAAACATATGGTTGTGGCCATTCAATCCATTTGATGTGTCAGTGTCTTACTCATTTTATTGTTTATGGTGTCATAAAGTACAGAAAGGAATGATGTGTTATGATATGATGAACAAGACAATACAGACAATGGACAAATGGTTACAAGGTGAGACTTCTGCAAGCAACAGCAGCAGGTAATCAAATGTTGATCAAATGTTACAAAATACTGGTTATTTGCCTAAACAGGAAACAAGGGAGACAACAAAGGTCTGGAAAGGTTTGCCCCAAACAAGAATTATAGATGGGGAACGGTGCTCAGCATCTTGGGAACGTTTTAATTCCTATATGGTCATAATCCCTGCTATGGTTATCAAGGATGGCCTTCCTTTTACCAGATACAAAGATAAAGTAAACAAGTTATCAGAGTATGAAGCAAATAGCAAGAACTAAGCTCTAATACTTTAAATTGTGAGGTAAGTTAAAAATCTACAGAATGTGTTCCTCCTAACTAGGTAATATCAATGTTTCCTAGTAATCTTTTTGGTTTGCCCTTCTTGACTATTTTTAACACCTTTATTAAACTGTTACTTAAGACATACGCAAACATCCATTAACAGAAAGGAAAACAAACCATGTTAACATTTTCCATTTACATACATCACACATCTTTTCTTTGTAGTTATCAGTCTAACATTACATAAATTACTAAGTTCCTGACTTCCCTTACACTTCCCTCCTGAACATTATTCTGCATGTAGTATCCCCACAACTTCTATTTCTGTGTAACTTGCCCTTTCTCTTTCAAAAGATCCCTCTTCCAGTTCTTTTATATTTTTTAGAATACATAATACTTCAAGTACAGTTGGTTTAGAATTTGATTTCCATTTTCTAGTAATTGCTTTTTTGGCAGCCAACAGAATTCAACTCAACAAGGCCTTACTATATCTAGGCAATCCAGATCCTGTGTCCCAGCTCAAAAGAATAATTTTCTTACTTACACTAATTTACTAACCCAATGTTTCTGACAGAGTGCTCTGGATGCAATTTTTAAAATCTGCCAACTCATTACACTCTCAAAACATATGCTCCCAGTTACCTCTTTCTTCCTCATCACACCTCCAATATTTGCTATCTACCTAAGGAACAATTCTTTGATGTTACCTTGGGGTATAAAAATACCTATGTAAACACTTCCAAACAAAGATCCTAAACCTTCTCTACTTTGGTACATACTTGTGAACCACACATATGTCCTCCCAGTGTTCTTTTGTAAACTGTTTTTCCAGTCTTTTCTAACCTTCTCTGATTGATACTTAGAGTTATCATGCAATATTTTATATGCCATACCAACTACAAAATTTTTGAACAGCGGCTTCTGTTCTAGATTTAACTAAAAACTCTACCAGAGCAGTTCTTTCACTTAAGGTTCCCTATCCCATTCTCTTTGCTAAACTCTGACATCAATCTCTGCTAAGGAAGGTGGTCTCTACCTTGCAATCCAAATGTCTTCTTGGCCTCATCTCACTTTGTTATCTATCCCTCTCTATTTATTTGCTACAAATATCGGTACTTACGTATTATCGCAACCACATTCCAAACAACATCTGGGACGCACCTCTTGCTGATTTTCCGAACCGGGGTTAAAAGCTGTAGCTCGATTTTTATGTAAAACACTCCAAAGGTACGCAAAACGTAAAGAAGTTTTTTCAACTCACTCATGGCAATTGTGTGGTTAATGTGCGGGAAATTTTCAGGATGGCCTGGCCTTCAGTCTAACTGACAGAGGCAAACTGCAGTGCTGTACTTGCCTAGCTTCACGTAGGTTGATTCATTCTGGCTGCTTTCTGTGTGCACTTGGCCTTAGAAACAAATATTGCTCAGTGGGTTAAGGTCAAAAAGGAAGGAGACAAACAATCGTGAATACATAACACACGCACACACCACAGGTAATGTTAGTAAACTTTAGCAATGTGGAGTATGACGCCTGTTAGTATGACACAGAGTTCACGATGTCAGTTTATAGAAAAAGCATTACACTATACAGTGAGTAACTGTTTCCATGCACAACTATTCATTTTATTGTAAGAGTTTAGAAAACAGGCTGTGTCATGATACAGCCATTTAAACAAATGTCAAGAGCAGAGACCAGACTGAGGTGTCCTGGGTTCCGAAAAAGCGCCAGATGTCAGTGTATTTCTTTAGAAGTTCAAGAATAAAGCCAGCCAATCTGTAACTGATGTTGTCTGAAAGTAAATACGGTTAAGAGGGAAGCTGTGCACAAATTAAATAATGTAGTATACTTCCCCTGCAGAAACACAATGACTCCTTTTGCCATAACGTGAAGAATGATGACAGGTTTGGAATGTGGTTGCGATAATATGTAAGTACCCAAATATCTTAGTTCTTTTGTTAGTTTCCTCCAGTAAATTCCAGCTCCCTCTAGCCTATTTTCTGTACCAATATTTTCTAAAATCCCTATTGGCAAAATCTCCTTTCTCCCTTCTCACACTAGCTTAGTTCTCAGAACACTTCTGCTACTTTATGAATATGATATACTTTTTGTTGTTGTTATTCTCCTTAATCATCTGCATCTAGAATCCCACTCTCTCTTTATTCCTTAAACTTTCCCCTACTTCAAAATCATTCCTTCCCATTTTGAATTACAACCTTCTGCTTGTGCAATGTATATGAGTCGTAACTGTGAATCTCCAAAATATCCCTTCAAATTAGGTGATCCTAGACCACCTTGTTGTATAAGGATCAACTTATCCCACCTAACTCTTGTCCTCCTCCCCTCCTAGATAAATTCCATCAACTCTTCATTAATTACTGTCCACAGCTTCTCCTCTTGTTGATAAAAATGTCTAACCCATATATAAAACTAAAGTGACTAAAACATTTTCACTGCTTGCATCTTACTATCCATAAACAAGAGCTTCCAGTTTCTTAGTTGTTGTATTATTTTTTGTTAGTCTCTTCCCATATATCAGCAGTTGACATAACAGAAGTTGTTTTAATCCATACACCTAAATAATTCATCTTAACATGTCCCCATAAATATAGGTATCCCTGAACCAATTCGTGTGTGAGTGCATAATTTACAGCTATAACCTTTGCTTTACCTTCTTTAATTTTATATACTGAAAAGACTTGAAACTGTCTCAAAATATTCCACAACACTGAGATGTCCTTTTCTAGATTTATCAGGTTACAAAATGATATTCTCTGCAAATAAAGCCAACTTTTCATGATTGCCACACCATATATATATTACTGAATTCCTGGGTCCTTTACTTTCTTTTCCAATGGCTCTAAATATAAGTGAAAAAGAAGAAAGGGAAAGAGGATGTCCCTGCCTGGATCCTCTATTCAAACACAACTTATCAGTGAGGGACCCTCCCACTTTATTTCTTGCCCCTGATCCTTCATATACTCTCCTAATTAACCTTATTCTTGTATAAGAGAATGCAAATGTTTCCACTGCCCTACTCATAAAATTTCCAGATTACTCTGTCGAATGTTTTCTCTCCATCAAGACCCACCAACAACAGTGGTGTTTTCTTACATTCTGTTTCCCTCTGGTTCATCATTGTTCTATTAGTGCTGTCAAATGTTTTCCTCCCCACCACAAAAACGCACTGATCCATACCTAACAATTTTGGCAACACCTTTGCTATTCTTTTAGTCAGTACAAACACTTAAAAATCATGGTCTTAAATTGAACTTGGTCTATATGAAGCCGGGTTTCAGGCAATACAGCCGCCACAGCTGTCTTCCAAGATGTTGGTGCTTCCCCTCCTTTTAAAATACTGTTAAACAAAATCTTCCAGATCTTTATCACTTTCTTGCCTCCTAACGTCGAAATTCCTGGAATACCATATGTTCTTGGAGACTTTCCTGAAGACTGAGTTTACATTACTGTTTTATCTCATCTCCTATCTTAACTGCTAGTTACTGAGCCTCATCTATATCTAATTTTTGCATAATTAAAGTCTTCATAAATATTTGCATTTGTGATTTTTGTTGATTTCCACATATGCTTTATACATATGGTCATAACATTTCCAGAATATCTCAAATACCTCTACAGGATCTCATTATTTTTCTTGTTACAGGCTCCCCAAGTTTAGCGATAATTCTTTCTATTTTCTGTTGCCAAAGTCATTGCGCTAAAAGTTTTTGTGGTCTGGAATTATTATCAGAAAAACTGTTGCTTAACAGCAATCTTTCTAATCTCATGCATATTATCCAGCTAATCCCTTATTTTTTGTTTAGCACAATGCATTTGTGCCTCTTCTTTTTCACTGAGATTCTCCATACTCTGTAATATTTTAACCTTTGTCAGGCCCTCTAAGTAATTCCTATTACTTTTTAACTTTACCTCATTCTCTTTTTATTTCTACCCTATTTTAAAATTATATTCTTATTTCCCATTCACTGGCTGTAACTTCTGAAGATACTTACTAGCTTCCATAATAATTCTCATATAATTTCTACTACCCATTCCTTAAAATCCTCTTTTAACAGGTAGATGGGAGAAAGTACAGTTGTGTACCTACCCTAAATGTAGATGTTCAAGTGTATTCACTGTTTTATACCCCTGGCGCACTGACGTCAGGGAGGAGGCGACAGCAACTGACGCCGGACCTAGACTTTGGAACTCAGGCCAACTGCGGGTAGCCTGCCAGCAGGATAACCCAATTGTAATGACTGCAACAGTGAAACACGATGAACATCATCAGTGTCTCACTTTTACTTCACTACCCTGGATTATTATAGCTGCATGATCTCAAACACTTATTGGATATATGTCAAAGCTTTCAATTAAATGTACATGTTCCTGTGAAATATAACTTCTATAAAGTCTAGCCCAGTTATTGCACCCAGGGGAATAATATAGGAATTATATCTGAGTTCCTACTACTGAATTCACATCTTCCATACCAAACATTTTCAGAAATTTCTTCAGAAATCTATCTTGTTTTGTTATAGTTTCTCTTCTAGGTCCCCTGATACATCTTTACTACTGCAGATCAAATCCCAGGCCCCACCTATAAGTAATATGCCCTGCTGAAAGCTGATTATTTCTCCCCAAAATGACTTAACTTTTAGTTATGTACTCACCATAACTTCAGATGTTTGGGATCCATCTCGCCTACATTCTGACTGATGGGGGGGGGGGGGGGGGGTCGGAGCCGATCCCTCGGCTCCGACTCGGCACGCTTATGCTGTAGAGCGAGGCCTCTAATTGGCTGAGCTATCTTTATCCCAGGATGCACCACCACTAATCCCCCAGATCTTGTTTGTCCGCATTCATGCACACATGCACAGCTTGTTTATATAACATTGTTAGATGTTTCAAGATGAAACAACAGGATTCAGACCTTCTGATATCCTCTGATCTCCAAGGAAGGGGGAAGGAGGGTGGGTTATTAGAATGTAGATGGATCCCAAACATCTGAAGTTATGGTGAGTACATAACTAAAAGATGTTATGTGATCCTATCTCGCCTACATTCTGACTGATGGGACAGCGTCCCTAGCACCTAAATCCCGGGTGGCTCATTGGAAAACACTCCTGAGCACTGTGGAACCAAATGAAGCTCGTCCTCTAGATGCCACATCTAATTTGTAGTGAGAAATGAAGGTGTGCGGGAAGACCATGTAGCCGCAGCACAAATGTCACCAATAGCAAGCTTAGAATGAAATGCTACCAAGTAGCCATAGCCCTTGTAGAATGAGCCCTGACAGAGGTGGTAAGCTCTTTGTTAGAATAAATATAAGCTTGAGTAATACAGTCCCTGATCCATTTGGCAATAGTGACCTTTGTGACCGCGTTGCCCAATTTGTTTTCTGCAAAGGATACAAACAACTGATCTGTTTTCCTTGATTGTTTGGTCCTATCTAAATAAAAACGTAACTGCCTGTGGACATCTAGTGTGTGGAAAATAAACTCCGCTTTATTGGAGTATTTTGGGAAAAAAACTGGGAGCTCTAACGACTGTTGCAAGCATAAAGTAGAACAGACTTTAGGAACAAAAGAAGGATTTGGTCTGAGGGATACCCTGTCTGTATGAAAAACCAAGTACGGGGGTTTCACTGACAAAGCTTGAAGTTCTGAAACCCTTCTGGCTGAAGTAATCGCCACTAGAAAGGCTGTCTTCCATGATAGAAACTTTAGATCACAGGTAGCTGCCAGTTCAAAGGGAAAAGAAGTCAAGGCACGTAATACTATATCGAGATCCCATGGAGGTGCAGGATGAGAAATTGGAGGTCTTAATAGAGCAGCACCTTTCAAGAAGGTCTTACACAACCTGTTGCTCATTAAAGGTGGGTCTATGGATTCATGAAAATTAGAAATCGCTGCCAATTGTACTTTGATGGTAGAAACAGATTGATTGAAAAGAGAGGTCAGGAATTTGAGTACTTCTGCCACGGGAGTAGAAATGGGGTCCAGGCCCCGGAGTTGAACCCAGATAGCAAACCTTTTCCATTTGCTAGAATACAGTTTCTTCGTAGCAGACTTGTGGGCTGAAGATAATATATGCACCACATCTGGATCCAGTGCATGTCTCCTGACTATAGTCGGAAGAGGAGGAGCCAGGCCGTCAATTTTAATGTGTGTAGGGACTGGTGTAGTAGTCCCGACTGATGAATCAGTAGGTCTGGGACCTGGTCCAGGAACCATGGACCTTCCAGAGCATGTTTCCGAAGATAGGGAAACCACACTTGACGAGGCCAGTAAGGAGCAATTAAGATCATCTTGCTCCCTAAGAGAGATGCCTTTTGAATCACCCTGGGGAGGAGAGGAACTGGAGGGAAGGCATAAAGCATACCGGTGGGCCAAGGATGGACTAATGTGTCCATAGGGCTCTTCCCCGGAGCCGGGGTTAGGGAGAAAAATTCTTTGCACTTCGCATTCAGAGGAGTCGCGAAGAGGTCGCAACACGGAACTCCCCATTCGCTGAAAATCTGCCTTGTAATTGTCATATTCAGAGACCATTCGTGAGGAGAGAGGATGGTTCTGCTCAACCTGTCGGCTATGACATTGGACTTGCCCGGTATGTGAGTAGCCACTAGGAAGCGTTTGGTCGAGACTGCCCATTCCCAAACTCTCATCGCTTCTCTGCAAAGAGGATAGGATCTGGTCCCTCCCTGTTTGTTCAGGTACCAGACAACTGACATGTTGTCTGAGTGAACAGCAATTACGCCCTGAGGGAGGTAATCATGAAGGGCTTGAAGGGACAGGAGTACTGCCTTCATTTCTAGGATGTTGATGTGGAGAGGGGTCTCTTCTGGGTGCCATTTGCCTTGGACTGACCTGCCCAGGGAATGCCCCCCCCCCCCGTCTGGGAGGCGTCCGTGGTCAAAGTGGCCGGAGGAGGAAGAACAAAGGGTCGTCCCTGATCCAAATTGGAGGACACTAGCCACCAGCGAAGGTCCTGTTTGCAAGTTTCTGTGATCCATATTAGATGATTGAGAGGGAGTTCCTGAAAGGACCACTGAGTTGAAAGAAGCCACTGGAGGATTCTCATGTGTAACCTTGCCAAGGGAACTAGCAGAACTGTGGCAGACATCGATCCCAATAGCTGTAGGACCATTCTGGCTGGGGCTTTGGACCTGGGGAGTAAGGCTCGAACCTGATTTTGAATGGTCTGAATTCTGTCTGCAGGTAGATAGACCCGCATCTGGTTTGAATCTATCTCTACCCCTATGAATCTTATTCTTTGAGATGGCCGTAACACAGACTTTGGCCAATTGAAGGTGATTCCAAGGGAATTGCCCAGTGATATTGTGGCTTGCAGGCTCCGTAGAAGTAGATGCTTGGAGGTGGCAGTTAGGAGCCAGTCGTCTAGGTACGGAAACACCTGGAATCCTAGACTTCTCAAGTGAGCAGTCACTACTGCCAAGCATTTGGTGAACACCCTGGGGGCTGTGGTGAGACCAAAGGGCAGCGCACGGAACTGAAAATGACTGCCTCCTAGGCTGAAGCGCAAGTGTCTCCTGGACGTTTGATGTATTTTGATATGGTAATACGCGTCCTTGAGGTCTATGGAGCACATCCAAACACCTTTCTCCAACAATGGGAGAATGGTTTGTAAAGTGACCATTCGGAACTTGGACTTCTTGACTGAACAGTTTAGGTTGCTTAGGTCCAAAATGGGCCTCAAGTCCCCGGTCTTTTTTGGCACCAAAAAGAATCTTGAGTAAGTCCCTAATCCGATCTGGTCTGCGGGGACCGGTTGGATGACTCCTTTTTGCAGCAGCTTTGAAATTTCTGAGGCTGCGGTATCCTGTTGACTGGGTGGCGGGTCCGGGATTCTTTTGGACTGAGGGGGGGGGGCAACAGAATGGGATGGAGTAACCTCCGGTGATAATTCGAAGCACCCATCGGTCCTGAGTAATCCTTTCCCAGGCCTTCAGGTGCTTCAAAAAACAACCCCCGACTGGCTCCGGAGCAGCACAGTCGGGCAATCCCTCAGGGACTATGAAAAGCTGAAGAGCCACGAAAGGACTCGCGGTCTCCAGTGTTGCGAGGGCCTCTGCCGCCTCTGGGACGGCGTCTTCCTGATGAATTTCCCCCTCCTCTGCCTCTGGAGGGGGAACCTTCCTGCTAAGAGGGGTAAGACTTCTGAGATCTACGGAACCACATCTTCCCTCCTCTTTTAGCCTTGGGATAAGGCCGAAAGGGAGTGGAAAATCGTGCCCCTACGGCAGTCAGAGTCTTACCCTCCTGTTCACAGCGGGTAAGTGTGTCTTTTACCTTGGGCCCAAACAGAGAGGACCCATCAAAGGGGGCATTGGCAAATGAAGACTTGAAGGCCTCCGCGAAATGACACAGGCGGAGCCAGGCTTGTCTCCATAGAGCAATGCCTGTACCTGCCGCTCTACTCGCCCCTTCGGCCGCATACGAAATGAGCCTCATGGACGAGTTCGAAATGGACGACATTGTAGCCAGCTGAGATCCAACCGTCTGGGCCAGCTCCTCAGGCAGGTTACCTAAGAGGGTATCGGATAGCTCCTTAATCAGATCCCTCTGAAATCTCGTAAAGTGCATCAGGTAGTTCAAAGACCTTAGAGTAAAGGCCGCTGAACTAAGGGTGCGCTTACCGTACTGATCCATGCTCCTAGACTCCTTATTAGGAGGATGGACGGACGTAGAAGCCTCTGCTACATCTTGCTGGGTAGCAGATGCCACCACCATAGCATCCACAGCCACACCTTTCGTAAGGAACTCTCTATCTGGGGGCGCCGAAAGAAATTTGTTTGGACGAGCGGGCACCGGTTCCACAGAGTCTGGGTGTTCCCAGCCTTCGACAGATCAAATCCAAGAGCTCGTCAAGGGCGGAGACACCCAGGAGGCGGAGGGCTGAGCCCGAAGGCCTTCAGGAACACCGACTCAACAGCAGAGGAGGTTTGGACTGCCAGCCGCCTCGTTGTTTTAGGGCTTCCAGGATGTCTGCAAAGGAGACATCATCCGAGGACGACTTGGGGACCCTCTGCATCATCGAGATCGGTGTCAGATGTCAAAGACTCGTCAGGGGAGTCAACGTGCTTCCTCTTGCACGTTCTCTTCCTGGGAGGTTCTTC
This sequence comes from Protopterus annectens, assembly GCF_019279795.1. Classification (NCBI taxonomy): domain Eukaryota; kingdom Metazoa; phylum Chordata; order Ceratodontiformes; family Protopteridae; genus Protopterus; species Protopterus annectens. The sequence continues at coordinate 8,055,120 of NC_056751.1, forward strand.
CGAAGAGGCTTCAGAAGGACCTCCAGGAGGGGAGAAACCCCAGCGGGGGTAACCTGAGGCCCAGGGGCTCCGCTGTCTGCGGACAGGGGGACTGCCAACGACCCAGTCTCCAAATGTAGGGAAGGAGCTGGGGAAACTGTGGAGGTAGCCAATGAAGATTTGGCTAGAGCACTCCTCATAGCCCTGAAGGCGGGACCACCAGAATCCTGGGAAGGTCCCCCCTCCATGGCCACGACAGTGGACGGTACTCCCGCCGACGCACCAAGAGGGAGACTTGGGACCGAAAGCATCAATCCCGAAGCCTCCCCCCCAGGGCCGAAGGAAGAAGTCCGTGCACTGAACTCCGACTCAAGAGCCGGAGTCGGAGCAAGGGTCGGGCCTGACCCTAACACCTCCACTGGTTCCACCATCACCTGCTCCAACGGTGCCGAAGCTGTTGGAGGAGGAAGTACAGTAGGGGAGTGGACCATCGGCTCTGAAGCCAAATGGGCTGGAGCCGAAACCATCTTTTGGAACACCGGAGACTGGAAGAGTCGAAGGAGCACCCTGTCGATGTCCGAATCAGACATCCTGGATGATCTCGAGGATACCGATCGGGCCAAACCGATTTCTCCATCGGCTCCGAAGGGCTCGGGGACCGACTCCGAAAGGACTCAACAATTATCGGCTCCGAGGAAACCTTCAAGGAAATTTCCCTCGGTGCCGATAAGGACTTCGCCCGAGGGGAAGTGTCTGAGCCGATGACCCTTATCGGCTCCAATATCAGTGGAGCCGATGAGGGTGACCCGCCTCTCGATGCCCCAGACCTCGGCTCCGAAACCAGAGGGGTCGAGGATGGAGGCATCGAGGCAGACCGTTCCGACCTCGGCTCCGAAGTCCGTGGAGCCGATGGAGAAGTCTGCTTAGTTTTCTTAGCCATCGGTTCCGACTGACTGGTCGGAGCCGGCGCTTTCCTCTTTTTAGAAGGAGACGGAGAGGAAGATAAAGCCTCCTCGAAAGAAGGCTTGATTAATCCTTTGAGGATTAATTTGTTTTTCCTCTCCTGGAGGACTCTGGAGGAAAACGCATGGCATACACTGCACCATTCCTGCAGATGTTTAGTGCCAAGACAATAGACGCACGAGGAGTGGTCGTCCGTTATGGACATTTTGAACCCACACCTCGTGCACTTTTTAAACCCGGAGGGTTTATGTTCTTTAGACATAATCCTACAAAAACAGACAACAACAGTAACTTAAGTGTTTGACACACAGGAACAAAATATGTATGCCACTAACTCAGAAAAAAATATTTAAACTAAAGAACTTTTTTTTTTTTTTTTTTACACACAAGAATGAGAGAAAGAGAAAGGGGAAACAAGGAGGGTCAAGACCCTCTAACTCAAACGGGTACTTGACCCACACACAACCACTAAAGTAGTAGTTAGCACAGGGGAAGGCCCCTCTAACTGAAACGGAACCTTCTCTGACAGGAAAATATACAAAAATCTCAATCAAACTGTTAGAAACACACTCGTACACAAAAAATAGCTGTTAAAACAGCTTTTGGGTTTAAATGAAGCAAATACTGACAGGAAAAAAGCCTAATATATAGTACTTAGCCCAGCCAATGTTGAGACCACGTCCAAGCTATGTAAGCGGCAAACGAGATCTAGGGGAATTAGTGGTGGTGCATCCTGGGATAAAGATAGCTCAGCCAATTAGAGGCCTCACTCTATAGCATAAGCGTGCCGAGTCGGAGCCGAGGGATCGGCTCCGAACCCCCCCCCATCAGTCAGAATGTAGGTGAGATAGGATCACATAACATCTTCCCTAATAGTTTCTGCTAGAATATAAATACATGCCAGTGCAATCATCTGCCCTTGCCAACAGCCCTTTACTACTACAAGTCTACCGTTACTGTCCTTCTTCCCCTCTTCCATAATTATTGGAGTCCCTCCAGCAATTAGTGTAAATAGTTATTTTTCCCTTTGACTCTGACATTCTGCCATATATCCATTCTGAAATCCTTTCTTTGTTCTTTTTCCCTGATATTCTGCCATATATCCATTCTGAAATCCTCTCTTTGTCAAATTTACATGGTCATTTTCTCCAAATGTCTCCTGTAGCACTGCTACATGCACTCTGCATTTGTTAATATAATTCAATACTCTTTCCATTTTCTCTGTACCTGTAAGGCCATTTACATTCCAGAATAATATGGATAGAGTAGCCATTATGATAAAAAGCTACTGTTCCCACCTATTATACATCACAGATTTTTGAATGTGTTTTGTGTTTCAGGCACACACTGTAGGACAGGCTGATCTTTTATGCAGTTGTTTCATCTCATCTTCATTTGATCCTATGTCACATTTCTGAGACGTTTGTTTTAATGACAACCCTCATACAAAAAAAATAAATATATTTTTTTCAGAACACCCCATCTCCTATTAACTTAAAACAAACACAGAAAACTATGCACATCTTCAAAAATGAAGTTTAACCCTCCAGATAGGAACAACTGAAATCAAGAGCTGCACCCACAGACATTACCTAAACTAAAATTAACATTACTCATGCTAAAGTATGTGCAACAACCTGTGTTTCCACTTACACTGATTGCTGTCTGTTCTTTTATTATCTCTAAGCCCCTCTCAGATGTGAAAAATGGGTCCCTATTAATTTGACGAAACTTTAGCTTGTTGAACTAGAAAGATCGACAGCTAAAGATCGAAACATCCAAGCCACGAACGATCAGCTAAGCGAATTTTTTCCCATGGAAAGAACTTGCTTGGTCATTACACAAAACAAAAACGTTCAACCTGAATTAAATGGGGGGCTTCACCCTCCACACCCCCCATGTGGGGGGCTGTGCCCCCCCTAACTAAATATATTAACTCCGAGATCACTCCACATCGGGGAAAGGGCAAATTCCCATTAACGGCCAAGCAAATTATTTCCCTAAAAAAAAATTTGCTTAGCTGGACGTTCACGGTTTGTCTCTTTCGATCTTTAGCTGTCGATCTTTTGTAGTTCAACGAGCTAAAGTTTCATCAAATTAATAGAGACCCATAAAAATCGCTTGTATGGTTTCAGAAAACATTACATTTTATTCCTAAGAAAAAGTACACTGGTTATTTTAAGTAAATCTAAATTGTACACTGTTCTATTAATTGCATTAAGGGATTAAGGCTGTCCCTATCTCTTATTCACTTCCCATAATTTCAAACTTTATTTTTTACTGAACTGCTTGCCATTGTACCTTTAAATATTGCATTTCCCTCAGCAAGGAATGGACAGAGCTCTCAAAATCAATTGCTTGTACCTGCAAATAGATTGTCTCCATACAAAGGAAGTCAGCAATGAATCTTTGTCAACTTCAGTCAGAATAGAATGCACAGCTGCCTTCATCTGCAGACTTTGACTTCCACTGAATATTTGCTAATGGAAAAACAAGCTAATACGTTTGCAAATGTTAAGAAACTCAGCATTTTTCATGGTTTTATCATTTTGTATTATTTTTCAAGCCTAGGTGCTTACAAAAACACTTGCATATAGCTTAAGCCAACAGCATTAATCTACATGTTCATCCTTGCAAGAGAAAAATATCTTAATTCTACATATCATACAATCAGTGTACTTTCATTCCCTACTCCCACCTCAGCAGCCCAAGATCACAGGCAGCATATTCACAGTAAAATTGCCTTTGTCAAGCCTTTCTGCTCTTGTTATATTGTAAAGAATACATACTGGATTCATAGACTCATAGATTGTTACTAGGCCCAGGAGGCCTTTCTAAGTCTAGCCAAGGTTTCCAAACATTGAGGTCAAGCATTTATAAGCTACCACAGTCTATCCTCAATCTATAAAGGACATGGGTGCCAGGTCTGGTGTAAATTTCCTATTCCCCATCCACTGGTCTAGGTTGCATTTAAACTTGGTAATAGACGATCTTAGCTTCATATGGATGGGAAGCTTGTTCCATAGAAAGGGCCTGTAGCTACCCGGATCAGTGGTCGGACCTCCTTTATGCAGGAGAATGACTGCAGCCATCTTCCATTCCTCGAGCACAAAACCTGACTGAAGGCTCCAGTTGAAAAGTGATTCAAATGGACCAGAGATCATGTTTCATTCTATTTATTAAACACCTCAGGATGTTACCTGGGACCATCGATGCAGTGTTTTTGACCTTGGAAAGATCTTTGATGTCCTGTTCCCTAGTAATGGTTTGGAGGATTATGGTACACATTATTTCCTTTAGACTAACTGGGGGGGGGGGGGGGGTATGAGCTGAACCTGTCTGCCAAAAGGTTGGCAATGGCCTCTGGTACAGTGTGGGTGATGCCATTTACAATAAGTTCTGTGTATTGTTGTGTACTTTCCCTACGCTTAAGGACTTAGCCGTAGAAAGCTTTGTGCTTGTCCTTTGCCTTAGAAGCTATTTTTTCTTCAAATTTAGCCTTTGAAGTAATAATTAACCTTCTTAGCTGCCTGTTTAAATTGGTCAGGGGGCTTTTAGTATGTATGGCTTTGTTCCTCCTACACTTAGCCATGATTTTATTTTCTTTTGTCAACAAATTCATATTGTGATTCCACCAGTGTGGCTTGTATTTTGAGTTTTTCTTATTCTTAATATGAGTGGGCACTGCTCGCTCTATACAACTATTAATGCCTGTACAGAAATTTTGTAAACAGATCAGCATATGCTATGGTGTTTATTGGATTTGGGGGTGCTTGGAATTTAGCCAATGTGTAGCTTAATAGAGAGAGGTTAGCCTTGGAATAGTTCTTACAGGTTTTTGGTTTTGTTGGACCACTGGATTTAATTTTTATTTCAAGTAATATTACCTTATGGTCAGATATGACGAGTGAAGACATTACAGTGAGTGAGGAATATCACCCCCTCCCCCATGTTCGTCAGTATGAGGTCAAGGATGTTTGTACCGTGGTAGGGGAAAGGACATACTGCTCCAGAATGTTGGTATTAACAAAGTTTACGAATCGCTGAGCTTGTGCATTAGAAGTAGTGGAGAATTTCCAATCTATAGAGGGGTAGTTGAGTTCCCCCATGAATATCACATTGGGTTAAATGGTGAGGGACTCTAGTACAATGAAATAGATATTATGGGTTTCCAGGGCCATGGAGGGAGACCTATGGGTTGCAAGGATATGGCACGACACCCCGTTTATGGTGAGTTGTACATGTACGAGTTCCAGTGGGTCATCCATTTGAACTAGTCTGGATGTGAGGTTGTTTTTAATATAGACTGACACTCCTCCACCTTTACTTCCCTCCTATCCAATGGCTTTTCTAAAGGTGGGAAAAGCATTATAACCTTGCATTGCCATGGTTCTCTCCATGACTTTAAGCCATGTCTCCATTACTACACAGATGTCTACATTCTCCAGGGAAAGGGAGGCTTGCAGGGAATGGAGCTCCTTGTTAAGAATTCTAGCACTGAGTAGTACCACCTTCAGATATTCCTTCATAGTTTCAGTTAAGTCAGTAGGTTTATCAATTTGGCATTGCCTACAAAAGGCACTATGGGGGTGGAAAAGGTCTTTGCCAATATCAGAAAGCCTATAGGAGATAAGTGCAGACCATCCCTGGCAAAACAACATGGTCTGTCAACCATGTCCTCACAGGCCATCAAATACTGTACCCCTCCTGGACTGACACCAGAAACTAAGTCAACTGTTAAAATCAATAATTTTCTGTTGGTAACATGGCATCATCCTTACAGAAGGTAGTATGCTGCTCATTGCTAGGTTCACACCTGCCTCAAACACATAATCAGCCAGCTCAGTCATGTTTTGCTTCATACAGTCAAGAAAGGTACATCTCAGGTCATTAGCACCCAGATGGATTATGACAGAGTCATAATGATACCTGTGGTTAAATGATCTGAATGCCTGTGTGACTTGATGGATCCTAGCCCTAGAAAGGCAGCTAACCGTGATTCCCTCCTTACTCAGTCTGGTGATGGGGACATCACTGTGGTTCACTACAGAATCACCAATGACCAGAAAATTTGGCTATGAGTTGGTTTAGCTTAAGGACTTAGCAGCAGAGGTACTGGATACAATGTTATTACGTCTAGCTGTGGGGGGTGTTTTAACAGAGTGTTTACATGATGGCGGAGGACACTTTCTTTCACTGCACTATGCAGTAGGTCTTAGTGTATTAGGAAGGCTACCTGTAAGTCCCACAGCATAAGTAGTTTTACGTGTAGAGGCTTTACCCTGTGTAGCAAGGTGTTGTGTAACTGTCCCTGACAACCTCAACAGGATTCATTTTGGTTGTATGAGAGAGTTATGCCTCCAGGTTTATGAGTATTTACACCTCTCACATACTTTATCTGTTTTATTAAGAATAAGTGGGTTGTCAGTGTACATGAGGCAATTGCTACAATGCCTCAGAACACCCATCTCAACCAGACTAGCCACAGAAAGAGTTGGGAAGTGCATATTCATGGCTACTGATCAATTAGGGAGGTGTGAGGGAAATTTAAATATGGAACAGGTCATAAGACAAGGAACATGATGAGCAATGCTCAGCTATGTGCAAACTAGATGCTCTAGTAGTTAAAAAATTCTGTCTAGACAGTAATGCTACAAGAGTGCAGACAACAAACCTTCCTAATGTAAAATAACTGGTTTGAAGCCCAAGTGCTTAAATCAGAACAATGACACTCAAAATAGCAGGCAGAGAAGCTTTCACCAGCAATTCCCAATTCAGAAGGGTGGAGGCTACCATTTCTTCCCACAAGAGTGTGGACTACAAACCTTCTTAATGTAAAATAACTGGTTTGGAGCCCAAGTGCTTAAACCAGAAGTAAGACACTTTTACAAAACAAACACAATAAGCCTTCATCCAGCAATTCCCAGCCCAGAAGGGCATAGTCTACTCTCTTTTGCCATGATAATGTAGACCACAAACATTCTTAATGTAAAATAACTGGCCTGAAGCCAAAGTTTTTAAACTAGAACTATGACACAATAAGACTTCAACCAGTAATTCCCAGCTCAGAAGAGTGTAAGCTACCTCTCCCACCACAAGAGTGTAGACCACAAACTTTTTTATGTAAGATAACTAGTTTGAAATCCAAGTGCTAAAACCAAAACTAAGAGGCTTAGAATAACAGTTACAAGGTAATCAGACTACTAAAAAGCAGTAATAAATGCAGCAGATTCAATGCAAGTAAACACTACAAACATGCAGCAAAAAGCTATATAAAGTGGGAAGAAGCACAAATACAGTAAAAACTGCTGAATAAACTCCATTTTTTAGTAAGTGGGAAGAGAAAAAACAGAACATAATTCAAGTTTAAGATACCAAGGGAGAGGACCTTTCCAGCTAATCCTTCAGTACTCAGTGGAATGAATTGATGACATGGGACTGGAAGGAGTGTCCAAAATTAGATTTATAGTTGGGGCGGGCAACTCAAAAGCCACCGAGTTTAAATGTACAACAGAAGCAGGGCAGGTGGGTGGCAAAAATCAAATGCAGAATGGCTAATTTCCATGCTGCTATCATGTATGTGTTGCGTCACAAGCCACGCACATAATAGCATGTTATTCTGTATTCATGAAATAGCTCTACATGTGTAGAGCCGTCAAACAAAGGTAAACAGCAGAGTATGCTAACGAAAGCAAAACCAGTTAAATTACATGCTAATTAATAAATCCAACATGGCAGAGCCATTTAGGAATCTACAAAGTAAACATATAGGGTAGTGTAGTCTTTTGCCACGAACAACAAAACCTACTTTAATACAGCCACTATCGGATCTACATTAGATTGTAGAAATCTTCTTTCAATCAACAGTTTATTCATTGAATCCTATCCATCAAAACTAACCTTAGCAAACATTGACATTTTTTACAGGGTAAGTAACCAATTGGCCAACACCACAATTTTGTCCTTTTCTCCATGTCAGTGTGATCTCGGAGTTGGTCTATATAGTTGGGGGAGGGGCTAAACCCCCCACTTTTGGGTGGGTTTGATTTAGTGCCATGCGTGTTTCAGTGAGGTAGTGGCCAACTGGTTACTTACCCTGTAAATAATTTCAATGTTCGCTGAAGTTAGTTTCTATGGACAGGGGTCGATGAAAGAAGATTTTGATAATCTAATATAGACCCCCCCCCACTATCACACTTAGAAAAAAAGAAAGCAATGTTAGGGGCTGCTGCACTCTTGCATGTGTATGTGCAACAGGCTCAAATCTATACTGCTGTTATTGTTGACAGCCCCAGTACAAGGAGAAGAAGGGTGTTCAGACCACATTTAGCATATCATGAACTGCATGATATTGAAACAGTAGAGTGATACAGGGTTGATAGGGGAACACTACAGGAACATTGCAACCTCTGCTGTCTCCACCTTAGAGCCTGGGGAAATCGAGGAGAACCTATACCAGTGGAAACTAACATATGTTTAGCATTAAGAACATTAGCTATTGGTACATTCCAGAGACCCACAGGGGATATACTAGGGGTGTCACAAGCCTCAGCTTCCAGAATATTTCACCAATATTTTAATGTTATGCTACAACATGTAAGGGAGTACATATACTTTCACACCAGAGGACGGAGGAAGAACAATGCAGACATTCTACAATGTAGCACACTCCCCTGAAGTTTTGGGGGCCAAAGATTGTACTCACATTGAAATAAAAGCCCCAACTGGTAAACAGTGAAGGACTTACATCAACAGGAAAGTGTTCCACTCGGTCAACTGCCAGGTTGTCTGTAATGCCTGAGGGATCATCCACAATGTCTGTGCAGGCAACCAAGACAGTTACCATTGACTCACACATATGGCACACCTTGCGCCTGTACACAAGGTTTGCTGGGGTGATGTTCCACAAAGACATCTCCTGGGTGATTCAGGTTATGCACTGGAACAGTGGCTCAGAACACCCTTCAGAAATGCACACACACCCACAGAGGAAGGATATAACAAACCCCAAGCTCAAACTAGAAACATCATAGAGTGTGTTTTTGGCATGCTGAAGTCACATTTCATCTGTCTAGATTCATCAGGGGGTGCCCTGCAGTATGACCTAGGCACCTGTGCAGGAATTCTCACAGTCTGTGCCTCATTGCACAACATCATCGTGAAGAAACGGATGCAGCAGGGACAACAAGGGCCAGGACCACACGCACCTGGACCACAGGCAGGGCAGCACCTCCAGCACATATAGATGAGGATTCTGAAGGAGAATCTTTAGCTGTAGAGGAAGGTGTGCACAATATGCCCTTGCTCTGGCTAAGAGGCAAAGGATAGTGCATGTGCAGACACACACACACACACACACACACACACACACACACACACACACACACACACACACACACACACACACACAAAATCACCAGCAAAGGAATACACATAACAACCTAAGCAAATAGAGACAATAGTGATGCCATCCGATGTCCACAAATGTTACTTACCTATGTAATATCTATGCATGGATAGCATCAGACAAAGACAGCCCCAAAGCACATGACTCATAACTGCAGTAATGTCAAGGCAAGTGCGGAACCTGTAGTCTATGATAAATGTGTAAGAAGCTAAACTACCTGCATACTGTCAGTCTCTTACTTATCCACTCTGTATATCAGACATATATGCAACCCTAAATCAAACCCAAATGAACAAAGCTCATGGCACAGTCATCATCATTCGCACAGGGTGGGTGGGGTTGCAGTACGACAAGGGTAACACCAAAGACACATGGATACAGGCCCTCCCCTAGCAGACATACCACCACTGACACTACCTGATACAGTGTGTCACTCAGCCTATCCAATAAGTCACCTACACGGCTGAGGCAGTCACGCAATATTAAGTGATAATATGATACTGTTGAGTAACTATAATAACTTGGACAGCACAGCAAGAACTGCCATATGTGCAGTACACTAGCAGTGAAATTTTAAAATTACATACATCACAAAATAGTTTTTTTCCCTTGCATACTGAAATACATTCAAAATATGAACATGTAAGCTGTTTGTGTAGAGGACAAACATAACTTATGAAATAGTGCAGTGATTTGTAGAACAAACCTCTCTAAGTAGTTAGCAGTAATGCTCTGTCTTTATCCAATCAGTTTACTCTCCTTCCCCTTCCATAGCTACATCATTGTCTTTCTATGCTGCAGACTCAGCTCTCTGAGCACTGTGAAGATGCAAATCAGGTGTGAAATTATTAGGATTCCTGAATACCCAAAAAAAAAAAAAAATTTGGTTTACAGGGTGTAAACATGGTGAAGGTAGGTACATGACTGCATGCACACACCCTAGGACTGCAGGCAGAAGCAATCACAGTTGTTAGCTGCTAATGACTTGTAACTGTTTCTGACTGATCTGACTACAACATCAAGCAATAATGAAGTGACTGTTCTCCCTGACATAGTTGTACCATAGAGTAGATTTACAATAAAATGCATAAGCACCTTGAGAGCTATGTGAACAATCTTACTAACACTGATATCCTTGTACTAAGAGAACACTGTTCATTTTCTGCTTAAAATCTGTCTGAAATGCTGATCAGCTGTATTACACACTGAAACAAAGATGCAAATAAACGGCCATGACACTGCACTTCTGTATTTAAGCTGAAATTAGGGGAATACATGCAGAAAATAAAGACAAGAAATAGCTGCCAGTGTTGGCAAACTAACATTAAAATGGTGTGGGCTATTATCAGCATAAAGTATTTATCGATATCCCATTGATATACATATGTTCAAACAAATAAGAAAGGAAGAATTTCTTGCACTGTATTGGTGGTAAACAGGGATAAAAAACACAACACAGTGTGGGTTACTGCACTGAGTTGAGGGTTCTAATTCCAGATAGTGTGCTGTCAGACAAGAGGTAATGCAAATTTTTTTCAGCATATGATCAGGTTGTAACAAACACAGATCTAGGAAATTCCGCAACTTTGCCTTTTCATCCTTATTCCCCAATAATTGTTAATACTGTCAATTTTATGGGGGGTTTAATTATTTTTTTATGCTTTTCTCCTCATTTGTGCGGGTTTTGGCAAAGCGCACTGATGGCTGGCTGCATTTTGAAGAGTTGAATAAGAGTCAACTCACTGCCCAAGATACAAACTCACAAATTTAATTTTTCATTCCAACAGTAGCACATTTTAGAGTAGCAGAGGTATGCTTTGCTACAGCACTCTGAAGAGCAGTAAGAGAAGAAATTCCATAGCACACCAAAGTAACACTGTAGAGTGTAAATTACATTTTATTTATTTATTTATTTTTACATTTGTTGACCGGGATAGTCCAACTGGAGCCATGTCCATTTCCTGTGGAGGCCCGGGGAGATAAGCTCCGAGTTAACAGATACAATAATACAAGTAAAACAAGAGTACATAAGTACTATTACCAAAGAATACATAGGCAGACATGAGATACACCTGGTTATAGTCAGGAGAAAATTAACAATAAATAGTTAGTTGGGTTATTCACGTTCATGTTGAGAGATACCCAGGCTTGTTGCAGTGGCAAAGCCAGTTAAATCCCATATGTTGTTTGAGTTTAGTTTTAAATTGCCCTAGGGAGGAGAACAAAGTAATATCACCTGGAAGTAAGTTCCAGGCTCTGCCTGCAGTGTTAGCAAAGAGGGCATTTCCAGCTGCGTTGTTGATTTTGATTGTCTGAATTAGAAGTTTGTTCGAGGATCGAAGCAGTCTTGGATTGTTGTGGGGTGTGATAATATTTTGAAGGGCTGGTGTATTATCTGAGTTATAGAGGATTTTGTTAGCCATGATCAGCAGGTTATATTGGATGAGACTGGGAAGTTCTAGCCACCCAAGCTGTTGTAGGTTGATGCAGTGGTGTGTTTTAAAAGGCATTCCAGTGGCAAACCTGGCAATACGATTGTAACAGGCTGACAGTCTATTTAGTACAGATTTGTTTAGATTTGATTTGGATTTGATTTGATTTGGAGAGAAGGGGAGAGGCGTACAAAAGTGTTGAGAGTAGATGAGAGCGAGCTATAGCCATCTTAGCTGGAGGGGTTAGGAAGGCTTTTATTCTATACAGTGACCCAAGTTTTTTATTGATGTTCTTGATTGTTTGATTTACATGTAGGTCAAACTTTAGGTTATTGTCAATAATGACACCTAGTAATTTTGTAGAGGGGTCAGGGGAAATTATTGTCCCATCTTTTGCATTTATGGTAAATGTGAAGGCGGCAGACCTATGAGTTGGAGAGAATAACAGCATTTTAGTTTTTTTGGGGATTTAGTAACAACCTACGTTCAGACAGCCAATTTTCTATGGTATTAAAGGTGGACTGGGTAGCAACCCTCAGGTCTGTGGGAGAAGTAGCTGAGCAAATCAGGGTGGAGTCATCAGCGTATTGGATACAGCTGACATTTGGTATGACTGTACACAAGTCATTAATAAAGATGGAAAACAGTAGGAGCCCTAATATGGAGCCTTGTGGTACTCCAAGGGTGTCTGGTAATAGATTAGAGAGTTTGTTCTGCCATAGGATAGCCTGTTGCCTTCCATTAAGGTAGAACGTAAACCAAAGAAGGGCTTTAGTATCAAGGTGGAAAGTTTGCAAGGTGTGAACCAGACGATGGTGGTCAACCATGTCAAATGCCTTGGAAAGATCCAAGAATAGGGCAGAGGATATGTGATTACTGTTACGGTTATTGTTTATGGTATTGGTAAAAGCCATTAACACTGATGTTGTGCTATAGTGTGGACGAAAACCATGCTGGGTATCCGCCACGAGGTGATTTTGGATTAGGTGGTGCATAAATTGTTTTTGTATACATTTTTCCATAATCTTTGCAAGTGGAGAAAGTATAGCTGTTGTTGTTGTTGTCTTTCGGCTTTTCCCTGTTAGGGGTCGCCACAGCAGAACTCTGGTCCACTAATGATTGGCAGTAGATTTTCACGAATGCCGAGGTGCCAGCTCGACATTCCTCCTTCAACGAAGGCACGCCCATTTAGGTTCATAGGTTCATAGGTTCATACTAGGCTATCTGCCCGAGGGCATTTACAAGCCTAGCCCATAGTTTTTTTGCTTACGCCACCCCTTTAGTATGGGGAACTATACCCATTATTTTATATCTCTCCCATCCATTGGTCAAGATTTCTCTTGAAGGCCAGGCCAGGTGCTCTGCCTCACACATATCGGGATTTTATTCCACAGCATAGGGAAGTCTTTGGGTGATGAATCTATCCCTCCAGCCCCATTAATAGCCGCGTGTCGTTTAAGTCTCTCCCGCCCTTGTGGCTCTGGCCGGATCTAGATTTTTATTCATCAAATCTGGGTTTGACATGGCCTTGTATGTTAGGCAAAGGTCACCTCTGAGCAAGCGTAAGCGACTGAATAGAGCTGGAGTTCTTTCAGTCGGGCAGCATAGGACAGATGTTTGAGACCCTTTATCCTTTAGACTATGACCTCCCTTGATCTAGATGAGAATCCCTTCATGATAAGGTGGGCAATGTAGAAGGTCTTCCTAACTACTTTAGCTACATGGGTGTCGAATGACAGACTACTATCAACCTGGGTCCCCAGGTCCCTGATAACTTCTTCTATGCTCAGTGGATTGCCACCCCATGGCTCTGGCACCAGTTATCCGTTTCTGTGAGACCCTTCTGAAGGATATCTGTGTCAGATGTGTTCCACACTATGCGCCCAGTTTGCAGTCATCTGCGTAGATGCCAAACAAGAGTGGGCCCAGGACTGAGCATGTCTTTTGAATGCCCACCCAACCACAGGGAGGGCATGCAGACTCCACACGGAAGGCACTCCCTGCACTCCAGCCGAGAATCGAACGGGAGAACCTCCTGCTGTAAAGCAACAACGCTAACGCTATAGGTCTATAATTGGAGAATTCCGTAGAAGAACCTCCTTTATGTAGTGGGATTACATAGGATGTTTTCCAAATGGTGGGAATTTTAGCTTCTGCTATGGTACGATTGATTAGTATCGATATTGGATAGGCGATGGCATCAGCTGATTTTTGAAGGTACTCAGTGGGGAGTTGGTCAGCTGAGAGTGTGGTAGGTTTTAATTTTTTGATCAAGTTACGGATAAGTGATGTGGACACTGGTTGGAAGGAGAATGAGAGTCAGTTTTTAGAGGTAGTAGTATCAGGGGCAGGGGAGCTAGAAGGTAATTGTCTAGCTAGGGCTTGAATTGTTTCAGTAAAGAAATGGTTAAAACTGTCAGTGACCTCCTCTGGGGATTTATCATTGCTGGCAGCAGGGATAGGTGTAGATGTTTTACCAGGGCGAAGTAGATTGTTCAGCCCTGCCCAGAACTTCTGAGGACTGTCCTGGTTGGTTGTCTGTAAATTATAGTAGTATTGTTTTTTGTCCTGTAGAATACATTTTTTGTTTCATTCCTAGCATACCTATATTTAACATGATCATGGGGGTCTTTTGTGGAGCACCATTGAGCCCATAGTTTGTTTCTGCTGGAAATTTTTAGTTTTGTCTCTTTAGATAGCCATGGTGCAGTTCTTGCTTTTGTACGTTTTGAGCGGGCAGGTGCACGTAGATCAAGAATTACAAGAAATTTGTTGTTAAAATAGGCAACTGCCTCCTCTAAGGGTAGGTGTTTTAGTATGGACCAATTACAGGAGATAAGTTCCAGCTGGAATTTGTCAGGGTCAAAGTTTCTTTTGCTCCTGACTTTTCTGAATAGGGGTTGTTGTGGGGTAATGGCTTTATCCTTAACTATATAAGTGAAAAGATGGTCACTTAGGTCATCAGGGAGGGTACCAGCAGTGTACAGTTGAGGGTTACTATTTACGAGTACCCAGTCAAGTATGCTACCTTTTTGGTTGGGTTTACCTAGCCTGGTAGGGGTGGTAATAGTCTGTGTAAATACATGCAAGTTGATGTGGGTAGAAGGGGATTCTTTGGAACAAGAGCCCCAGTCGATGTTAAAGTCTCCTAGTATTAGTGTTTCTTGGGGGTAATGACAAGATAGCCAGTGAAGCATGTCAAGTGTAGCTACATTATTACCTGGTGGAATATACATACAGGTGATGCTGATGCTTTTACTTTTGTTAAGTTGCAATCTAGTGGCAATAATCTCCGAGTTATTGAGATAAAGTTAAGTCCGAGTTAAATGCTTTTAAAGACATGAAAGAGGGTGAAAGGTTTTAATCCAGCTTAAAAACCCACACTCTTTGTACTGTTTGCAGCAGGTGTGAAAATTCAGCTTCTGTTTTGTTATATGTAATATAAATTCTTATACATATTTTTTGCCTGTGTAATTCCTGCAGCGCTTAGCAGAGGACAAACAGGGCTCACACTCCATTTCTCTACACCATTACCTCAAATAGTTTTGGCACCAATGTGCAGTACTTCTAATGAGTGAGTGATGTGCACTTTCTGTATAACTGTTTCTGTGGAAAAAGATGTAAATGCAGTGCCTTTGGCCCTTTAACAGAGTTTCTCTGGGGTTCCAATCCAGACAGTGTGAAGTGAATGAAGAAAGTATGACATCATGTGTACAACTTACTATCATCAGATCATCACACATTTTTCCCGTTTCTTGCTTTGTGCAATTACTTGCTGCTGAATGCAGCACAATCAATGTATACTGATTAAGGAAAAAAAGTGAACCATTTTATTTGGGCAGCCTTTCTGTAGGGCAAATTCCCTTAACTGCAATATGCAGACATCAACGCTGTGGGCAGTATTGAGTGACAAACACCCACCTGCTGTGCAACTGTCTCTGTGGCACAAAGTGTTAAGTCCACTCACTTAAGAGATAGAACACAGGTAATCCAGGGGGTGTTAGAATGCAATTTCTAACAAAACTTTGATTAGGAAAGTGACAATACATACAAATGGCTATCATAATTATGTTTATTTCAATAAATGTCTCATTAATGCTTTGATAAATAAATGATTCCCAATAGCAAATCTCATTAATTATTTAGTTATGAAACCCAGATGAATGAATGTGCAACTGTTTAAGAAGGATAATTACAATAATGAATGAAAAATGTACTTGCACCTCTATGACAGGCATAATACTTAACTGAAACCCATCTTCTCTCCTCACACAGCCCAGCTATGTGTTTAGGATGGTTTACCTTCATAATGCCGATCACGTTATGGTCGACCCCACTTCCGCGAATACCGAACTGCGACTTTTCAAAATGTTGAACACCAAATTTTCGAATGGCAGAATCTCGCCCCTTTTTGACCCATGATAGCACTGGTGTGGAGGTGTGGCACGGTTGGAAATGTCGAATTTGAAGTTTTTTCGACATTCAAAGTTTTAGCGGTTCTGGTTTCACGGAAACAGTTCGGTGATGTGGCCGGTCGATTATATTTGATCGACATTATGAAGGTAAACTGTTTGTGCAGTGAAATACATATGTATGTATGTATCACACCCCAGCCTGCATTAATCAGCTCATGAAAGTCCATCCATCTGACATATATTCACAAACAGTAATAATTACTCTTTCAGGGGAATGCCTTTCACAAGACTTCCTAATGTCACACACATACATGCCTATCCAAAGTATATCTTCATGCATACTGTAGTTTATCTGTAATGAACATGGTTGAAAGGGAGTTCTGTAGCACTGACAAATATTTACCTTGATTGAAATTTATGTATAATTTCTTCCTCAGGTTTGATTAACACATTGGTCAACTAACTTTTTCCAGTGTGTAAGTCTAGAAAGTTGTTTGCCAAGTCATTCTATTTAAATTTCAAAACACCAAGGATAACAAAGTCACTGAACCTGTCAGTGTTGAGCATATGAAAAACAGTGAATAGGCTGAGC
This sequence comes from Protopterus annectens, assembly GCF_019279795.1. Classification (NCBI taxonomy): domain Eukaryota; kingdom Metazoa; phylum Chordata; order Ceratodontiformes; family Protopteridae; genus Protopterus; species Protopterus annectens. Next base: position 8,071,908 of record NC_056751.1, read on the forward strand.
ATCACACATGGTAAATCTCACTGCCACGTTTCACACCTTCACTGCTGTTTGCTAAAATAACTTGCTCTTTGTTTGCCTATGTCTTTCCGTGTTTTCCATCGTGCAAGTGCAGTTGGCATACGTGTGCATGTTTGTGCAGTAGCTGTTAAACACAAGATTGTGATTTGATGTCAATTTATACTTAAGAGTTGTTGTTTGACTTCTGCAGGCATGGTTGCTGCAGGAAACAATGGTGCTAAATTTAGAGCATACAGGTGGGGAATTGACGAGTTCAGAATGTTTGTGCCACTCCTTGTGAGGTGCTACAGCCATAGGCTACTGCAGGGGAACTATACTGGGTCTCAGTATAAAACTGAGCTTTGGAACAGTTAAGCTAAGGTTGTCTCCAGTGCAGTTGGCATCCCATGCCCTGGAGAGAACTGTGGTCACTGCTACAGCGACCTGAAACAGACCTGAAACAGAGCAATAATGGGGGAAAGAGTTTAGGACACCTAATATCCCTCAGTTGTGTAAGTAAACTGACCCATCTGTATTACATGATACAGAATACAGTACCCAGCCAAGACTATGTTTTAGAGATGTTGAAGACATTGCAGTGAACTGTGAGGTGCACCAAGACAGGTTAATTAGCCTCACAGGGGCATGGGGTACATATGCATCAGGTCTTACTGTAAGGATAATAACTAATGTAAATGTATGAAATATGGCAACATTGCTATAAATAGATGTATTTATGGTATCGCAACTGATGAATGGGGACAACAGAGTAACAACTTCCCATTACACCTGGATGTATCAAAGGTGTATAGACTGGATAATCGTCACTGTTTTTTTCTGAAATTATATAGTCATGTGATATGCCATGGATCTAATTCTCTGTTTCTTTTTTTGTCTCACTTCATCCTTTCTCTCTCATTTTGTTTACCTTTTTTTGGAGGGAGGGGTATTTTATATGGCTTAAAATTATTCTGTTGTCATACATTTCTGGTTTCAAAAACTGACATACAATGCAGAGATGTACACTAACCACTGTGGGCAGGCCCGCCATCCCTCCACAGGTTGCAGCACAGACACCCAGCACTTCAGGGTCTCAAGCTGTCAGTGCTGCCGCCACAACCTCTGCCCTACCTGCTCCATCTGCATCAGGGGTCTACTTCACATAAGTGAAATCCCATTATGTCGACATTCAAAAAACCGAGACCAGAACAGTGAAATGCCATTTACACGAAATGTTACAACACCAACAATTGAAAGACCGACTGTCAGAATATCGTGAAATGTAATGTGGGAACTATGTGATTCTGTAACGTAATTAGTACCAACAGACTGTAAATCATACCAAGTTGCTTCTCTAAACATTCTACTTCCACTGAGTTTTGTACATAAACAATATCGTCAAATTTAGCATAACCACGTTTGAATATCATCCACTCACATCCCAGTTAAACCTTTAAACCAAAGAAACCGCGTACACTACATGTCACTTTTGACGTATGCAATAACTACCCTGTTATAATCCAAGTAGTATAGAAGACACAACCTTTGAAAAATGAAAAAGGGAGTTTTAAAATGTTTTAACATATGAAGTTGTTCACCTGTACTGTCACCCTACTATGTAGGTATTTATCCACATATCTATTTAGGAACTAGTTTTATATATTAGGTTTTGATTTAACTTAAGCTATACATGCATATATTTGGATGTATTTTTAGGCATAGTTTAGTAAAGGTTAATTTTGCTGCTTAATGAACTTTATTGAATGTATTTTATTGGTTGCTCAATTAACTAGTATGTATATAAGTTCTATTGGCATTTGATGTATTATTTCTGTCTGAAGACGTCTGTAGAAGGACGAAAACGTATGTGTAGTGTGGGCATTTATCTGTTTTTTTAAGTGGAAATAAACTTTCTTGTGGAGCCAAGTTTTTCATCAGTGACTCCTGGCAGCGCTCTGTTACCCTGTTATAATGCTAACATTTCCAAACATGAAAGCAGTGTCATGATATCAGCACACTTTAACATTCTATTCCTGGTGACAAATACGGAAATGCCTTCATCCATTTCTGCTGTTGTGGGGGGCTGTACCCCTCACACCTCCTGCTAATTATATATACCAACTCCGAGATCGCACTACAGTGAGGAAAGGGCAAATTTTCTGATTCTCACTGTATCACGATCTCACTGTGAGCAGACTAGACTAGACTTTTTATCATTTAGTAATTGCTGTTACAAATTACAGGGAGGGATTGATAGAATCTGCTGTTCTAGTGTTGTATGGGGGAGCTTGATGGTGAAATGGCATTTCGGTGTTGTGACAGTTCGTGTAAATGGCATTTCACTGTTCTGGTCTCGGTTTTTTGAATGTCGACGTTATGGGATTTTGCATATATGAAGTAAACCTCTGCATCAGACAGTTCTGCCCAGGCATCTGATGCACTGGTTATCTCGAAAATACTATTGGTATAGGTGGTGATTTGTCATCCACAAAGAACTGACAGGGTTGGTGGAGGGTATAATGGAAAAGGGCCTCTGTCCCCAAATTTGCCATGTCAAAAAGGTACTGCATCACATTGCCAAGATGATGCCATGTTGAGCATGGGCATAGGAAATTAAAACAGGAGACAATGATGACAGTTCTGAGGGTTGAGGACTAGATTCGCACTGTTCTCAGGCTTGACATGGGTGTACTTCCACTATCCAATACCTATTCAATCATGGTGTCCTCCAACCTTTTGTGTCTATCACCATCCTTGTCTGTCTTGTTTGTCCTGTATGCCTGTGCCTGCTTCCTCACCTAACCTTCCTACCTCACCCTCACATTCCTAAATCCCCTTCACAAACATTCCTCTCTCTTGTGAGCACCTGGTCCAGAAAAAAGTAATGACCCGTATTTAGCTCTTCACTGCACCTGTGTGTCTTCTTAACACACTTGACTTGGTACAATTGGCTGTACAACATTATTCTGTCCCCTACTCTTGGTGTGGCGACAGATCCAAGTTCAGCAAATTGTGGCTACAGTTCTCCATCTACGTTGTAAAGAAGTGTACAGTTATGGTTCTCTCCAACTACCTTCCTGCAAATTCCTCTTTTCTTTCTCCAGTGTCCTCCCATCTGCTTGCCCCCCCCCCTCCATTTTACCTTTCTTCTGTCAACTCCATTTTCACACTTTTAATCTGGTTAAAAAAAAACAGAAACACACTCATCACACATAGGCAGAAATGGTCCATAAGAAAGCCTTTACTATTTTTCCCTTCAGCGTTTGAGTGGACTTTGATATCCCACACAAGTGCCGAGTGATGGTGAATGGCTGTTCATGTCCTATGGCCAAGTGCAACATCCTCTGTGGGGTGCTGACATAAATCAGTTGTCTGAAGATTAATTTTTGATCACAGCATCAAGGATTTAACTCCAGACAGATATCACATTATTTTGTACTGTGATTTTGTACTTATAATTTCATGACACATACTTTACTTTTTATCCAGATAAGCAATTGCCAACACATCCATGAGCATAAGGAAGATTTAGTAAACCACCATTATTCTACTCATGTCTTCATCATTTTTCCCTCTCCTACTGCTTCTTGATCCTCAAAGCTATCACTTATTGAAGCAGAGCATCACAGATGAATACCGAGGCTACACCATAAAGATGTGTATTAATGGCCCACAGCACCACCCTTTCATAGGACTCTGTATATCTATCGCTAGCTTCACTTCTTCTTTCTCATCCCTTTGCACTGTTGACTATTTATTAGGCTGATGGGTGCAAATGTCATGTTGTGGCATTTTCAGACTGCCATTAATTTGCAGAAGAATAATACCTACTACATCTTTCACTGGCAGAATACGTTATCAATGTATAGTCAAAGGTCTGATTTTAACATGCTTAAAATCTATTCTTGTTGGAGTGTACAGATAATGATTGGGTCTATATTATAACAGTGAATGCTTAAAAAAGAGAACGCTGTATAATCGACCCAAAAAAAAAAAAAAGCAAAAACACAAAATTCTTAACAAACAGAACAGCAATTTTTTTCCCAGTGAAAACAATCTCTGGTCCGCAAAAAAAAACAAAACAACAAACACAAAATAAAGAGGGGGCTGTGCCGCTCACACCCCCCCCTATACTTAATCATACCAACTCCGAGATCGCACCACAGTGGAGGAAATGGCAAAGTCCTGAAAATGACCAAAGCAGGCAAGGGTAGTCCAGAAATGACACACCAGCACGTAGTACAGGAAAAAAACACTTTAATTTAGCACTTTCGTCAAAAACTAGACTTCGTCAGAATACCATGTATCTAACAAATCAAGTTTAAATACCCTCCCCAGCAGCAATCAAACAATTAAATGACATATTTTCCCCTTGTGAAGAATAATCAACGTTTGCATATATAATTTAAACAGTGCAATAAAAGGTTGCAGTAAAAAAGTTTGAATATCAACCTTTTTAAAAACATTAGAAACTACAAAATTAAAACAACTAAGTTATGTTCCAGCATTTTTTTTATATAAAATATAATGATTTAAGCTTCAACAATGGACTTATAGAAATCTTGTCATTCAAACCCAGGAAACTGGCAGGCATTAAGCTTAATTTGCCATTTGAGTTCAAGGAATTCCAGGTACTTATCAGAGGGCCCCCCAGAAGACCCAGATCAACATGCTCAGTGGCACAACATTTAAAAGCATGTGAAGGGAAAAAAACTAAGATGCTTGTACAAAGCATTTTTTCATTTTTACATCTGATGTCATAAGTATGCTCATAAACCCTTTGCTTCAAAGCTCTCTTAGTTTTTCCTACATAGAACCCCTCACACAAATCACACTTAGCTATATAGACTATACCTCTATAGTAACAGGAACATTTTTTACAAGGTAGTTTAGTCCCATAGCCTTTAATGAATAACTTGTCCACGTTGAGTATATAAGGGCACTGAGAGCATCTCCCACATTTGAAACAACCACCCTTTTTAGGTATATTTCTTTTTCTTTCTAACAGCCCCTTTATTGAGGTGTCCTTCTTGTACACCACCATCGGTTAACACCCCACCAATTTATAGATACTGCTATCTACATTAAAAATCTTCCAGAACTTTTATATAATGTGCCGTATGTCAAAGAAGTTCATGGTAAATGGAAGGACCAAGGCCCTACTAAATTTGTTTTTACTTCTCTCAAGGTCCTCCCTTGCACTCAGATGATTAGACAAGAGTGTATGAAAAATGCCAACTTTTCTCTTATTTTTGACTTTGTTACAGATGTTAACCATGAAGTCAGTAGGGTAACCCCTACTAAATAACATTTCTTTTAATGCCTCACATTCCCTTGCAAAGTCTCCTTCCTCAGAGATCATTCTGGCCAGTCTGACAAATTGCCCTTTTACCAGGGCTTTCTTTTGGTGTACAGGGTGCCAGCTTTCATACTGCAAAAGGGAATTAGAGTAAGTTGGTTTCCTGTACAACTGGGAAGTGAATATTTTTCTAGTTTAGTCCTTTTTAATAGTTACATCCATAAAATGTAGGGTATTATTGTCCTTAACCATAATGAACTTCAAAAAATTAGCTGTCTCATTAATGTAAGAGAAAAACTCATCTAGTTCATTCTCAGTCCCTTTCCAAAATCGGACAAGGTCATCCAAGTAATGATCATATAGCGTCCAGAGTTCCTTGAACCTAGAATTTAAAATGAAAAGGTCCTCCCAGTGTGCCTAGACAATGTTGGCAAATATAGAGGCACAGCACACACCCATAGCCACACCCTGTCTTTGTTTAAAAATATGTCCTTCAAATCCAATGAAATTATTGTCCAACACAAGTTCCATACAAGTTCTAATAGTCAAAACTGAACCATGGTCAAAACTGGTGTTTTTACACAAGTAGTCATAGAACCATTCAAGCTCCACATCGTGGAAGAATGACCAAGAATAGATCACAAATATCTACAGTGACCAGAATCAGTTCATCAGCATACATACCAGGTTTTATTTTTTCTAAAAAGTCCCATGTGTCTCTCACTACCCATTTCCTATGGTCCAAAACATGTTTGACCCTTCCATCAACAAATTTGGCCAAACAGAAAGTTTTTGATGCTTTTGCATCTACAATCGGATGTAGGAGGGGGGTTGTTATTGACTTGTGAATCTTAGGGATCCCAAAAATGGTCCCTATCCTAGGATGTTTGATTTCCAAAAACTCATGAACCTCTGGACTAATTTGTCTGTTTAATAATAACTCATCTAGGGTAAGATCTATATTCCTACATGCGATATTCAACTGATTACGAGACACTTCTAGATAAATTTCACTGTAAAGCATATCAAACATTTTTGCATTATAGTCAATAACGTCCATAACCACAAGCCCCCCTCCCTTGTCAGATTTCATAATTCTAATTTCATTGTTTTTGATTATTTCCTGAAGTAAAGACCATTCTACCAGTAACATATCAATAGGGTTAATTTTATTATGTTGCCTCAAGGTTTCTCTTATCTCAGTCTCACATAATAGTTCAAACATTTGAACTAAAGGGTGCACTTTCAAGTGCAATTTCAATTAACAAATCCTGCTGTGGAATACCAGTACAGTTGCTTATTTGTGCTTTCGTAAAACTAATGCAGTCTGTTCCTTGCAGTTTCTCTTGTACAGAAGAAAATCTCAGGTCTTTTCTGTGTGCTCTGTCTTCAGACTCTACCATTTTTGAAACAGCACTTCTTGAGAAGACATACTCATATACTCAGACAGACTTTTTTCATTTTAACCTCTGACTTTTGCAGTTTTATCAGTTCATTTGAATAGCTAAAGCTTCTTCAATTTTTTCAGCCTTTTATTTAAGTTGATTCACTCCTTCAATGTTTCGTTTATTTTAATCACGTGTAGCGAATTTGATTTATTTTTTCCGCTAAATTACTGGGAAACATACTTCTCAACCTCGTACTGCACGGAATTTGGACAAAGCCCAACAAAATGGGGGAACAAAGGCTCAAAATAGGGACATATTTTAAATACTGTTCTTACAAACTTAGAAAGTTGCAGGAGTAACATGGTTTGTTTTAACATACAATTTCTGAAGGATATGAAGTCTGAAACTCAAATATATGTTACTATTTAGTGACTTCAGTCCTCAGATTATCCCAGTGATTTGCCAGAAAAGCACAAAACATATGAGGACCATTCCAAAAATATGAGCCAAAAAATCTGGACATTCTGCAAAAATCTGGACAGTTGAGAGGTATGCTTAGAAACAGTCCCTTGTACCAAAGCCGAAGCTTGAACTGCTTTTTGCTGAACAGCTACACGATTCTTCACAGTTTTCTCTCCACCTTTTCTGGTTGATTTTCTTTTAGTTTCTCTAAATTTCTTCTTTTTAGGCATACAGGCAGTGAACTTACTAGCCAGTAACTGAATTTTACTCAAGCAAACAATATCACTGGCTGTTTCTCAGTTTCTTTTTTCAAACAGGAGAGATGAAATTAATCTGTTATCAATGTGTAGCCATGTTGTAAGTCCAGTTGCTAAGTAATTTTTACAAGCTGGATGTCTAAGGTACATGCTTCTCATTAGGACACTGCTTTTTTATAACAGGAGGAAGAAAGTAGAATTGTGTTACTTGATATATGGGTTGTATCCTGTCAAAGGCACAACAACCAGCCCGCTTCCAAAAGCTCTGTCTCCCTCCTAAATGCCTATTGTGACAGCTGATTTGGTGGACCTGTGGAAGGAAAATCAACAGTCAGAGTGGAAAATCTTCAGAGCTTTCTTGCTCAAAAGTTAAATAATAATGTACTCAACCTGAACTATAAAAACAAGAAATAACCAATAAATGTATATACATTTACTGATGCAATATAAATGAATAGGGGGATGGAGGGTAGGTGTGGCTACTGCAGCAGTGAGAAATTTTAACTTCTACTGTTATGGGTAAATGCAACTTATACAACTGGGCCATATTCTTCATTCCCACTGCTGCAGTAGCCTTCAAGTTATATAGGTTGATTAACAAGCATTACGGGTTCCTGTTGAGACCCCTCATGCCTCATCTGAGGTATCTGTGTGCATTTTCCGAAATGGGGCAGGAGGAGTTGAGTTGAGTTTCACCTGATCCTTCCAATTCAAGAGTTCACCACTGAGACAGGGTAAAAGAGGAAACATTATGTTCAGAAGTTGTGAGTACTGAGACCAAACTGTTTTCAGTCACCAACAGATTTTCCTCATATGCAGTCTGGCTAGGAGGAGCACTGGAATAGTAGCTGCCATGAACCCTGCAGCCCTTATGATCTCCCTGGCTGAGCAATGGCAGAGGGAGACAAGGTTGGGGAATTAGTTTGTAAGGCTCTGCACCTTCTCTTGAGGTAAGTAGGCCTGCATTCTTTTTGTGTCTGGCCGATAAATGTGGAGAGCTACAAAGACAGAGCAGTAAACTGACAGTGAGATGACCCAGTGAAAAACCTGAGGATTCTCCTGCAAGGTGTCTGGACTGGTCTATGGAGGAAAGCATCCATTAGATCTAAGGATTCTGAAAAAGCCTGGGGCAGAATGAAAGGTAGCAGAGTGTGCAGTGAGAACATTTTGAAAGTTGGCCCCTTTAGGAAGATGTTTAGTAAAGAGAGATCTAGTATGGTGGGGTGTTTAGTAAAGAGAGATCCAGTATGGATCTCCACAGCCCTTCTTTTCATGATACTGGGAAAAGTCAGGAGTAAAATCCCTTTCCCATAAATTCTTCTGGCACTATCTCTATTGTATCTTTTACCTGTAGTTCCAGTAAAAAGGGTGGAAGCAGATGAATTTGATTGTGTGGAGGTGGAGGTATACCATTTAGAGGGGGAATCTGTATTCAAGACATGGCATAACCATTTCAATGCATTGGCTAGGCACTGCAGTGAGAATTCTTCCCACAGTTTCTTGTTCAGAGTGATCGACCAAGTAGTTTTGGACTCAAAAGGAGGTCCTCACCAACTGTTGTTGGAAAAGCGTGAGTTGTTTTGGCAGTTGAGGTTAAACTCTTACAATGCCCCAGGTTTGAACAAGATTGTTTCTCTGACGTGTTTTAAAACTTTGAAGCCTTTTGCGTTAAAAGTTTTTTAGTGTTAATGTAAGATTAAATTTTATGTGTAAACATGTTTTACCTTTTAGTTATTTTCGTTTTTACATATTTTACATTTTTGTCCTAGTTGAAGTGTAACAAAGGGTTAATTTTATTGTGGGAGGTTTAAGGGTATTGGCAGTGTTTTTGATTGTTTTGGTTGGTGGATTATGTGTGTTGCTTTATCATTCAAAAAGTACTTAAAGCACTTATCTGTCTAATATGTTTTTCTGATGAAGTCTACCCATTTGTCTTGGTAGATGAAAAGCGCTTTACCTTTACTGCATTAACTTTGTGTTTGGACCCTCGCTTGACGGAGCCTTTTCATTCTTCTTTGAGTTTGTGTTCCCCTTTGAAGTTGTCATAACCATTTTTATGACAGACAGCATCACTTTGCCTGATGTAATCTTTTTTTATAGGTTCATAGGTTCATAGGTTCATACTAGGCTATCTGCCCTAGGGCATTTATAAGCCTAGCCAGAGAGTGTGTGTGGCTTTCACCACCCCTTAGGATGAGAATACTGTACCCATTAGTTTGCTGTGCCTCTGTCCAGCAGTGACACAGAGATGATTCCCGGGGTAAACCTACGATCTCCCATCCACTCGTCAAGATTTCTCTTGAACAGAGTCAGTGAGGGGCTCTGCCTCACATGGACTGGGATTCTGTTCCATAGTGTAGGGAGTCTCTGGGTGATGAATCTGTCCCTCCAGCACGTCCTATTTATATCCGTGTTGAGGTTTAAGTCTCTTGCTCTCGTGGCTCTGGTGGATTTGGATGTTTTGAGGTGGAGCATGTCCATTAATTCCGGGTTGGACATGGCCTTGTATGTCAGGCACAGATCACCTCTGAGCAGACGGTATGCGACTGAATAGAACTGGAGTTTCTTCAGTCGGGCATCGTATGACATATGTTTGAGCCCCTTTATCCTTTTGGTGAGGAACTTTTGGGGTCTTTCCAACTGCTGCAGGTGTCGGGTAAGGTACATTCCGAATGGGGCGTTGTACTCAATCATTGGTCTGATAAGTGAAGAGTACAGCGGTACAATGATCTCTCCTGATCTGGATGTGAATCCCTTCATGATCAGGTGGGCAATGTAGAAGGTCTTCCTAACCACTTTGGCAATGTGAGTGTCAAAAGAGAGGTTACTGTCAACTTGGGTCCCCAGGTCCCTGATAACTTCTTCCGTGTTTAATGGATTACCACCTATGTGGTAATTAGGGGTTACCTTGTTTTTCCCAAAGGGTATGACTATACATTTTTGGCATTTAGCTTAAGGCCATGGCTCTGGCACCAGTTATCCATTTCTATGAGACCTCTCTGGAGGATGTCTGTGTCTGATGGAGTGTCAATTATGGTGCCCAGTTTGCAGTCATCTGCAAATTTTGTCAGCCACAATCCCCCCTATGTTTGCCTGCACTTCAGAAAAATAAATGCCGAACAAGAGGGGGCCCAGGACTGAGCCCTGTGGGACACCGCTCGTGACCGGCTTACAGTCTGACATGGCACCAGCAACTCTAACCCTGTGTGTTCTGTCCTTGAGCCAGTTTGCAACCCATCTTGTGACATATGGGTTTACATCTAAGCTGGTGAGCTTTTCTATGATGCCCGAGTGGGGTATTGTGTCAACGCTTTTGCTAGGTCAAGGTAGGCTGTGTGAACTGCCTTACCCTCATCAATGGCCTTAGTGACTGTTTGAAAAGTCGACCAAGTTCAAGAGGCAGGATCTGCCCTTGACAAAGCCAAATTGGGTAGGATCCAGTGTCTGTAGGTCCCCAATGTCTTTATTTATGAGTTCCATTATGATCCTCTCCATAGCTTTGCAGACAAGGCTCGTCAAGCTTATGGGGCGGTAATTTCCAGGGTCCGTAGAAGCACCGCCTTTGTGGAGTGGGACTACAGTTGCCGTACGCCATTCTTTGGGTACATATCCTGTAGTAAGACTAAGATTAAACAGCAGCCTTATGTGTGGGTTTAGTTCCTCATTGAGTTCGTGTAGCACACAGCCGGGGACACCATCCGGTCCCATTGATGCTGTGTTTTTTCTTTAGAGAGAGCAGCTCTCACCTGGGCATCTGAGATGTTTGGGAGGCTAGACTCTGGTGGGATAGATATTTCTCCTTTGGGGGGAGGAGGGGGGGAGAAATTTGCACTGAACCTGTCTGCCAGTATGTTGGCAATGTCTGTGGGTTCAGTGATTTTTTTATCATTTTGGACTAATTCTGAGCATATCTGGGAGTTTCCACCCAGCTTTCTAACATAGCTAAAGAAGGCCTTATGATTGTCTTTTGTGTCATTAGCGATTTTTCTCTCAAAGTTGGCCTTGGATGATTTTATGAGTGATCGTAGTTTTTGCTAGTATTGATCAGAGATGCCTTCCCTTTTAGGGATTTTGCTCTGTCATGTAGTAGCTTTCTCCTCTTGTTGTAGAGTTTGTTTATGGCTGGGGTCCACCAGACCGGGCGCCTGCCTTTGGTGGAAAGGGTCTTGATTTTATTAGGGATTGCTTGATCCATACATTCCTGGAGGTGCTCGTAGAAGGCATTTGTAAGGGTTTCAGCAGCGTGGGTTGTGGTTTCCACTGGCTCGGGGCCTTGAAGGATACCACTCCAGTCTTAAGAAGTGTGAAGTTTGCTTTTGAGAAGTTCTTCACTGTGGTCTTTTTGCTGGGGTGGGGCGGGATGTGGATCTCCAATGAGATTAATTTATGGTCTGATCTCACCAATGAGGGATATACTTCCGGTGTGGAGCATTTTGTCCCCATGTTTGTGATGATCAGGTCTAGTATATTTTCTCCTCTTGTGGGAATGGTGACTAGTTGTTCCATAGCATTTGAGTTTATGAACTCCAGGAACCTTTGGGCTAGGGTGTTGGGGCTTGAGTAATGTTCCCAGTCTATGTTTGGGTAGTTGAAGTCACCCAATATGATGGTGTTTGGAGAGACATTCATACTCTCGAGTGTCTTCAGAAAGGCTGTGTGGGTTTCCTGAGTTTGAGAAGGTGGTCTGTAGCATGCTACAAACTGTAGGGCAGTTTTACCTATGGTTAATTGCACCTGGATGGTCTCCGATGCTTCGTGCATTGCCACTAACCTGGAGGTGTGGGTATCCTTTATGAATATGGATACTCCCCCTCCTTTTGTGGTTCGATCCGGATTTTGGGGCTGGAACGCATGATATGAGGTATAACCTGATAGTGCTGGGGTGCTCTCAGGAGCCTTGAACCAGGTTTCAGTCACAGCACAGACATCGATGTCCTCCATACTGAGGAGGGCTTCGAGAGCGTGCATCTTGAGGTTTAGACTTCTGGCATTGAGCAGTATTACCCTTAGTTTTTCTCCATTTTTGTTTTCTAGGGCGGTAGGTTTATCATTTGAGCCTTGCCTAAAAAAGGCACTATGGGGGTGGCAAGAGCCTTTGCCAATATCCGGAAGCCCAGGGGTGACAGGTGCAAGCCGTCCCTTGCGAAGCAGCGTGGCTCGTCAAGCATGTCATCCCAGGCAGACAGACATTGGATCCCCTTAGAATGACACCAGTAATTAAGCCAATTATTAAAGCTGATCATTTTGTCTCTGTATTGTGGCATCATTCTTGGTGAGGGTAGGATACTGCTCAGGGTCAGGGTCATACCGGCCTGGGCTACATAATCTGAGAGCTCCTCTATGTCTCTTTTCATGTAGTCCAGGGAGGTACGTCTCAGGTCGTTCACACCGGCATGGACAATGACTGAGTCATACTTGTACTTGCTGTGGAGTGACCTGAGTGCTTGTGTTATGTGGCAGATTCTAGCGCCTGACATGCAGCTTACTGTGATCTTTTCATTGTTCAGTCTGGTGAGTGGGATGTCAGTGTGTCTGACTATGGAGTCACCTATAACAAGTGTGTCTGGCATTGTGTTTGGCCTTAAGGGCTGTGACTGTTTAGCACACTGACTTTGAGAACTATGTGTTGCATGTCTTATGTCTTGAGGTGGCAGTTGCTTGGGTGTCTGCTTTGGAGGCTTCTGTAGTTTTGGTAGATTTTTGATCACTGCCTCCGAGTATGTCTTTGTGTGTTTATGTGTTTGTTTTGCAGTTGTGATAGTTCTATGTGAAACTGGGTTTGTGGTGTGCGTGGTTTCCTTCTCCTCCTGTCTGGTCTTGCCAGTCCTGAGTTGAGAGAGCTCAGCCTCCAGTCTGGCTATATAGTTGCATCTCTCACATGTATTTGTGTTTTGTGGGAAAAGGAGTGGGTTGTCTGTGTACATGAGGCAATTGTAACATTACCTCAAGATGCCCAGATTCACCAGCTGAACAGGAGAGGACGCTAGCAACTGACCCTTCGACATGCTAGAAAAAGTGAAAAAGTTTGCTGTGTAACTGAGTCAGACAGGACCTATAGGGAAATGGGTACTCAAGGGGATTCTAGGCTAATGTAGTACTTTGTTTAGTATATAAGTACTTTACCTATATAAAAATGCTTTAGGAGCAAGTGCTGAGCTTTTGAGATAGAGAACAGACTGTTTAGATTGCAAGTAGAGAAGTTCTAAGGGAAAAATTGAACAGCAGACTTTACGGAGCCAGAAATAGTTTAACCTTGTTTAACTGGCGCTGCCCGATGGTGCTCAATGGGCAACTCCGCTCTAAATCACGCAAAAGCGTGCTAAAGCGGGCTTTATAGCAGGGGGTTGAAAAGAGCTAGGAATTGACCCAAAATGACCAATAGACTACAAGTTTCTGGCTGGAACTACTGCTCTAGGGACAAATAGGCTGCTCTAGGTAGAGAAGATAAGGTAAGCCTTTTTGAGAGGGCAGGGAAGGGTTGGGGGCCAGAGGGAAAGAAGGTTGTGGATAGTCACAGAGATTTGTCCCTAACGGGAGGCCTCCAAGATGGCATATCCCTCTGTGGTTTATCTGGGAAGCTCCCTCTGAGACCCTTCCTGTGTTTCGAGCGAGGCCAAGTAGGTTTGGTTGGGTAATTTCTCTAGTACCTAAGTTTAGAGATTAACAACAGCTGTCTGCAGTCCTTTATGGTTTTACCCTGTTCTTGAAAAGACTGGCAGCCTGGGGGTCAAACAAGAGATTATTGTCTAAAGGGGAATCCACTGGTTTTGCTTCCAAGTCCTCAGGAATAGGCTGGGTACATAAACATGCATACCTGAGGATTACAGAGCCTGTAGCAAATGCTCTGGACAAAGCTTCTGCAGTATCATACCTACATTTAAAGCTGTGTCTGGCCACTTGTGTAGCCTAATTAAGTCAGGATAACATTTGTTGTTTAGAATCAGTATCCTGTAAATCCACTCCTACCTTATTTAAAGACTTCAGTATGGATATCAAGTATTTGGTCATCTGAGTTTGGTAATTAATAGTCCTGAATGCCAAAGAAAAGGAGGTATAAACTTTTTTTTACCTCACCTACCCACAGCACTGCTATCCTTGCCTGAAGGGACGGCATTGTCATTGGGAAGGAGTTTAGAAAGCTTATCAGATGAGATGGAAACTGCAGAAGGGTCCACCACAGGATTTTCAAACAAAAAAAGTACAGTTGTTTATGCTGAGCTTAACATAACAACAGATGTCTGAATGATCACTGCTGCAGTAGCCTTAGATATATATATTATACCCTGACAAGAATATAACAGCTGGCCAGCTTCCAAAGCTTCAGGGCACATTCCATGTGCCTAAACTATCAAGCAGCTTAAGCTGAGCTGGCTAAAAGACAAGCTTGGGCTTGAAGCCCTTCAGAGCTTTCTTCCCAGCAGAGAGAGAGGTAGGCTGAGTTCTGAAAGGGTGACACTAGGAACAACAAAGAATAGATGTACACACCCTGGCATAAAAAAACACCCAAAAACAAGAGGGTAGGAGGGAGGGAGCAACTACTGCAGCAGTGACCATTCAAACATCTACTGTTATGGTAAATTCAGCTTACACAACTGTACTATGTTCATCATACTGACTACAGCTGCAGTAGCCTTTGTATATGGGTCAATTACTATAGCTAACTACACTTGGGAGGTAGAAGAAGAGTTCAGAAGTTCATGAAAAAACTGTGTTAGCAAAGCTTGATCTGGACCTAGACAAGGAATCAAGCTTACAGTATTTTTAAGTATGTACAGAGAACCAAGTAGCTACTTCTACAATACTTCTAGAATCTAACCTTTTCCAAAAAGCCACAGATTAAGTCAAGGCCCTGACAGATTGGGTCTTGACCCTGCTTGAAAAATGTTGTTATGGTGATTGTAACAAAAGGTAACAGACTTAGACAAATATTTGTAAACAGTCTGTTTTTAAAAAATGAACAACTGATCCAAAGATCTGAACGATTTAGTTCTGTCAGCATAGTACCCAAGTTGTCTGTGGACATCCAAGGTATGCGGATTCCTTTCTCCCTTAATTTTAGCTTCAGGAAAGAAAATGGGGAGATGGATAACCTGGCTTAAAGTAAACTCGGATACGACTTTAGGCATAAAAGAAGGATTAGTTCTCAAAAGAAAACCTGTTCCTGTGGAAAATAAGAAAGTTGACTCATCATAAGAGCTTGCAACTAAAAGATACCCATTTTGCAGAGGCCAGAGCAATTGTTTTCCATGTTACGAACCTCAAGTCAGCTGGATTAGTTGGTTCAAATAGAGCAAGTTTTAGCTTCTCTAACACAAAATAAGGATCCCAAGGAAGGGCCACCAGTTTTCTTGGAGGCCTCTTATGCAAAACCCCTTTCAATAACATTTTAACATGAGAATGCTTTGAAAGAGGGATATCCATTGGCAGACATAGTGAAATGGCTGATTAATGAACCATGATATACAAAAAAACAAGATCATATGATGGTAACGCACACAAATATTGTAAATCCAGAGAATAACTAGCCCTGAATCGGTGCTGGTCATGTTGTTGGCACCAACTAGAAAAACTTTTCCATTTGCTAATATATGATTTTCTAGTAGCAGGCTTTCTTGCCTCCATTAGTATCTGCTGCATATCCTCAGTAAACACGTGCCTAAAGGGAATTAAGACCATATTATCCAGGCAGTCAACTGAAGATGATTGATGGTGGGGTATATCAAACACCTCTGTTCTTGTGCGAGTTGATCCAGTCTGTGAGGAAGCTTGTGGTAATTGACCCTGGCCATTTCCAAAAGAATGCAGAACTATTGTTGCATGGGCCAGAAGGGAGTCACCACAATGTTCTTGGGGAATTCCTTCTGAATCTTCATAACCACACTGGATATTAGTGAAGAGGGTGGAAAAGCATACAATAACATTCCTGTCCAAGGAAAGGAAAACACATTTGCCTTCCAGGCCTTCTTGCATGGAGTCTTGGAGCAGAATCTTGCCAGCTGATTGTTCAGAGAGGAGGCAAAAAAAGCTACTTGAGGAACTCCCCACAAATGGATCAAATCTTGGCAGAACCCCTGATCTAGTGTCCATTCATGAGTGTCTGCCACACAATTTTGCTCTGACAAAATGTAGGATTCCTGCAGAATGAGAATGTGCTGTGAAGCTATATCCCAAGCTAACATGATTAGTCTACAAAGGAGATACGACCTGGTTCCTCCTTGTTTGTTGATGTACCACATGCCTGTGGTACTGTCTGTAACAAACTGACAGGTCTCTGGGACCAACGATGATTCAGAGATTTGAGTGCTTTTATCAGGGCAAGCATCTCATTTGTACTTACCTGTTTGTGTATGTACTTGGAACAGAGAGGAAGATAGGGAGACCTGGATTTGAGGATATTTGCTACTTCACCAAGTGATTTCTCTTCTGACAAATCCAATCACTGGGATTTGAAAAGACAAAAGATGTTGCTTTGTCATAGGGAGTCTTGCCAGGAATATCATAAAAATCATAAATGCCATGAGACTGCAAATCCTCAGGTATTCTCTTGCACTTACCAAGGTCTGACAGAAAAACCTTAGAAGCAGACTACATATAGATCTATTTTTTTTCCTGTGGAAGCAAAGCTCTTTGAACTGAGGTGTCTAGCTGACACATCAGTAACGCAATCCTGTGTGAGGAAGTCAAAAAGACTTGTGAATGCTCTCTTCAAATCCCAGCTTGTTTAAGAGGTCTCTCACCCAAGTGATTGATTCCTGACACTTGAAAAATACTCTGATTCCTGACACTATGAAAAAGACTCTGCAAAGATAAACAAGTCATCTAAATATGGAAAATGTGGATGTCCTGTAGCCTGCAATAAGCTATATATAGAACTAGAAACTTTGTGAATACTCGATGCAGTGGATAGTCCTTGATCTAGGTACACAGACTCTTAAGAAACACCTGACATCTGGATTAACTGGGATGGGATTATCATCATTCTCTTTCGGCTTTTCCCGTTAGGGGTCGCCACAGCGGATCATCTCTTTCCATTTCTTCCTATCCTCTGCATCTTGCTCTGTCACACCAACCGTCTGCATGTCCTCTCTCACCACGTCCATAAACCTTATCTTAGGCCTTCCTCTATTCCTCTTACCTGGCAGCTCCATCCTTAGCATCTTTTTCCCAATATACCCATCATCCCTCCTCAGCACATGTCCAAACCAACGCAATCTCTCTTGCTTTGTCTCCAAACTGTCCAACATGAGCTGACCCTCTAATATACCGATTCCTAATCCTATCCATCCTAGTCACACGATTGCAAATCTTAACATCTTTAACTCTGCCACATCCAGCTCTGACTCCTGCCTTTTGTCAATGCCACTGTCTCCAACCCATATAACATAGATGGTCTCACTACACTCTTGTAGACCTTCCCTTTCACTCTAACTGATACCCGTCTGTCACAAATCACTCCTGACACTCTTCTCCACCCATTCCACCCTGCCTGTACTCTCTTCTTCACCTCTCTTCCACATTCACCATTACTCTGAACTGTTGATCCCAAGTACTTAAACTTCGTCCACCTTTACCAACTCTACTCCCTGTATCCTCACCATTCCTCTACCCTCCCTCTCATTTACACACATATATTCTGTCTTAGCCCTGCTGACCCTCATTCCTCTGCTCTCTAGAGCATATCTCCACCTCTCCAGAGTCTCCTCAACCTGATTCCTACTCTCACTACAGATCACAATGTCATCTGCAAACATCATAGTCCACGGGCCTCCTGTCTGATCTCATCTGTCAACCTGTCCATCACCACTGCAAATAAGAAAGGACTCAGAGCTGATCCTTGATGTAATCCCACCTCCACCTTAAACGGATCTGTCACTCCCACTGCAGTCCTCACCACTGTCACACTACCCTCGCATATCCTGTACCACTCTTACGTACTTCTCTGCCACTCCCGACTTCCTCATACAATACCACAACTCTTCTCTAGGCACCCTGTCATATGCTTTCTCCAAGTCTACAAAGACACAGTGCAACTCCTTCTGACCTTCTCTGTATTTCTCCATCAACACTCTCAGAGCAAACATTGCATCTGTAGTGCTCTTTCCTGGCATGAAACCATACTGCTGATCACTGATCATCACCTCCCTTCTTAACCTTGCTTCCTACTCTTTCCCATAACTTCAAGCTGTGACTAATCAGTTTTATCCCTCTGTAGTTACTGCAGCTCTGCACATCACCCTTATTCTTAAAGATAGGCACCAAAACACTTTTTCTCCTCCTCAGGCATCCTCTGACTTTCCAAAATTTCATTAAACAATCTAGTTAGAAATTCCACTGCCATTTCTCCTAAGCACCTCCATGCTTCCATTGGTATGTCATCTGGGCCAACAGCCTTTCCATTCTTCATCCTCTTCATAGCTGCCCTTACTTCCTCCTTGCTAATCTGTTTCACTTCCTGATTCACTATCCCCACATCATCCAACCTTCTCTCTCTCATTCTCTTCATTCATCAGCCTCTCAAAATACTCTTTCCATCTACTCAACACACTCTCCTCTCTTGTGAGTACCTTTCCCTCACTATCCTTTATCACCCTTACATGCTGCACATCTTTCCCAGCTCTGTCCCTCTGTCTAGCTAATCGGTACAGGTCCTTTTCTCCCTCTTTAGTGTCCAATCTCTCGTACAACTCTCCATATGCCCTATCCTTAGCTTTTGCCACCTCTCTCTTTGCCATGCCTCATCTCCTTATACTCATGTCTACTTTCTTCATCTCTTTGACAATCCCACTTCTTCTTCGCCAGCCTCTTCCTCTGTATACTCTCCTGTACTTCCTCATTCCACCACCAGGTCTCCTTGTCCTCCTTCCTCTGTCCAGATGTCACACCAAGCACCTTTCTAGCAGTCACCCTTACTAGTTCTGCTGTAGTTACCCAGCTATTCGGTAACTCTCCACTGCCTCCCAGTGCCTGTCTTAACTCTTCCCTAAACTCCACTTCACAATCACCCTTTCACAGCTTTCACATTCCTCCTCCTCTTCTTGATCACCAACGTCATTCTACATACCACCAATCTATGCTGCTTAACTACACTTTCCCTGCCACCACTTTACAGTCTCCAATCTCCTTAAGACTGGCCCTCCTACATAGTATATAATCAACTTGTGAGCATCTTCCTCCACTCTTTCACCCTATGCTCCACCCTCTTCTTAAAATAATTCACCACAGCCATGTCCATCCTTTTCGCAAAATCCACAATCATCTGACCTTCTGCATTCCTCTCCTTAACACCATACCTACCCATCACTTCCTCATCCCTCTGTTCACTTCACCAACATGCCCATTAAAGTCCGCTCCAATCACTAGTCTCTCACCCTTGGGTACACTCACCACAACTTCATCCAACTCACTCCAAAATTTCTCTTTCTCTTCCATCGCACACCCAACTTGAGGAGCATATGCACTAACAACATTCATCATTACACCATCAATTTCGAGCTTCATAAACATCACTCGGTCAGACACTCTCTTCACGTCTAAAACACTCTTGGCATATTGTTCCTTTAGTATAACCCCTACCCCATTTCTCCTGCCATCCACACCATGATAAAACAATTTGAACCCTGTTCCTAAACACCTGGCCTTACTTCCCTTCCATCTGGTCTCTTGCACACACAATATATCAACCTTCCTTCTCTCCATCATATCAGCTAGCTCTCTTCCTATACCAGTCATACTGCCAACATTCAAAGTTCCTACCCTCACTGCCACTCCTAACCTTCCTCCTATCTTCCTGCCTTCCTGCGCACGCCCTCCTCTTCTCCTTCGGCCAACAGTAGCCCAATTTCCGCCAGCACCCTGTTGGCTAACAGTACTAGTGGCGGTCGTTGTTAACCCGGGCCGCGACCGATCCGGTATGCAATTATGAAAAGTTCTCCGCATCAGTAATTTTTGGCAGAAGTTTTATGCCGGATGCCCTTCCTGACGCAACCCTCCCCATTTATCCGGGCTTGGGACCGGCACAAAGAAATGCACTGGCTTGTGCATCCCCAAGTGGCTGGGTTTTTAACTGGGATGGGATTATAAGTGCCTTTAAAATCTAGAATTACTAGGATACTTTACTAAGGAAGAAGAGGTAACAGGTTGTAAAGTGACAGCAGTTTGAATTTGGGCACTATCACAAACAGGTTTAGGAAAGAAAGATCCAGAACTGGTTTCCAAGCATTTTCTTTCTTTGACACTAAAACATCCTTGAATAAAACCCTTTTCACATCTAAGAATAAATAACTGGTTTTATCACTAAATGGGACAGCATGTGATGAAGGACAGTTGGAAATAAAAGAGTCTGGTCTAGTGGATGAGGGATTACCCCCTGGAACAAAATAATTTCCTCCCACTGCCACCTGTAACCTGGATGAATAATCTATCTTTAGAACCCACTTTCTGAAACTATCTGCTGCCAAAGAGAAAAGTGGAGATTCGGAGTTTCTAGAAGGTAAAAGGGACTGCCAGGTGGTGGGCAAGGATACAAGGTCCCTTAAATAGTCATTCTAACTTGTTGGACAGTCCTTGGTTTTGGGGGGGTCCTAAATTCTTTTTGGAACCTCCCTTGTCATTTCTTCTTAAACAGCTGTTAACCTGCATTGTGTTGAGACTGTATACTTTTTTTTGCCGAAACTAGATAAGGGATTAGAGAATCCTTTAGAAAAATATGGAAAAAGAGGGCTGAAAAATCTTAGAGATCCCCTGTATTAACTTACCTCTCTTATCAGACTTTTGATCACCTCGCAGCACAGGGACCAAAAGCTATTTCTCTATCCAAGGAGAGAATGTAAAATCTCATTTTTAACATCATCTAGGAAGTTCTGAGAATACAGCCAGTCAAACCTCCTCAATGCAGTACCAGTGGCCAAAGTCCTTGATGAAGCATCAACTGAATTATACACATAAACACTGTAAACAATGAGTAGTGACTTGAGTGTGCAACAGAAAAAAAAACAGTAGAGAGTCGATTATCCGCGCTGATTGGGGCCAAGGGTACTTGATAATCAAACTGTTCAGACAATGAAACATACACTGAACGGGATTTTCTAGAATCTTTTTTTTTTTCTGCACTCAGAAAATACACTTTTCAACAGTTCAGCATGTCCAGTGGACAGTAAAGAATATTTTTCACACATAAGCAGGCTACATGTTCAAACAATATACAGAAACTAATACGTATAATGTTTACATATTTATACTTTTATGATTTTTCCTACCCAAAAACTTTGAAAGACTCGGTTCGGATACGTTTGGATAATTGACTCTCTACTGCAAATTATTTAAAGCAGATTTTTCCTTGAAAGGAGAAACTGCAGACCAAACATTTCTTACACTTTTACAATTATTCAGAACAAACCTTAACATATGAGCCTGACAATTCAAAATTCTGAAAATCAAAGTTGCAGAAGCATACACTTTTTTCCTCATATTTATCAATAATCTTCTCATCCTTATCAGAAAGAGTAACACTGGAATTAACTAAATGTTCAGCAGCAGTAGAATTAACTTAAGCTAAAGCTGCTGGGTCAGGTTTGTGAAGAGTACTTTGTATATCCTATCTGCCTTTTCAGGGGTAGCTGGCTGACTATCAGGAAAATTGTAAGCAGTAACACACATATCCTTGAAAGTGGACAGAACTGGAAGAAAAGTTGAAGGTTCCATAAATTCCTTCTGTAACAGCTCATCGTATTTTTCTGAGGGAGTAAGAAATCTCAGTGTTCTTCCAGTGAAAACACTGGGCTATTCTGGAAAACATCACAGAGAAAGACAAAACCCCACAAGGAGAAAAAGATACTGAGCCCTCTTCTCTGAATCAGAAATCTGAGGAGAAAACCCTGTATATGTCCCTTCATCTTCCTGTCCAGATTTAAAATATTATATCTCTTGAGGAAACTATATACACCTCTTTCTTTTATCAGAAACTATTTTATAAGAAGATCAACAGCCTGAATGAAACCTTAAGCCAGACACAGTAAGTTACTGCTGTCCAAAGAAATTTGAGAAGGAGTATATGCATGTTCATTTTTCTGTTTCATTTTGACAGGAAAATGGGGCCGACATTGTTATTAATGGTAGCAGCTTTGCTGAGGGATGACCCATTCCATAGTGGGTCAGGTGCCACACCAGAGAGATCTGGGATAAAAGATGACTGGTCTGAGGTACAAGTAATGGCCATAGCAGAGTTACCCACCTGCATCTGAAGGAAATTGCTAACCTGCTGGGGTGGCAAAGGCTGTTTGCTTAATTTTCTTTTTATGACTGGAAGAAGGACTTATTGTGGGTCAAGCCAAAAATTATGCCTCTTTCCCAGGGAAAAAAAGCAGCAAAAGCTGGTAAAAATTTAGTTTTTAAAAGTTACCTTTTTCACATAAAAATACAGTAAAAAGCACTTTAAAGACTTGGCTAACCCCAAAAAGTAAAATAAACAAAATTCCTCCACAGAAAGAAAATGCATTTTAAAATACTTTTAAACAACTTTTAAGCTGACAGGAAAAAAACAGTGCTACAATTTAAAAGTACAACAAGGTCTCATGACAGTGCATTAAAACACAAACTCCTAGTTTTAAAATAACTCTCCTGAACAGGAAAGTGTTATCAAACAAACTATTTTTAAACAGGATGGTTTATTTTTTCCCAAATAGGAACCTATCTGCCCAGCAAAGGAACAGCACAAGCAAACTGACGACCTTTGAAAGCCTCAGAACAGCATACTGTTCAGTGGCAGGAAAGCTTTGAATGGCTTGGCACCCAAATCTGTCTTTTTAGTCAGCTCAGCTTGAGCTGAATAATGGTTTGGGCACATGGAAGATGCCCAGAAGCTTTGGAAGCTGTCCGTCTGTTAAACCCTTGCAGGATATAACCCACATAGCTTAGGCTACTGCAGCAGTGATAATATAAAGAACATCTAAATAAACACCCATGGAAAAGATGGAAAATCAAAGCAGTAAAGAGCTGATAGTAGAAGCAAAATAAAAAGAAAGATACTGGTGAAAGTTAGTAAGAGAAAAAAATAAAGAATTTCTCACCCACCCAAAGTAAATAAATAAAATTGAAAAAAGGAAAATACAAACCCCAGATTCTATCAGTTAACATTACTAGCATCAGAAATGAGGTAGGAAGGTTCTGTATCTTAAAATGGTGCGGGAATCAGAACAAAGACATAATTAGTTTTATTAGATACTCTGCTTGTTGCTTAAAATGACTGGATACAGATGAAGAGGTGGGGCTCTTATGTGGAATTCTGATGTAGATAAAAGCTTGGGAATAACTTTTTAATTAAAAAAATAGAAGTTTGGGAATTTACTGTGGTAGTTTCAGGAAGAATTTCAGTGTTACATATAAAATAAGAAAGAAGGCATATATGCAAGTACAGTACGAAAGGAAAAAGAAAAGTTAAGGAAGAAATATTGCTATATGTCAAAATGAATGGATCTATTATAATTATGAGTGACTTTAACTGTGATATAAAAGTGAAAAAAGAAAAAAAAATCTGATACTAAAAAGATTCAAGAATCCCTGAAGACAGGGCAAATGAAGACAGGGAACTATATTTGTTACATATTTCAGGGGACATATGGTAACTGAGACAGACTGCTGTACTTTGTCAAAGCATTTGGAAGAAGCTGGTGGAGGTTTTACTGTGTCATGATTTTCAGACTTGCTATTTGGGTACAGGTGGAAGAAAATCAAGTTTTTTGAAAGAAAAAAAGGAATAAAGAGGATTATGGAAAACATTTTACACATAAGTATTTCAGATGGAAACAGAACAGTTACTGAAAAATCATCTGAATATGAAAGATTTTTATGAATTATGGTCAGGATGGGGGAGTGTGTTTAAGAAAAAATATAAAAAGTTTTTAAAGATATAGAAATGGAAGAACTAAATCTTTAAAATATATGGAAATTAAGAAAGTAGGAAACTTGTTAAGTGAGGACAGTATATTATTTTTGGAATGAGACAGAAAGCAGTATGAAAAGAATAAAGGGTACTTGCGTATTATTGCAACCAGATTTTCGCAGTTGCGGTAATACGCTTGTTGGCCCAAAAAACAGATTGTGGGAGTAAGGGTAAGGTTCAATTTGATAGTTTCTGTTGGGAATAACCTTGTTTGTCCCAAATTCGTAACCTAAATGTAAGTGGAAATGTGAATCTTGCTTTGCGTACCTTTGTCCTATCGGTTTGCTGTTCAGGTCCTGCATGGTAATGCTTCACATTCTGCCAGCTAAGAAGGCCGCACTCATTTTAATAATCTTTAGCACATTGTGATAATTTTTACAGCCCATGTAAAGGAAATCATTAGTTTGGATGGTAGAGGTAAGAAACTGAGACCTTCTGTCCATGTGTACATAAATATATCACGTACATAGCTGTACACTTTCAGATTAGTCATAACAGAAAGTGAAGTGTAGTGTAAGAGAAGGCAAAAGTTGCTATGCTGTTTTTCAAAAATGGTTATGAAGGCAACAAGGTTTTGTTTATTTGTAGTGGGAAACATGTGCCCAGTTCATTTGTGTTAGCATGCATTTTGTCAAGGATTTGAAGTACTGAAGAGTTTACACTCCCCTTCTTAGGTTAGCAGACATCGCTTTTCCTGCCACGAAAAAAGGAAAGTTCAGCAGGCAGACTTGCAATAACCGACATGCTGGCAGTCAAGTGCATAAAGAAACAACCACAGTATGTTTTTTTACTTTTCAGTGACAACACTCCCAAAAACAACCAGAACTCTTAAAGAAAACACAGTATTTAACATTTTGAAAACATTAACACACATATTGCCTGATCGTTAACCAGCCAGTATTCCCATTAAAAATTTGGTTGTGATAATACGTAAGTACCGAATAAAGAAAGGATAAAGATGTAATTATTCAAACAGCAGTATTATTTAAGGGAAGAAAATAGGAAGTAAACATGATGATGTGGAGTTAGGGCATGGAAAGTGCACAAACAAAAATATATATTTTTTGATAGTTAGAAGTGCTAGAAATATCTATACAGCAAGACAATGTGACAAGGAGATTGAATGGGATGTGAAATAATTTGGGAAGGAAGCTTTAGACAGTTTAGAAAGGTATATAATCATGCAGTAATTAGATGAGGTATTAAAACAGATCAAAGCAGAATCGTTACCAGGAATAGGTGGAACAAGCTATAAAATATATAAAGACATGTAAAAGAAATAAAAAAAATGTTTATAAGTTTTGAATGAATGGGGATTGTAAGTTTTTTCTGAGACTAAAATTTGTGAAGGTGTAATATAATTTGTATATAAGAGGAAACAAAATAGATATTTCAGATTGGAAATCAATAACTAAATAAAGATGACAAAATGTTAATGAAAATTTTGCAAAAAAGATTTGAGAAACTCTTAAAAGAAGTTACTGTAGAAGGATTATATGGAATCAAAGGAAGGCAAACTATGGAAATGCTGTGGTTAATAGTTAATAGAGAGCAATATAAGCTAAAATACTAATGGGAGTCCGGTCTAAAGCTTTTGATAGTAGTTATCATAGTCAATTATGGAAAGTACTGCAGTTATACCAATTGAAAGAACAATGTCACAATTTTGCACTGCTCATTGAACAATAAGGCAAGAATATTATGGAAGTTTTAGTCAAACAACTGAAATCAAGAGAATGGTTTGACAAGGGTAACTAATGACTGGTGTGCGGTTTACTATGTTAATAAATGCTATAACAAGACAAATAACATATTTTCTTGAGTTTGGGCTGCATACATATATTTTTGATGTACTTGAGTACTGAAGGGTTTACTTTAAAGCTTACTTTTTTTCAGATTCTATGTTATTGTTGGGATAGGTGTGTTTTCTCTGTAAAGCTAAGGAAAGGATTGTTATAGAGTTAATTAATAAGGATGTAGGTAACCTCCAGACTCTTGACCCAGCTCAGGTTGGATACATCAAGGGGCAGGTCCTACCAACTTAACCTGGTTGACTCTTTAGAAAAAGTTACTGAAAAAATGGATAGGTATAAAACTGTGCACAATATCTAGATGTTACAAAGCCATTCAAAAGCATTCCACACTCGGGTATCTGAGATAAACTCTCACAGCTAAATGTTAACCCCTATGTGGATGTGGACATCCTACAGAAGGGCCTCACTGAGACAGATGCCTGGTGTCAGAGCCATGGCTTCCAGCTCAATGCCAAAACGTGCATTGTTATCCCTTTTGGTAAAAACTCTGTACCTATGATCTACCACATAGGCGGCAGTCTTCTTAATGCCAAATGTGTGATAAGAGACCTTGGGACCCAGGTGGACAGTAGTCTCCCCTTTGATAATCACATTGCCACAGTAGTCAGGAAATCCTTCTACGTGGCACACCTCATCACAAAAGGGTTCTCATCAAGGAAAAAAGAGGTAATTGTTCCCCTCTACTCGACACTCATTAGACCCATTATAGAGTACAACGTCCCTTTTGGAATGTACCTCACAAGACATCTGCAGCAGCTGGAAAGGACACAGAAGTACCTCACAAAGAGGATTACTGGCCTCAAACAGATGCCCTACACTGACCGTCTCAAAAAACTCCAGCTTTACTCTGTAGCATATCGCCTACTCCGAGGTGATCTCTGACTAACATATAAAGCTAAGTCAAACCCAGAGCTGTTGGACATGCTACACCTAAAGACATCCCAATCCCTCCAAGCTACAGGCTCTAGGGACCTAAACCTTGTCACCACAATAAACAGGACATGTTGGAGGGATAGATTCCTGTCCCAGAAACTTCCCATACTCTGGAACAAGCTACCCAACTATGTCAAGCAAAGTTCCTCATTAACACTCTTCAAGAAAAATGATGAGTGGATGGGAAATAGGAAATACACCCCAAGGATCACTTCTGTGGTTCTGCTCAACAGGGGCACAGGAAATTAACTTTCTTGGGGGCATAAGCCAAGGAATTTTGTTGGCTAGGCTTACTTAGGCCCTTGGGCCAATAGTCTAGTACCTACCTAAGAACCAATGTAACTCATTGAATAGAAAACTGTCTCACAAATATAACACAGGAAGTTATGATTGTCAGTTCCATCTCCTCCAACAGACTTGTCATTAGCGGTATACCCCACGGTTTAGTCCTTGGGTCACTTCTCTTTATCTACTTCTTGGAGGTCAAAGCTAATGTTAAGGGTTTGTGGCTAACCAAGTTTGCAAATGACTGCAAGGTTGGTGCCATCATAAACTCTCCAGAGGGCACCAGGATCTTGCAAGAGGGCCTGTCCAAAACAAATAGATGGTGTCAAAACTATGAGTGTATATCCTTTGGCAAGCATGACTCCCCTTGCAACTATCACACTGACAAAACATATCTGGGAACATACATAGACCATGGACTGTCTTTGGATTAGTACGTACCTACTGTTGTAAGGAAGTCATTTTTCTTCACTCAACTTACATCTAAAGGAATCATTTCTAGGCCAAGGGATGTAATCTGCCCTGATGTAAACAGTGGCTTCATAAAAAGTACAGTTGTGTACACTTACCATAAATGTAGATGTTCGAGTGTATTCACTGTTGCAGTCATTACATTTGGGTAATCCTGCTGGCAGGTTGCCCTCAGCCGGCCTGAATTCCAAAGTCTTGGGTCCTCCGTCGGCTCGTGTCACCCCCTCCCTGATGTCAGGTTGTCAGGGGTATAAAAGAAGCAGCCAACGCCATTTTCTTCAGTTTTTCTTGCCCCAGATGTCAGTTGCCCCTTAAAAGGGTAGTCAAATTTTATATATATGTAAAACAATAAATGCACCCATATACATTTTACCCTCATCTATAAGCAAATACACCACATAGGTTGTATAAGTCAGAGAAGGAAAGATAGGATCCATAGAAAAAAGGGGGATGGTGGGTGGGTAACCTAGACTGCAACAGTGAATACACTCGAACATCTACAAAAAAATCTTGCTTTTTTCCCACTTTTCTGAGATTTAAAAAAGTTCAGTTACAGGCTTGCTGTTCTTGAACTGTTTGTAAGTTTCTGTGAGGCCATTTTTTGCTTGGGCTTAAGGAAAGTCTCTCTGTTGATCAGTGGCAGTGAAAAACATTGAGCAGCCTGCCTGCCCCTGTGGGAGTGGTTACTGACTTAAAACTGTAGTTTTATTGGCCATTTTGGGTCATTTCCAAAACTCCTTCATCTTCCTCTCTTAAAACCTGGTTGCCTCGTGGTTTTGGCGTCTTTTCGGGCTTGTTGGCTGTTGGTGAAGTACCCACCAAGAGGAGAAAACGCTGTGAGAAGAAAGGAGCCACTTTTGAGACTTTAAGTATTTTCCCTCTGTTTATTTGCTAAGTTTTTCTGCATAGCCTCCTATTTTGAGCATTTTCTGGCTTGTTAAATTTGATTTCTGCATTAGTAACTGTATTTAGAGCACAACCTAAAGCTGTTTACTGAATTTCCTGTTTGCACTTATTTTTAAAATCGTTTTTTTCTCAAAACTTGCATTTTATCTGTCTTTGGCCTAGCACTCTTGTGTGGGGTAATTTACTGCACTGTTATAACTTGTTAATACTTGTTAACCTCTGCTATCTCTGAAAAAACAAAAAAACAAAAACAATCTTGCTTTTTTCCCACTTTTCTGAGATTTAAAAAAGTTCAGTTACAGGCTTGCTGTTCTTTAACTGTTTGTAAGTTTCTGTGAGGCCATTTTTTGCTTGGGCTAAAAGAAAGTCTCTCTCTTGATCAGTGGCAGTGAAAAACATTGAGCAGCCTGCCTGTCCCTGTGGGAGTGGTTACTGACTTGAAACTGTAGTTTTATTGGCCATTTTGGGTCAATTCCAAAACTCCTTCATCTTCCTCTCTTAAAACCATCTTTTGCGCGGTTTTGCACGTTTTTGAGCATAGCGCAACAACGGGCAGCGCCACCTAATTGGGTTTAAACTATTCCTGGCTCCACAAAGTCTGCTCTTCACTTTTTCCCTTAGAACTGCTCTATCTCTCAATTTAAACACCATATTCTCATTCTAAGGCCCTTCACTGGTCCAATTAAGTAATCCTACAAGTTAGCACTATTAAACCATAAGCACTACTTACTCTTATACTCTGTACGATTACCCTGTCCTCTATTGGTCCATCTTAAATTCAGTTTCCCTGTTACTCTAGCATGTCCAAAGGTCAGTCAATGGTTTCCTCTCCAGTCCAGCTGGTGAATCTGGGAATTTTGAGGCAATGTTACAACTGTCTCATGTACACGGAAAACCCTCTCCTCCTCCAAACAGGTTCAAATATATGTGAGAGATGCAACTATTTACCCAAACTGGAGGCTGAGCTCTCTCATCTCAAAACTGGTGTAACCAGCCAGGAGGAGAAGGTAACCTCACACAACACAATTCCAGTATCACATAGTCCCACCACATCAGCGAACCAAACACATAAATACACAAAAACATACTCGGAGGCTCTAAATAAAAATCTACCTTAGCAACAGAGACCTCCAAAGCAGACATCCAAGCAAACGCTACCTCAAAACAAAACACACACAACACATAACCCACAAAGTCAGTGTGCCAAGCAGCCACAGCCCTTAAGGCTGAATAACACACCTGATACTCTTGTTATAGGTGACTCTATTGTCAGACACACTGACGTCCCGCTCACCAGGCTGAATAAAGAGAAGGTCACAGTGAGCTGCCTGTCGGGTTGCTAGGATCCGACACATAACGCAAGCACTCAGGTCACTCCAAAGCAAATACAAATATGACTCAGTCATTGTACATGCTGGTGTGAATGACCTGAGACGTACCTCCCTGGACGACATGAAAAGAGACATAGAGGAGCTCTCTGATCACGTAGCCCAGGCTGGTATGACCCTGACCTTGAGCAGCATCTTACCCTCACCTAGAATGATGCCACAGTACAAAGACAAAATGATCGATTTTAACAATTGGCTAAAATTTTGGTGTCATTCAAAGGGGATCCAGTGTCTGTCAGCCTGGGATGACATGCTCGACAAGCCACGTTGCTTTGCTAGGGACGGCTTGCACCTGTCACCACTGGGCTTTCGGATATTGGCAAAGGCTCTTGCCACCCCCATAGTGTCTTTTTTAGGCAAGGCTGAAAAGTCAAACCCACCCCCACAGACAGCACAAGGAACAAGAAACTAAGAGTAATGCTGCTAAACGCCAGAAGTCTTAACCTCAAGATGCACGCACTCGAAGCTCTCCTCAGTATGGAGAACATCGATATCTGTGCAGTGACAGAAACCTGGTTCAAGGCTCCAGAGAGCACCCCAGCACTACCAGGCTATACCTCGTATCATGCTTTTCGGCCCCAAAACCCGGACCGAACCACAAAAGGAGGGGGAGTTTCCATATTCATCAAGGATATCCACACCTCCAGGTTAGTGGCATTGCACGAAGTATCAGAAACCATCCATGTGCAACTAACAGTGGGCAAGACTACTTTTCAGTTTATAGCATCCTACAGACCACCCTCTCAAAGTCAGGAATCCCATTTGGCTTTCCTGAAAACATTGCAGAACATGAAGATCTCTCCGAACACCATTATATTGGGCGACTTCAACTACCCAAACATTGACTGGGAGCACTACTCAAGCCCCAGCACCTTAGCCCAAAGATTCCTGGAAATTATAAACTCAAATGCTATGGAACAACTAGTCACCACTCCCACAAGAAGGGACAGCATACTAGACCTGATCATTACCAACATGGGGACTCTATGCTCCACACCAGAAGTATATCCCTCATTGGTAAGATCAGA
Organism: Protopterus annectens; assembly: GCF_019279795.1. Classification (NCBI taxonomy): domain Eukaryota; kingdom Metazoa; phylum Chordata; order Ceratodontiformes; family Protopteridae; genus Protopterus; species Protopterus annectens. The sequence continues at coordinate 8,103,072 of NC_056751.1, forward strand.
CCATAAACTAATTTCACTGGATGTCCACATCCCGACCCCACCCCCAGCCCAGAAAACCACAGTGAAAAACTTCTCAAAAGCGAACTTCTCACTTCTCAAAACCGAAGTGGAATCCTTCAAGGCCCCAGGGCCAGTGGAAACTACAGCCCAAACTGCAGAATCCTATATAAATTCATTCCACGGACAGCTCCAGGAATGCATGGATCATGCTATCCCAAACAAAACCAAGACCCAATCATCCAAAGGCAGGCGTCCAGTCTGGTGGACCCCTGCCATAAATAAACTGTACAACAGAAGGAGGAAGCTACTACATGATAGAGCAAAATCCCTAATAGGGAGGGCATCTATGATCAGTACTAGCAAAAAATTATGATCCCTCATAAAATCCTCCAAGGCCAGCTTCGAGAGAAAAATTGCACAGGACACCAAAGACAATCATAAGGCTTTTTTCAGTTATGTTAGAAACCTGGGATGCAACTCCCAGACTTGTTCTGAGTTGATTCTAAACGACAAAAAATACACTGAACCCACAGACATCGCCAATATCCTGGCAGACAGGTTCAGTGCAAACTTTTCCACCCTTCCCCCCCCAAAAGAGCAAGTATCTATCCCGGCAGAGGGCTGCCTCCCAAACATCTCAGATGCTCAGGTGAAGGCTGCCCTCTCCAAAGCAAAAAATACTGCTTCCATGGGACCAGATGGCGTCCCCGGTTGCGTCCTACATGAACTACAAGAGGAACTAATCCCTCAAATAAAACAGCTATACAATCTCAGCCTCACTACAGGATATGTGCCCACAGAATGGCATACAGCAACAGTGGTCCCACTCCACAAAGGTGAAGCCTCTACGGACCCTGGAAACTATTGCCCCATAACCCTGACTAGCTTCGTCTGCAAGGCTATGGACAGGATCATCATGGAGCTCATAAACAAAGACATTGGGGACCTACAGACACTATATCCTACCCAGTTCGGCTTTGTCAAGGGCAGATCCTGCCTTTTGAACCTGGCTGACTTCTTTAAAACAGTCACCAAAGCCATAGATGAAGGGAAGGTAGTCCACACAACCTATCTGGACCTTGCAAAGGCATTTGACACAATACCCCACTCAGGCATCATAGATAAGCTATCCAGCCTAAATATAAAACCCTATGTCACAAGATGGGTCGCAAACTGGCTCAAAGACAGAACCCACAGAGTGAGAGTTGCTGGAGCCATGTCAAACTCGAAACTGGTCACAAGTGGCGTCCCACAAGGTTCTGTCCTGGGATCACTCTTGTTCGGTATATACTTTTCTGAGGTACAGGCAAATGTGGGAAGACTATGGCTCACAAAGTTCGCAGACGATTGCAAACTGGGCGCCATAATCAACTCACCAGCTGACACAGACATCCTTCAAAAAGGTCTCACAGAGACAGATAACTGGTGCCAGCGCCATGGTTTAAAGCTAAATGCCAAAAAATGTATAGTCATACCCTTTGGCAAAAACAATGTGCCCACAAATTACCACATAGGCGGAAACCCATTAAGTACAGAGAAAGTTATTAGGGATCTGGGGACCCAAGTTGATAGCCCACCTCATCACGAAGGGTTTCACATCTAGATCAAGAGAGGTAATCGTGCCCCTTTATTCATCCCTCATCAGGCCCATCATAGAATACAATGCCCCTTTTGGGATGTACCTTACCCGACACCTGCAGCAATTAGAAAGACCCCAAAAGTATCTCACCAAGAGGATCAAGGGTCTCAAACAGATGCCATATGCTGCTCGGTTAAAAAAAACTCCAGCTCTACTCAGTTGCATACCGCCTACTTCGAGGCGATCTATGCCTGACATACAAAGCTATGTCAAATCCAGAATTAATGGACATGCTCCACCTCAGTAAATCTAAATCCCTTAGAGCTACACACTTGAGGGACTTGAACCTCAGCACAGAAATAAATAGAACTTGCTGGAGGGACAGGTTCATAACCCAGAGGCTCCCTTCATTCTGGAATAGAATTCCAGTTCATGTGAGGCAGAGCACCTCACTGAATCTCTTCAAGAAGAATCTCGATAAGTGGATGGGGGATCGTAGGTTTGTCCCAGGGATTACTCCCGTGTCACTATTAGACAGAGGCACAGTAAACTAAACCTTAAAAAGGGCACAGTATACTCAAATCAAGGGGTGGCGTAAGTCATACAGAATCGGGCTAGGCTTATAATTGCCCCAGGACAGATAGCCTAGTATGAACCTATGAACCTATGGTAAGTGTACACAACTGTACTATGTTCTTCGTGATTCACTGTTGCAGTCATTACATTTAGGTAGAGTCCCAAAGCTAAGGTTGGGAGGCTGGAGCTAAACAGCATTAGGAGCAGCTATGAGTCCCTGCAGAACTGCAGTGGCAAAGCCTGCTCTGGATTTAGTGTAGAATGGCAGATGGTAATGCTTTGTAAATGTGTGCACTGAGCTTCAAGTAGCCACCTCTAAAATGTCTCTGGTTGGAACTCCTCAAAGAAAAGCTGCTGAAGTGGCTGCAGCTCTGGTGGAATGTGGCCTAATGCCCTTAGGCACTGGCTTGCCTTGGTGTGAATAGCATAAACGAATACAGTGGCCTATCCACTTTGAGATAGTCTGCTTTGAAATAGCCTTTCCTTGTGATCCTGCAGCATATGCCACTAGTAATTGTTCTGTCTTCCTGAAAGCTTTGGTCCTGTCCAAGTAGAATCTAAGCTGTCTGTGTATGTCCAAAGAGTGCAGAATTCTCTCCCCCTTGTTCTGTGGATTTGGATAAAAAGTTGGCAGATGAATAGCTTGGTTAAGAGCCACACTGGACACCACTTTAGGCATAAATGTTGGGTTTGTTCTCAGACAGACCCTGTCTGGATAAAAAATGAGAAAAGGCTCCACAGCCATGAGCGCTTGTAGCTCTGAAACTTGTCTTGCTGAAGTAATTGCTAGGAGCAGAGCTGTTTTCCAAGATAAAAACTTTACATCAAGAGTAGCCGCTGGCTCAAAAGGAGGCAGGGTGAGCTTTTCCAAGACATAGTTGAGGTCCCATGCAGGTACTGGTGATCTCCTTGGAGGCCTTAAATTTTTGGCTCCTCTGAGGTACTGCTTTAATAAAGGGTGAGGAAAAAAATTGGTGGCTCTGTATTGTAATGAGCCGAAATAGCAGAGGCATGAATTTTAATTAATGAAAAGGATAGGCCTTTGCCCAGCATCTCAGTTAAGTATTGCAAAATCTGAGGAAAATTTGGTACAGTTGTATCAGTTCCTTGTGCCTGGTTCCAAGCACAGAATCTCTTCCATTTTCCAGCATAACACTTTCTTGTACTAGGCCTTCTGGCTTCCAGAATGACATCCATCACAGCTTTGCTGAGACGTGTTTTTTGTATGACTACATTATCCGCCATGCTGCCAGGTTTAATGTCCTGAGTTGGCTGTGCATGATCTGATTGTTTTGCTGGGACAGTAGACGAGGTAACTGAGGTAAGGTCCAAGCTGGGTAACAAGACAAGTTCCTTAGGACTGGATACCAGTACTGGCGGGGCCAGTCTGGGGCAATCAGTATCACCTTTGGTTTCTCCTGTCTGACCTTTAGGAGTGCCTTGGGGAGGAGAGGCAGTGGAGGGAAGGCATATACTGATAGGTTTTTCAAGCTGAAAGATAGGGCGTCCACTTTCCATGCTTGTCTGTGATAAGTCCTTGTACAGAATATTTTTAGTTGGTAGCTGTGAGGGGAGGCAAATAGATCTATGTCCGGGCATCCCCATTTCCTTGTTATCATGCTGAAGACTTGTGGATCCAGCTGGCACTCGTGGGGATCCCTGAGGTTTCTGCTTAGTTCGTCTGCCAGAGTATTTTCCTTTCCTGGCAGGAATTGTGCCTTAAAATGTACTTGGTAAGTCAAAGTTGTGTCCCACAATGTCATTAGCTAGTCTGCAAAGGGGGTAAGAATGTATGCCCCCCCTGCCTGTTTATATACCACATGACCGTGGTGTTGTCTGTCTTTATCAGCAGTTGCTCGGTTGAAGTAGGTCCTTGAAGGCTGTCAGGGCATTTTGAACAGCTAGCATCTCTTTTTGATTGATATGTAGATGCATTTGGTTTCAGGTCCATGTGCCATGAATGCATCTTCCTGCCATGTGGGCCCCCCAGGCATAATCTGATGCATCCGTTGTTAGTGTCTGCCTGGCTGGGGGTAATGTGAATGGCTGTCACTTGTTCTGGTGACAAGCCTTTGCCCATCATCGAAACTCCTGTTGCAGGCAGGGAATGAGAGCAATCATTGTTTCCAGGCTGTGGCAATGTTGAGTCCAAACACTTTTTAGGTACCACTGAAGTTCCTCATATGCAGTCTTGCATATGGAATTAGTAGGATGCAGGATGCCATGAAGCCCAAAGCCTGCAGAATTTTTCTTGCAGATAACTGGGCCTTTGTTGCCAGCATTGTGAAATAGGTAGTCAGTTGCCTTTGTTTGTCTGGTATGAGATAAACCATCTGGGCTGTTGTATTCAAGCTTGCACCCAGGAATGTTATATCTTGAGAGGGTACTAGTTTTGATTTATTTCCATTGACTGTGTACCCTAGGCATGTTAGTAGTCTTTCCACAAATGCCAGATGTTGAAGAAGAATGTCCTTGTTCTCAGCTTGAATTAGACAGTCGTCCAAGTAAGGGTATATTTGTATTCCTCTTTGTCTGCAGAATGCAATTACTGGTGCTAGGCACTTTGTAAAGAGCCTGGGCGCAGTAGATAAGCCAAAGGGTAGTGCAGAGAATAGGTAATGTATTGAACCAGCCTTGAATCTGAGGTGTCTTCTGCACCATTGTCTGATTGGAACATGCAGGTATGCCTCTTATAGGTCTAAAGTCACAAGCCAAGCGTTCTTGCCCAGCATGGGCAGACGCTGCTGCAAAGTCAACATTTTGAATTTTGGAATATCCAGGAATGTGTTCAGAATAGATAAGTCCAGTATTGGCCTCCAGGCCTTGTCCTTTCTGGGTACGAAGAGCAGTCTTGAGTAAAATACTTGCCCCCGCTCTTGCTCTGGTACTTGCTGAATGGTTCCCATGTCCATGAGGGATGAAACTTGTTTTTGTGCATCTTCCCATTGATTTTTTGGTAGATCTGGCCAGCCGTTTGCCTTTGGTAGAGTATGGAAATGGAATTTGTAGCCATGTGACACTATATTTAGAACCCATTTGTCCTGGGTTATAATGTGCCAATTTTGAGCAAAAAGTGCTAATTTTCCCCCTAAAGGTGCTGCCAGACGATAAGTGCTATGTGCATGCAGGGGAAGGTCATTGGGACTGCTTTCTGTATGTTTGTGCTTTATCTTCTCCAGCTTTGGCGGTAGAAGCACCCCATTGTTTTGACCTATAAGAACCTTGCGCCTGGGATCTGTCCCTTGGGCGTCTGGATCTGCCCCTTTGAGGTCTGTCTGACACAGGAAAGGACCAATTTTTTGTAGGCCAGTGTCTACTAAACCTTGATGGCTGTACTTGGAAAAACTCTTTAACAGTTTGCATAGATTTAGCTTTGTCTTCCATTTTCTTTAACACCTCTTCTGCCTTAGCACCAAACAAAGTATCATGCTGTAAAGGTGCATCCAATAACTTAACCTTAACATGATCAGGCAGATTTGTTCCTTTAACCAAGCATGCCTCCTAATTACAGAACCTGTAACTGCGGCCCTGCAGGAGGCCTCCAAAAATCAAAACCACATTGCAAAGTATGCTTTCCAGCTTGTTCAGCTGCATGCAATAAATCCTGCATTTCCTTGTTTTCAGCACATTCAGAATTTAACATCGTTTTCTGTTTAAGCAATCCCATGAGATGTTGCTGATACTTGAGCATATGATACTGACAGTTTAAGGCCCTTATAGCTAAAGTTGCAGATGTGTAAACCTTTTTTCCCCATCTATCCAGAGCCCTTGAATCCCTGTCAGAGGGGGTTGGGTTTTTTGCTGTAGAGGCCTTCACTCCCTTGGGGCCCTGTGAAATAGTTTCTGCGTCAGCAGCAGGGTTTTTAAAAAGAAATTTGTGTGAGTCAGGAACCCTGTAATATCTGTCAGGCTTAACAGGAGCTGGAGGTAAGGAGTCAGGGGTCAAACTAGACTCCGAAAACACATCATCTACAATGTCTAACACAGGAGGAATGGCTAGAGGCATGTGCTGTGGTAGTAAAAGGAAATCCCTGAGCCTCTTTTTTGATTCTGAAAAATCTTGGCTTTCCCAGTGAAAATGCTCCCTCACTGTATGCAAGGTTTCCCCAAAGGAATAATCCTCAGGAGGGGATGCTGAAGGTATAGATTCTTCAGCATCAGAATCCTCATAGGGGGGTAAAGAATATCCCTGATCAGAAGAGAAATCAGAAGAAATAGAAACCTGATCTGAAGATTCATAGTCAGTTTCTTGCCTAGGCCTCTTATCAGGAGGGGGATGGGAACCCCTGATCAAGGTAATCAGGTCTTCGGCCATCTTGATCATCTGTTTTTTGGGCATAGAGGCCTGTACACGTGGCTCTTGAGTTTGTTTCTTTGCTTTATAAGCTGCTTTAGTCTTTGTCTTTGAAGCTGAAGTCATTTTAATGTAAAGATGTTGTGGTCTGAATACACCTTCAGAAGCCGGTACCTGCTCAGCGGCTCCAGACCCATCTGAGGGATTAGCATCTGAGGCTCCAATACTTTGAGTATCCAGTGGCATGGCCGACTCCACGTGGGAGTCGGTAGTGGCCTGCAACTCTAAAGTAGCGTGTGTTAGGGGCTGCGAAAGCATCTCACTGAGAGCCGGCAACTGGCTTAGGAGAAGCTTCGTCGTCGGTTTTGGACCTCGGTAGTTTATCCTTTTCTTTGCGTTTTTTGTAAACTCATGTAGTCGGATGGCTATCCAATGACAATTTAGGATAATTAAACCTGCTACCAAAATACTTTAAAGCAAAAGAATACCGACGCTTAATAGTGCATTGGTTAAATCTAGCACAAAACCGACAACCAGAAACGTTGTGGTCAGGGACTAGGCAAGGAATACATAAGAATGAAAATCCTTATGAGGTATTTGCTTTCCACAAGTAATACAATTATTAACTTTTTCTGACATCGGTCTGGAGCAAGATAAAAGTTTCCCCAATGGGGTACTTAGCTTTATTGAAGACTTTGGTTCTGAAACTCAAACACGAAAATTTCAGGAGTCGGCCGACCGGCACTTGCGAACTGCTTCTGCTTCGGGCACCGTGCGGCAAGAAAGACTGAAGAAAATGGCGTTGGACGCTTATTTTATACCCCTGATGACCTGAAGTCAGGGAGGAGGCTACAGCAGCCGACACAATACCCAAGACTTTGGAATTCAGGCCGGCTGAGGGCAACCTGCCAGCAGGATTACCCAAATGTAATGACTGCAACAGTGAAACACGAAGAACATCTGCTAGGTATCCCTTCTTCTGGGCCTGCTACCTTGCTGGGATCCAGACTTGGGATGAGGCAGTCTATTCCCTGGGCCCTTGTACTGTTGATGCTGTCAAATACACTGGAACAACATCTGCTGTTAGCTTCTCTGCACCCTGGAAAAGGTACAGTGTTAAGGGTGAAATTTAGCATCCACAGCGAAATGTGTTCCCCATTGTTCTTAAGGTGCTACGCAACTTCAGGGTCAAACAATAAAAGCCCTGAAAATGACAGTCTAGGAATATCGCCTACCTTGGCGTTACTAACAAACTATATTAAGTACAGCCAGACATGTCAACATATGGCAGTTCTGGATCCTGCTGTTTTAGCATCCCTTTTCTGTTGAACATATTTTCTTTAAATGGATCATCTGACAATTCTGCTTGCCACATACTGCAGATCATCTGACATTTCCCTCTAAAAATACAACATATGATACCCACAGTATCATAGTACTGGAAACAAATATCCACATCTCAAAGCTGTCCCAAGCACTAGATTCCTTGTTGGACGGACTGACAGCAAGACAGTGGTAGTCCACACATGGATATTATTTCCAAAGACCGAACACATTAACAAAAGTATAGCTACAGCACACATTTTACATCAAACATTAAATGAGCATTTTAAGGAGTACGCTTATTACATAGTAGCAATAATAAAACAAAAGTTTTGTACTTAACAGAGTGCTAGATCTGTGTTGTCTTGTTTTGTTCAGTTCAACACTTGAGTTATAGGATATAATCGGATCTGACCTTGTCATTTTACAAGAGCTTGGATCCAAGGCTCTGTCTCCTTCCCTCCCATAATTCCCTCTGGTCCCCTGATTACCTTAGATTGAGCTTCCCTGCTTCTGGTTCGAAAGCCCTACTAGATAAAAGAAGCTTGCTGACTACTCTATCAGGTCAACAGGGCATAAGCACAACAATGAAAGAGGCTGTTTAAAAGGCAAGGCCCCTAGTCAGTTTCAACTCTTCTACCAGGAGACTGAGAATGACAACTTCGGATGGGGGACAGAGGAAGGGATATTGAACAAGATGAAACAAGAAAACACAGCTATAGTGTTATGTTAAGTACACAACGTTCATATCCCATTCAACACTTGGGACAGATTCCTTAGCTACCAGTATAACCCCTGTGGTATCAAGGAAGGACATTCCTGGAAACTGTACCAGCCAAAAGATGTATGAGATCTAGATTGTACATCCAGCTTATAATGCGACACAAAGGTATGCACAGTAGTTCAATCAAGTACAGCACAAATCTCATCAATGGGAACCCTACCCATAAAAGCAGTGGAAGTAGCTATTGCTCTAGTAGGATGAGCCTTTTGGTTTACCATATAAGATGATTCCCCTTTTCTTATGAATAAAGGCAATACATTTGGAAAATCACCTGGACAGCTTTACTTTAGAAACCCTTTGACCCAACTTAGCTCTTGAAATGGCAAGGAAGAGCTGATCAGAATTTATAACCTTCTCCCTGTGCACATAAAATCTGAGTTGTCGATGAACATCTAGTAAATGTAAGGTATATTCCCCTTTGTCAGAGGATTTTGGGAAAAACGCTGGCAGATTGATAACTTGCTTAAGATTTGTTTCAGCGGCCTCCTTTGGGAGAAAATGAGGATTTGTTCTCAAAGACACTATCTTTATGAAAAAACATGAAAAGGCTTGTAACTCTGAAATCCTTTATGCAGATGTGATAGCCATCAAAAAATAGAGTCTTCCAAGAAAGGTATTTTAAATCAACAGCAGCAGCAGGTTCACATGGAGCTTTTATCAAAGCCTAAAGCACGACAGTAATGTCCCAAGTTGGAACCAGATCCCAGACTGTGGGCCTTAAAAGACAATTTCCTTTCAAAAAGGTCTTGAAGATCTTCAGAGAAGCAACAGAAGTATGATTCTGCCCAATGTGTAAAATGGAAATGGCTGCTCACAGCACCTTAACAGCTGAGAAACTGGATCCTCTGTGAAACAATTCTTCCAGAAAATCTAAAATTGAAGGAAGAGGAGCAGAAAAAGGGTCTGCACGGTAAATATTTTCCATTTACTTAGATACATTTTTCTGGTATTTGGTTTCTCTGAGGAGGACAAGATGTGGAAAACTGGGTCAGAAATTCTGGCATCCCTGGGCACTGTTACAACTGGAGGAACCGTGCAGTAAATTCAATATTTTCAGGTCCCTGTGAGGCTGGATGGCTGGATGGGCGATCTAGAAGGTCTGGATGAGGGTGTAACACCCAAGCCAGAAGTATTAGATGAGGCTAGAGAAAGGGGAACAAAATCTGCCGATGCCAAAAAGATGCACTGATGATAACTTTGGTCTTACACCTCCTGGTTTTCTGAAGAAACTTTGTTATCAAAGGAAAAGCTGAAAAGGGATACAGACAGTCTTGAGGCTAGTTGTGGACTACAGCATCCCTTGGTGACTATACCTGTGGAGGGATCAGAGCAAAGTAACTACTGCACTTGTTGTTTAGGTAAAATGCAAAAAGATCACAGCAAGGTTGCCTCAGTAACTGAAAATTTGTGTCAACGTTTGCTTGAGGGACCACCCACGGTGCAGAAGAATAGACCTGCTTAGTTTGTCCACTAAAACACTGGAATTTCCCAAGATGTTTGCTGCAATTTGAAAGCAACAGGAAGACATCACCCAATGCCACACTCTCATGGCTTCCCGACACAATGAGTATGAATGGGTTCCTCCCTGCTTGTTAGTGTAACAGACTACCACCATGCTGTCCATATGGATTAAGACTACACCTCAGGGAGGGAGTACTGAAAGGCCTGCAGTGCTAGCAGGATTGCCCTCATCTCCAAGACTCTGATGTGAAGATTGGCCTCTGTCATCAAATAAGAACCTTGAACAGTCTGTCCTTCAAAATGCCCTCCCACCCTAGAAGGAAAGCATCCATAGTTACAGTGGCTATCAGTAGTGGTGGGTAGATCACCTGAACCCATGAGACTACTGGGGAGGTCAAGCACCAACTGATGCGTTTCCTGCATATCAGTGTGAAACATATTGGGGCATAAAGGGAATGAGACATCAGTGACCACTGAACCAAATGTGTCCATTGCAGGACCCACATGTAATATCTTGCTTTAGGAACTAACTTGACTGAGGCTGCCATCAGGTCCAATAGTCACAAAATAAGTCTTGCTGGAGGATGGAGATGATGAAGTACCTCTAAAACAACTTGATACATGAATAAAATCCTGAACTGTGGAGGCCTGGTTATTTAAGTATCCATGTCCACCAGCATCCAATAATCTCAATCAACTGTTCAGCTGACTCTTGGTAAGACTAACAGTGATTCCCAAATGGTGAGCTAGATACAGTAAGAAGTCCCTGTTTTGAGCTAGTAGAGCCTTGACTGGTGCAGTAAGGAGCCAATCATCCAAATATGGGCACACCTAGAACCCTTGCAGCCAGCGATACGTTGCTATCACTGACATGCATTTGGTGAATACCTTGGAGCTGTGGTGAGACCGAAAGGCAGTGTTCTGAATTGAAAGTGACTGTCTCCCAACTGGAAACAGAGAAATCTCCTGGACTGGTTTTCTATCTTGATATGATTTATGAAGCACATGCAGTCATCCTTCGTCAGAAGAGGTAGAATGACCAGAACCGTAAGCATCCAGAACTTTGTGTTTTAAAACTGATTGGGCCTTAGGTTTCCTATTTTCTTTGGAACAAAAAAGAACCTTGAATAGACTCCAAATCCTGACTGGACTGGAAGGACCTGCTGGATGACTCTCTTTTCTAGCAGCTTTCGTACCTCTGTTGCTGCTAATTCCATCTGACTGGTAGGAAAGTACAGTTGTATACACTTACCATAAATGTAGATGGTCAAGTGTATTCACTGTTGCAGTCATCACACTTGGGTTATCTGCCTGCAGGCAGCCCTCAGTTGGCCCGAATATCAAAGTCTTAGGATTTCTGCATCGGATGCTGTCACCTCTTCCATGACGTCAGGTCGTCAGGGGCATAAAACAGGCAGCTGATGCCATTACATCAGTTTTTCTTGCCCCAAATGTCAGGTGCCCCCCAAATAGGAAGCCAGTATATGGTGGGGAACACCACCAGTAAAAAGTAAATACCACTGCCATTAAAAATGGCCATAGAGAGGAGAGGTAGAAAAGATAGAGAAAACCAAGGGGCTGGAGGGAGGGAAACTAGGACTGCAACAGTGAATACACTTGAACATCTACATTTATAGTTAACTGTACACAACTGTACTATATTCTTCATGTTTCACTGATACAGTCATCACACTTGGGTTGATTCCCAAAGCTGAGGAAGGGTGGAGATAGTCAAGAAGTGTTAGGGCTGGCTAGCAGGCCTTGTAAGACTGCTGTAGCAAATCCAGCTCTGGATTTAGAAAAAATAGGTAAGTGGTAATGCTTGGTGAAGGTGTGTGCAGAACTCCAGGTTGCAGCTTCCAGAATGTCCCTGGTAGGGACTCCCCTGAGAAATGCTGTAGAGGTGGAAGTAGCCCTAGTGGAATGTGGTCTGATCCCCTCTGGGGTAGGTTTTCCATGGTGTTGTAGCAGAAATGGATGCAGTGTGCTATCCATTTGGAAATGGTTTGCTTTTAAATGGCCTTGCCCTCTGCCCCTGAAGCAAAGCTGACTAGCAGCTGGTCAGATTTTCTGAAAGGCTTAGTCCGGTCAAGGTAGAACCTGAGCTGTCTGTGCACATCCAAGGAGTGCAGGATCCTTTCCCCTTTATTCTAAGGATTAGGGAAGAAGGTTGGCAAATGGATGGATTGGTTTAGAGCCACACTGGACACCACCTTAAGCATAAATTATGGGTTAGTCTTGAGGGAAACGCTGTCGGCATAGAAAATGAAGGGTTCCACTGCCATTAGTGCCTGTAACTCAGACACTCTTCTTGCTGAAGTTATGGCTAAAAGCAAGGCTGTTTTCCAAGAGAGGAATTCTAACTCTGCTGAAGCAGCAGGTTCAAAAGGGGGAAGCGTGAGCTTTTCCAGTACAAAGTTAAGGTCCCAGGCAGGGGTGGGTGCTCTCCTACGGGGCCTTAAGTTGTTAGCCCCTCTCAGGAACTGTTTGATGAGAGGGTGAGAAATAGAGGTGGCTCAGTACTATAATGAGCTGAGATGGCAGAGGCATGAATCTTCCTGTAAGTGTTTCCTTCATTTTTAGGCCCAGAGAGAGTCGAACTGTCAAAAGGTGCACTGATGAAGGACATATTGAAGTGTTCTGCAAAACTGCATAGCTGCATCCAGGCATGCTCACAAAAGTACAGTTCTGTACACTTACCATAAATGTACATGTTCGAGTGTATGCACTGTTGCAGTCATCACATTTGGTTTATCCCTGCCAGGGTAGGCCTCAGTCGGCCCGAATACCACAGGCTTAGTGTTTCTGCATTGGTTGCTGTCACTCCAGGACTAATGTCAGGTCGTCAGTAGTATAAAGTAAGGCAGCCAACACCATTACATCAGTTTTTCTTGCCCTAACTGTCAGGAGCCCCCAAGTGGGAGCCAGAATATGGCAGAAGAACCCCACCAGTAGAAAGTAAATACCAAAAAAGTTCCTTGTAAGGAGAGAGAGAAAGAAAAAGGGGTTGGAGGGAAACCAGGATTGCAACAGTGAATACACTCGAACATCTACATTTATGGTAAGTATACACAACTGTACTATGTTCTTCGTGTTTCACTGTTGCAGTCATCACATTTGGGTTGATTCCCAAAGCTGAAGAAAAGGGTGGAGGCAGTCAAGAAGACTAGGGGCTGGATAGGATGCCCTGCAAGACTGCAGTGGCAAAGCCTGCCCTGGATTTGGAGAAGATAGGTAGGTGGTAATGCTTGGTGAAGGTGTGAACAGATGTCCATGTTGCAGCCTCCAGGATGTCTTTGGTGGGGACTCCTCTGAGGAAAGCTGCAGAGGTGGAGGCTGTTCTGGTAGAGTGAGTCCTGACACCCTTAGTGGAGGTTTCTCGTGTTGCTTGTAGCAGAAATGGATGCAGTGTGCTATCCATTTGGAAATGGTTTGTTTGGATATGGCTTTGCCCTCTGCCCCTGCAGCAAAGCTGACTAACAATTGATCAGTCTTTCTGAATGATTTAGTCCTGTCTAGATAGAATCTGAGCTGTCTGTGCACATCCAGAGAGTGCAGTATCCTTTCCCCCTTATTTTGTGGGTTAGGGAAAAAGATGGCCAAATGAATGGATTGGTTGAGAGCCACACTGGACACCACTTTTGGCACAAAGGATGGGTTAGTCCTGAGGGACACCCTGTCAGCATGAAAGATGATGAAGGGCTCTACAGCCATGAGTGCTTGCAGCTTGTATACTCTTCTGGCTGAAGTGATGGCCAGAAGCAAGGCTGTCTTCCAGGAGAGAAAGTTTAACTCTGCTGAAGCTGCTGGTTCAAAGGGGGGCAGGGTGAGCTTTTCCAAAATAAAGTTTAGGTCCCAAGCTGGGGTAGGTGCTCTTCTGGGTGGCCTCAAGTTGCTAGCCCCTCTTAGGAACTGTTTGATGAGAGGGTGTGAGAAAAGTGGGTGCTCAGTGTTAAAATGAGCAGAGATAGCTGAGGCATGAATTTTAATAGAGGAAAAGGAGAGACCACTATGTAGCAGGTCAGCTAGGTAATCCAGGATGACAGGTAGAGAGGCCTGTGCCATATCAGCTCCCTTAGCCTGGATCCATGTGCAGAACCTTTTCCAATTATCAGCATAAGACTTTCTAGTGCTAGGGCATCTGGCCTCATGTATAACACCTAGAACCTGTTTACTGAGATTGACAGCTTGTTCAGTGGTCAGGGAATAAGCCAGGCTGCCAAACTGAGGGTTTGCAATTGGAGATGCATGAATTCTCCTTCCCTCTGGGTCAAGAGGGTTGGGATCTGAGGGAGATGTCATGGTGGCAGAGGGGACAGGCTGCGCAGCAGTAGGTACCAGTGCTGGCGAGGCCAGTCTGGAGCAATCAGAATTGACCTTGGTTTTTCCTCCCTTATTTTGACCAGTACCCTGGTAATGACAGGTAGAGGGGGAAATGCACAGACTGAGAGGTTGACCCACGTGATGGATAGGGCATCCACTTTCCAGGCCCAGCAGTGAGGCTCCCTGGTGCAGAACTTGCTGAGCTGATGGTTGGAGTGGAAAGCAAAGAGGTCAACCTTCGGGGTGCCCCATTTCTGAGTTATTAGGGTGAAAGTTCTTTGGTCTAGCTGCCACTCATGTGGGTCCTGAAGATTTCTGCTTAAGTTGTCTGCCAGAAAGTTTAGAGAGCCTGGCAGGAATTGTGCTAACAGGTGTAGTTGCATGGCTGAGGCTGTGTGCCAAAGGGTCATGTCGAGCCTGCATAGAGGCTAGGAGTGAGTCCCTCCCTGCTTGTTGATATACCACATCACAGTTGTTGTCTGTTTTTATCAGTAGAGCCCCTGGGGAGAGAAGGGGCCCAAAAGCTGTCAATGCATGCTGGACAGCTAACATCTCTTTTTGGTTGATGTGCAGATGTATTTGATGTGGGCTCCATTGGCCCTGTATGCATCTGCTGTCAAGGTGTGCACCCCAGGCATAGTCTGATGCATCTGTGGTGAGGGTCTGGGTGGCGTGGGGTGGTCAGAAGGGTAGTCCTTTGTTGTGGCAGCATGCTGCTACCCACCAAAGAAAATCTTTCCTTAGGCAAGGTATCATTGGTATAAGAGGTTTCCAGGTCTTGAGAGTGTTGACATCAAAGGCTTTTTAGGTACCATTGAAGTTTCCTCATATGCAGTCTGGCATATGGAATGAGTAGTATGCAAGATGCCATGAACCCCAGAGCTTGCAGGATTTTCCTTGCAGATAACTGGGGTCTGGTGGCTAGTTGAAAGAAATAGGCTGTCAGGTAAGTTTGCATTTCTGGTGTAAGGAATTACATCTGGGATGCTGTGTCCAGGCTTGCTCCCAGGAATATAATCTTTTGGGTGGGTACTAGTTTGGATTTCTTTTTGTCGATAGTGTACTCTAGGGAGGTCAGCAGGGACTTTACAAAGGCCAGGTGCTTGAGCAGTTTTTCCTGACTGTCTGCCTGAATTAGGCAGTCATCTAAGTATGGGTAAATTTGAATATTTCTTTGTCTGCAAAAAGCAATGGCGGGAGCCAGACATTTTGTGAAAACTCTGGGAGCAGTAGATAAGCCAAAGGGAAGCGCAGAGAACTGAAAGTGCAGAGATCCTACCCTGAAATGTAGAAATTTCCTGCATGATTCCATGATTGGGATGTGGAGGTAGGCCTCTTTTATGTCTAGGGTGGCTAGCCAAGCATTCTTGGAGAGCATAAGTAGTAGTTGCTGGAGGGTGAGCATTTTGAATTTTGGTATCACCAGGAAGGTGTTTAGACTGGATAGATCGAGGATGGGGCGCAAGGTGCCCTCGTTTCTGGGTACCAGGAAGAGCCTGGAGTAGAAACCTTGGCCTACCTGTTCTGCAGGAACGTGCTTCACAGACAGCAGAAAAAGGACTTGCTTTTTGGCCTCTGCCCACTGGTTTGGAGGAAGATCTGGTAACCCTTTTGGGGTTGGAAGAGTGTGAAAAGAAAATTTATATCCCTAGGACACTATGTTGAGGACCCAGTAGTCGTTGGTAATGGTGGCCCAGGTGCTTGAGTGGAAGGAGAGTTTTCCTCCTAGGGGCAAGGCAGGTGGGCAGAGGGAGGGGGTGGAAGTGGAGAGTCATTGTGAGTTCTTACCATGAGGGGGTGGTTTTGCACTCCCTGGTTTTGAAGTGGAGGAACTCCATTGCTTTGATCTCTGCATTCCCTGTGCCTGTTGCTTGGGTGGGGGGGGGGGGTCTGCTTCCCCGGGATCTGGACTGGACTGACCTGCGGGGGGCAGGAAAGGACCAGTGCTTGGAGGGGCAATGCCTACTGAACCTGGGTGGCTGGACCTGCAGGAAATCCTTAACTGCCTGCATAGATTTAGCTTTTTCTTCCATCTTTTTTAAGACCTTCTCTGCCTTGGTGCCAAATAAGTTGTCTTTGTGCAAGGGTGCATCCAGTAATTTAGATTTGACATGGTCTGGCAACGGCTGTTCCTTAAGCCAAGCATGCCTTCTAAGGACAGAACCGGTGACTGCTGCCCTGCAAGATGCTTCTAGGGCATCAAAACCACAGTGTAAGGTGTGCTTAGTTACTTGACTTACAGAATGCATTAACTCATGTAAGTCTTTATTTTCTGCACAAGCAGGAAAAGATGACTTTTTTTTTTGTTTGAGGAATTCCATGGTATGTTGCTGAAATTTTAGCATATGGAACTGACAACTTAGTCCTCTAATAGCAAGAGTAGCAGAGGCGTATACTTTTTTACCCCATCTGTCTAATGCATGGCAATCCCTATCTGAGTGGGTGGGATTCTTAGCAGAAATTGCTTTAATTCCTTTAGGCCCTTGAGAAATAACCTCAGGGTCAGCAGTAGGATTTTTGAAAATAAATTTGTGCAAGTCAGGGACTCTGTAATACCTGTCAGGTTTCCTGGGAGCAAGAGGGAGGGTGTCAGGAGTCAAACTAGATTCCATGAAAACATCATCCACAACATCTAGGACAGGAGGAATGGCCAAGGGTCTGTGCTGTGGAAGATCTAAGAATTCCCTGAGTCTCTTTCTAGACTGAGGGTAGTCCTGAAATTCCCATTGGACATGCTCCCTTAAAGTATGAAGGGTTTCACCAAAGGAAAAGTCCTCGGGTGGACAGGCTGAAGGACTGGATTCCTCTGCATCAGAATCTTCATATTCAGACACATCAGAGTCATCGGACTCCTGTTCAGATAAAACTACCGGGGACAGATCTCTTTCTTTTGGAAGGGGTAGCTTGGGCTTCCTCTGATCAGCATTATAAGGTCTTCCTCCATTTTAAGCATTTGAGACTGAGGCAAGAAAGCAGGTGCCTGAGATTGGGTTGTCGGTTTCTTGGGCGTGGTTCGTACCCTGGGCCTAAGAAACTCGGTAGTTTTCGAAAGAAAGGTAGATGCGAAAGAAGTCGTCGTTTTGTGTCAAGAATCGGTGGTGCGAAGTACTTCCTCGGAAGCCAGTGCCTGCTCAGCAGCTCCGGACCCATCCAAGGTCAAGACAACCACAGGATCCTTAGTAGATGAAGAGTTTTGCGGCATACCAGACTCCAAAAAGGTCTTGGTAGCAGCCTGAGAATCCACAGAAGTGGGCATCAGGGGCTGTGAAAGCGCCTCACTGAGGACCAGAGAACTGACGACTAGCTTAACAGAAGCATTATCAGTAGGTTTGGACCTGTGCGGTCTGTCTCTGTTTTTATCCTTACGTTTTTTCGGAAGATTTGCTGTTGGATGGTTTACCAAAACCATATCGGAATTCGAGGACTGTGAGCGAAAAAATCTAGCTGCAATAAGGGCCCGCCAATGTATAGTTCTCGCATTGAACAAAGCACAAAAATGACAGTGAGGGACGTCGTGGTCTGGGCCTAAGCAAGTGACGCAGTAAGAATGAAAGTCTCGGTGTGGTATTTGCTTTCCACATGCAAGACAATTGTTTACTTTTTCTGACATTGGTTAGTGCAAGAAAAAAGGATCCCCAAAGGGGTACTTAGCTTTAGAAGACTTCAGCTTCAATTCGGAAAATGAAACTCAGGTAGCAGCCGATCGGCATTTGTGCGAACTGCTTTTGCTTCGGGCTCCTCGGCAAGAAAGACTGATGTAATGGTGTCGGCTACCTTACTTTATACTACTGATGACCAGACGTCAGTCCTGAAGCGACAGCAACTGATGCAGAAACACTAAGCCTCTGGTATTCAAGCCAACTGAGGGCTACCCTGGCAGGGATAACCCAAATGTGATGACTGCAACAATGAAACACGAAGAACATCAGCAACAATGATGTCCACTACCCTGGTTGTAAGATCAGCTGTGCTGGAAAGCAGGTGCGTGAATACATTTGACAGTGACTGAAGGGGAGACAATTGGGACTCCACTAACTTTTAGATGTCCGCTGATAGGTTACCAAAGAAAGACTTTGTCAATTCCTTTATCAAGGCCTTCTGGAAATGCATCATATGAGCTACGTAATTCAGCACTCAAAGTACAAAAGTTTCTCAGTTGGAGGAATGGACAGATGTGCTCTCTTAACAGAGATTCTTCCTAGTAGCTGCCGCAACAGTCATAGTATCTACTGGGAGACCACTGCTCCAGTGGGGTCTGGTCCTAGAGGCTACCAGGACCTTACCAAGTTTTTGTGTAATTGGCTCCACCACATCAGGTTTTTCCATGCCCGCTAAGTAACGTTGTCTATCAGTTCATCAATGGGCAGAACCACTCGGGAGAATAGAAGATCCAGTCCCGAATGCCACAAGGAACACAGACTCCTCCTGTGAGGAAACTTTGAAGGACAAGCCCCTCTTTTCTTTATCAATTCTAGAGTGTCTCCAAAAGTGACATCTTCTAGAGGGGATCATGGAGAACCCTCTCCCTCAATGAAGTCTGTATCTTCACTGACTAACTGTAGTGAAGAGTCCAAATGTCTCCTCTTACAAGCCTGTCCCCCCCCCCCCCCAAGGTGAGCTTCCAGGGAAGGATCAGAATCCAGATGGGGAACTTGCTTGTTGAGAACAGTAAGGCAGAAGGAGGTTGACACTCCCTGTCAGTCACGATGTGAGGGAACTGCTGGAGTCAAAGAAGCAAAGGTCATCTGCATTGATGGAAGTGCTTTACTGGGAATACCTGTATCTGTGGATTTCACAGATAATCAGACAGGAACAGGAGAAATCAATGGCAAGGCAGAAGGAGCCATGCCTGGGGTCCCCAAGGGATCAGTGCTAGGATAATCCCAGTTGAATCTGCGTCCAAAGACACTTCTGCATCATTCTGTTGCTGTCGGCTTCCACAAGACTCCTACATGAACAGAAAGGCCTAAAAGATGAAGCCGCCAAAGGTGGCAAAGAAAAATACTTCTCTTCTAAAAATGGAGACTGTAGCCTTGGATTAACGGGTTCTGGTGGAAAATGTAAAGGAGGCGAAGGTGAGCAGATCAGATTAGTCTCTGGATCCGAACACCTCCGTGTCTTCTAAGTTAGACTAGATATAGCCAATGGATCCTGCAAACATTTTCTGGTTTTGCTTAATTTTCTTTCTTGCTCCTTTTCTATATCCTTAGGTTTTTCTCTCTCTTTTTCTTTCTCACTCTCCTTAAGCTCTTTCACCTTGTTCATCTTCTTGGCTGTGGGAGAAGTTGCTTCTGTGGCAGGCAGCAGGGAACTCCCTGCTTTTGATGGGAAGAAGGCCCTTGAACACAAGCTTATCCCTGTGACCCTGCAAAGCTCGAGCCCCAAAGGAATCACATGCCTTCTAATCTGTATCCAGGTATGATACACCTAAACATTAAATGCAATGCAAGTGCAAGTCACAGGCCGAACATTTCATAAATCCAGTGGACATGTCTAACATTCTGGAAAACAGACTAACAGTAAACCAGAGCTACAGTGACAAGCACAGTTATAACAGCAAAAATTAACAGCAATCACAAATACACTTGTGAAAGAATAATGACCACTCTGTACCTATACAACAGGAAAAAACAACAGAATAGAAGCAACAAGTACCCATGAGAAAACCAACTGTAATCATAATATACTAGTAACCAAACAAAAGTACAAGAGACATAAGTATGTTTTTTTTTTAAGGAGGAGAGCAGACAAGAAAAGAGAAACTGGAAAAAAAAAAACAAGAAACCCCAAAAACTGAAATTAGAAATTAATATAAGCACTCATTGTTCAATGAACACGACAGCCCTCAAATCACACATCTTGTTTCAACAAGCGGCAAAAAAGTCTTATGCAATCAGGGGACCAGAGGGAATTATGGGAAGAAAAGCAGTCAAGCTCTTGTAAAGTGCCCAAGTCAGATCTGATTGGATGCAATAACCCAAGTGTTGAACTGGACAAAAAAGACATCGGACCTAAAAATTTTACTAGTACTATTTTTACCTAGTACTATTTCAGACAGCAGAACAAGAGAGTACAGTACAACTGCAAAAACAATATACCTGGCAATAAATATGATTTTTAAAAAACAGTAACCAAACAATTTACACAGTACACTTACATTTATTACTAAAACACAGAGAAACAGAGCAGGTTTGATAGACTGATAGCACTAAATTTGATATTAAGAACAATGGCAACTTGGTAACGGAAAATATGTTTCAGATGTATTACATTTGTAGGATTTTGTGAATAAAACTACTAGCTTAACAGTAAAAGTCGTAAGGAACTATTTACCCTAGCTCTGTACAGCCTTAACAAAACATTTAGACAACTGTAATTACAAGAAGCAACAGCTTTTTTTTCAGAACAGAAGCTTGTATATTTATTAACTTCTGGAGCTGAAGTAGCATATTTGAGTGAGTACAAGGCAGGTAAGCCATGTAATCCTTCTTTGCCACCACAGTGTACCGCCTATGTTTCTTTTAAAAAATAGTCTCGACTGCAATCCGAATCTGGCAACAGCTATTCTGTAAGTTAGGCAACTCTAAATATTTCTAGATACTAATACCATTACGTCATATCACAGTAGGACATAATTGTTTGGTGCCCAATTGTACCATCATATCCTAACCACATCCCTTCTTTCTCAAATGCTGAACTTGTGATTGGCCTACTAAAACTAAACATCCATAAAAGCATCTGTATCATCTCCCTCTACATTCCTCCTGGTAATAATACCAATACCCTAAAAGACATTCTTTCCTGGACCTCCTCCAATATTAAGCTAGAAACCTACATCCCAGGAGACGTAAATATTGACTGGGGAAAGATCAATAACCCTAATCCCACATCAACCATTAACCTATTCAACTTTACTCAACTTACCAACTCCATAACTAGACCTAATAAAATCAACCCCCCTGGCTCCATACTTGACTGGATCTTAGTATCTCATCCTAACAAAATCATAAAATCTGGAGTAATTCCCGACTCTCTAGGAGACAACCTCCCTGCCTTCACCATTTGAGCTGCTCCCACTTCCTCAAACTCCCACCAATACAGTCATACTCGTAACCTATCTAACTTTAACCCTACTACTTTCTCTGATTCCCTTAAGCTAACTAACTGGAACCTCCTAAAAATACTACCTTTAGACAAAGCTGTTGACTACTTTAATTCAACATTCTTAACAGTCCTTAACTCCCTAGCTCCAACAAGAACTAAGAGTTAAAACAAAAACCACTAAATGGCTCACCAAAGATAGAAAAAAACATTATGCTACAAAGGGATAAAACCTGGAAAATCTACCTCCGCTATAAACAACCAGAAACATTACTAAAATATAGACAGTTGAAAAACCTAGCCAAAAAACAAGTCATTACAGACAAAAAGTCTTACTACGTCAAACTACAAGAAAATCAGGGTAAAAATCCCAAACAATTCTGGAACTCTATTAATTCCCACCTCAGGTCAGGAACAAAAAACAACCCCTGTCCTGACACCAGCAAATCTGACTCAGAAATTGCCTCACTATTTAATACCTTCTTCACCTCCTCCATAGCTGAGCTTACTAAGACCTTTACCAATAATAACCCTCCTCCCCTCCCTGCCCAATCTTCCCCTCCCTCCCCTCCTCACCCTAATTTTGAACTTAAACCCGTCTCCAACAATCTAATAAAGAAACTTCTTTATAAACTAAAGCCTTGCTCCAATGCCCCTGACAGCATTCCATCCTCCTTCTTAAAAATAGCTTCAGATGCTATTGCTCTGCCTATCAGCATCCTGATCAATAGATCTCTACTTGAATCATACGTTCCCAAACTATGGTGTACTGCATATATTCTTCCACTCCACAAGGGTGGCAAAAATTGTAAAGTACAGTTTTGTACCTACCATAAATGTAGATGTTCAAGTGTAGACACTGCTGCAGTCATTACACTTGGGTTATCCTGCAGTCAGGCGGTTCCCCAGCCGACCTGAGTTCCAAAGTCTTGGTCCGTCGTCAGTTGCTGTCACCTCCTCCCTATCGTCAACGCGACAGGGGTATATAAGATGCAGCTGACGCCATTTACTTCAGTTTTTCTTGCCCCAGATGTCAGGTGACCCAAATAGGTAGGCAATTCAAATTGCTAATAAACCATACATAAGAAATGCAAACAACATACTTTCAGCTACCAGCAAATACTCCCCATAGATAGTAAAAGATGGAGGAACTAGGTACGTACTAGCCAGTAAGAGGGGAAGGAGGGAGGGTAACCTGGACTGCAGCAGTGTATACACTCGAACATCTACATTTATGGTAGGTACAAAACTGTACTATGTTCATCGTGTGACACTGCTGCAGTCATTACACTTGGGTACAATCCCAAAGCTGAGGTAGGGTGGTTGGTTCTATAAGGCATTAGGGGTGGCTATAAGGCCCTGCAGCACTGCAGAGGCGAAGCCAGCTCTGAATTTAGAGTATAGAGGCAGATGGTAATGCTTGGTGAAGGTATGCACAGAACTCCATGTTGTTGCTTCCAAAATATCCTTGGTAGGTACTCCTCTGAGGTAGGCAGTTGAAGCGGCTGTTGCCCTGGTGGAGTGAGATCTAATGCTGTTAGGCACAGCTTTTCCATGGTGCATATAGCAGAAACGTATGCAATGTCCTATCCATTTGGAAATAGTCTGTTTTGAAATAGCTTTTCCCCGTGCTGCTGCAATAAGAAGTTATGTACCTACCATAACGTTCCATGTTAGTTGTCTTCTCTCGCCTTCTTTCTTGCTTGATGGGTTCGGAGCCGATCCTCGGCTCCGACTCGGCACTTGCTTTAGCTCGAGAACTCCTTTTACCAGCTCGAGGCAGCCCCATATCCCATGATGCAAGGCGGTAAGTACCCAGATCTCGTTTGTTGACAAAGGGCAATAACACCAAGCATAAAATACTTCCCAAAGGAAGAAGAAACTTACAGATGGAAAAAGGACCAGGTCTGAATGGTCTTTAGCATAATAGTTTCTTATACAAGGTCTGTCCAGGCCAGGGGAAGGAGGGAGGGTCAAGAAAGAAGGCGAGAAGACAACTAACATGGAACGTTATGGTAGGTACATAACTTCTTAATGTTAAGTTGTCAATCTCGCCTTCATTCTTGCTTGATGGGACCGTCCTAGCACCTCTATCCTGGGTGGCTCAATGGAACAAACTCTTGAGGACTGTAGAGCCAAAACTGGCTCTGTCCCTGGAGGCCAAGTCCAATTTGTAATGGGAAACAAAAGTGTGAGGAGTGGCCCAAGTGGCGCTGCACAAATAGTGTCCAAAGGAAGTCTAGCTTGAAAAGCTGTAGAAGTAGCTAAACTCCTAGTTGAATGTGCTTTGGGTTTTGAGCACAGCTGTTTTCCCCTGAGCGTATAAATTTCAGTGATGACCGAAGAAAGCCATCTGGACAAAGTCACTTTAGAAACAGGAAGGCCTTTTTATTATCCGCATATGAAACAAAAAGTTGATCAGATTTTCTAAATTTTTGTTCTGTCCAAATAATATCTAAGTTGACGGTGGGCGTCAAGATAATGTAGCTTTTGTTCAGCTCTATCTGAATAGTTAGGAAAAAATACAGGAGATCAATGGGTTGATTCAGGTTGTTCTTTGCAGCGACCTTAGGTAAAAGGGATGGCTTAGGTCTCAAAGATACTCTGTCTTTGTGAAAATCAAATAGGGGTCGAACCGAAGAGCATGAAGTTCAGACACCCTCCTGGCAGATGTAATAGCCACTAGGAATAAAGTTTTCCAAGAAAGATATTTCAGGGAACAAGAAACAGCTGGCTCAAGGGGAAGAATCAAGGATGTCAGCACTAAATTTAGATCCCACTGAGGAGGAGGATTCCTGATTGGAGGCTTTAGTAGGAAAATTCCTTTCAAGAAGGCCCTGCAGAGCCTATGGGACATAATATTATGATCTGCTATCCCGACATGAAAATTAGAAATAGCAGCCAATTGAACTCTGACTGTGGAAGAAGAGGAGCCTGCATGAAAAATCTCTGCTAAGAAGTCCAGAACTGCCTGAACAGGGGCAGTAAAAGGATCAATATTTTGGGCCTTAGCCCAATAAGAGAAACGTTCCATTTGCTTGTGTAAATCCTCCTGGTAGAGGATTTTAGTGAAGCTACTATGATGTCTCTAACTGGGTTAGAGATCAAAGGAAGCCTGGCTAAGGAAGGAAGTGGAGCAACCATGCTGTGAGGTTGAGAGAAGGGATTGACCGGTGCAGCTGACCGGATTGGTGAATCAGTAGATCTAGCACTGGGTCCAGATGCCACGGCTGCACCAAAAGGTGATGATGGAGGAACGGGAACCAAACTTGTCGAGGCCAGTAAGGGGCAATGAGAATCAATTTGGCTCTCAAAGCGGTAGCTTTCTGGATCACCTGAGGGATCAGAGGAAATGGAGGGAAGGCATAAAGAAGTCCCTGGGGCCAATCCTGGGTCAGAGCGTCTCTGGGGGGATGGCCTGATAGAGGAAGAGGCTGAAGAAGTCTGGACATTTGCTGTTTTGGGGAGTAGCAAAAGATCGCAACATGGACGACCCCATTCCAGAAAAATCTCTTCCGCTATAGATTGCTTGAGAGACCACTCGTGAGGCATGAGGATAGCTCTGCTCAATCTGTCCGCTATAATGTTGGTTTTCCCAGGGATATGCGTTGCTACCAGAAACCGATGAGAGGAGATCGCCCATTGCCAAAGTCTGAGCTTCTCGACACAAGGGGTAGGACTTGGTTCCGCCCTGTTTGTTGATATACCAAACTACAGACATGTTGTCTGTGTGGACTGCAATTGTCCCTACGGGAAGAAAGTCGTTGAGGGCTTGCAACGTTAAAAGCACTGCTCTCATCTCCAGGACATTTATGTGCAGATGGTACTCGAGCGGTTGCCACGTCCCATGAACCATCCTGCCCTGATAATGACCCCCACCCGATCAGGGAGGCATCCGTGGTGACAGTGGCTATCGGGACGGAGGTACAAAGCACCTGCCTTGGTGAACCTGAGACGATGTGATCCACCAAGCAAGATGTTCTTTGCATGTTTTGTCACCAGAATCTGGTGACGCATTGGAAGTTGCTGGTAGGACCACTGTGTGAACAGCATCCACTGAAGAAGGCATGTAGAATCGAGCCAGGGAAGAAGTGTAATGGCCGCAGCCATGAGACCTAATACCTTCAGAACCATTCTGGCCTGTATTTTCTTGCTGGCCAGAATGATCCTGACATGAGTCTGAATGTCTGAAACTCTTTGTTCTGTAAGGGTAGCTGACATCCGAACAGTATTTAAGTTTGCCTATGAAGGTAATAGACTGGCAGGGCGATAAGGATGACTTTTCGAAGTTGATTGAGATGCCCAAATGAGAACAAAGGTCTATTGTGTAATCCCTGGCTTGTATAAGCTGATGCCTGGTGGTGGCTGAGAGGAGCCAGTCGTCGAGATACGGAAACACCTGGAATCCTTGACGTCTCAGGTGAGCCGTGACCACTGCCATGCATTTGGTGAACACTCTGGGGCTGTAGTGAGACCAAAGGGCAGGGCTCTGAACTGGAAATGACTGGACCCCAGCCGAAAGCGGAGAAATCTCCTGGAGCGTCTGTGAATTTTATGTGATAGTGCATCCTGAAGATCTATTGAGCACATCCAGTTGTCCTTCTGTAAGAAGGGCAGAATTGACTGAAGAGTGACCATTCGGAATCTTGTCTTCCTGACAGACTTGTTGAGTCTGCTGAGATCCAATATTGGTCTCCAGTCTCCCGTCTTTTGGGGACCAAAAGAATCTTGAGTAGATTCCGGCTCTGAATGGTCTATTGTAACTGGCTGAATGGCTCTTTTGCAGTAGTTTTGATTTCTAACTCTGCAATGTCCCTTAGACCGGTGGTACATCTGGAAGGGAATTTGAGGGGAAAGGACTTTCCTCGAAAGGAATTATGTAACCCTTGGATATGATCGACTGTACCCATGTGTCTTGAGTGAGGGAATGCCAGGCTTCTGGGTACAGTGATAATCTTCCCCAACTGCCTCCAAGGAGGGACAGCCGGGCAACACCTCAGGGATGCTGAAAGGGCTTATCAGAGAGAGGCTCCCTGTTTCCCTGGTTCTTGGACCCCTCTGCCTCTAGAGCGTCTGTTATTGTTACCCCTCTGCCTCTAGGGGTAAACTGACCACGTGAATCCGCGTGACTCCTTGGGATTTACGGAACCACATCTTCCCACCCTTCTGTCCTTTGGGATAAGGCCTAGAAGGTGTGGAAAACGGACTCCAACAGCAGAAAGAGTCTTGCCGTCCTGCTCGCACCTGGTCAAGGTTTCCTTCACCTGAGGGCCAAACAAAGCTGACCCATCAAAGGGAGAATTTGTGAAGGACACCTTAAAGGGATCCAAAGTCACATAGCCGCATCCAGGCTTGGCGTCTAAGAGCCACACCTGTGCCTGCGGCTCTACGCTCCATCCGCAGCATAAGATATTAGCCGCATGGAGGAGTTAACAACGGAATTGAGGGTTCCTAGCTGCGAAGCAATCTTTTCTTGAGCCCCTGCAGCTGTAGGATCCTGAACTACCTCTCCCAGCTCCTTCAGGATATCCCTTTGGAGTCTGGTGAAGTGACATAGGTAATTCAGCGAACATAGCAAAGGTCGCTGAGGAAAACATCCGCTTACTGCACCTATCCATGGTCCTAGAGTCCTTATTAGGAGGATGGACGGGCACGGAAGGATCTGCAAGTTCCTTTTGGTGGCCGCAGCCACCACCATGGCATCAGCGGGACACCCTTGGTAAGGAATTGTTTGTCACTGGGCAGTGATAAATTTAGAAGGCCTCCTAGGGACTGGCTCTACAGAGTCAGGAGCTGCCCACGCCTTCGTGCAATAACCTGCATAAGGGGTCGAAGGCGGAGACACCCAGGAGGTGGAGGGCCGAGATCCAAACGCCTCTAGGTATACTGACTCATCCTCAGAGGGATTGTTGGTGGGCCAGTTTCCCCTCTGTTTCAGAAGTTCTAGGATGTCTGAGAAGGAGACATCCTCAGACGGGGATCTAGGGGATCCCTCTGACTCATCAAAGTCAGTATCAGTGACAGACTCGGGAGTCTACATGCTTCCTCTTACAAGTCCTCTTCCTAGGAGGATCTCCAAACATCAGGAGAATCCTCGGAAGAGGGGAAATTCCCAATGGGGAAACCTGAGGCGGAGGATCTCTGGGTCCTGTAGCAAGAGAAGTGGCAGAGATGTCAACAGGTACTATAGAGGGAGGAGCTACGGGAACAGACTGCTGACTGATACCAGTGGCCAGTACACTCTTCATCACCTCGAATGCTCCCCTCCCAGGCAGGTCCGAGAGAACCCGCTCCGAAGAGCTAGGAACTCCCGGGACCACCGAAAGGGAAGTCTCCGAGGCAGATGTCGGAGCCGAGCTCACCAAGGCCGAGGCTCCAAGGGGAAGAGCGGGTTCGGACAAGGGTCCGATGCCACTCACCCCCTCGGAGGAGACCATGGAAGCCCGACCACCGAATCCCTCTAAGGAAGGTCTCGAAGAGGAGATAAGAGTAGAGGTTGAAGGAACAGAAGGGGGTATCTGTCCTCCAGCCGTAGCAGTAACCATGCCCGAAGACTCCAACTCCAAACTCTGGGGTAGAGTTGAAGGAGGAACTGTAACGGGGTGTGGACCAACAGTCGTCTGCTGAGACGGACTGTGTAACATTTGGGCCAGTACCTGTGACTTGAGTAATCTACTGACCACTCTCTCTAGGTCATGATCTGACAACCTGGATGACCTTGAAGATCGGCTCCGATGGCTCCGTTCCGATAGAAGAGGTGAAGCCGAGCGAAAGTATCGGCACCAGGGAAGGAGCCCTCGACCCTTTCTTGAAATGAGCCATCGGAGCCGATACTATAGATCCTGTCGGAGCCGACTTCGGAGCCGACAGGAAGCCGATGTATCGGCTCCAGCGAGCCGATACAGCCACCAAAGTAACGGTGTCGGAGCCGATCGAGCCGACACCAATGCCTGTGCCACATGGGTGCGGGAACCGACCGGAGCCGACATCGAAGTGGACAATACAGATTCGGCACCGATAGCCATCGGTGCCGAAAGCTTTCAAGCCAGAATCGGCTCCAGCCGAGCGATCTCGACTCAATGCAGTCGGAGCCGAGGCCGCAGGCTTAGATACAGAAGCCTGGGCCTTGGCAGGTTTTGTTGATTTTGGTGGAGCCGACTTAGCGGAGAGCCCTCCGGCTTAAGAAGGCCCCTAAGAATCAACTTATTGCGTCTCTCCTGCAGGACTCTCTGGCTGAAGGAGTGACAAATAGCACAGGAGTCCTGCAGGTGAAGAGGGCCCAGACAATACAGGCAAGAAGTGTGACCGTCTGTCAGAGACATCTTCTGACAGCACGAGTCACACTTCTTAAAACCTGAGACCCTCTCCTTTGACATGGTGCCGAAAAACACAACACACACACACACCAGTCAAAATTAACTTAAACAAAATACCAAGAGGTATTCTATAAAACACCAACACACACACCCTAACAGGGGGGGGGATGGGATAGGGAAATAATTGACTAACAAAAATTTAAAAGAAACAGGGAATTTCTGTCAGAAAGGGTAGAAAAATAAACTTAAACTATCAATAAAAGAGTTTTAGACTAAAAGGGGCTTAAATATCACAAATGTGAACAACTTACCAGGAGCTGGTAAAAAGAAGACCTCCCAAGCGAAGCGGCAAACGAGATCTGGGTACTTACCGCCTTGCATCATGGGATATGGGGCTGCCTCGAGCTGGTAAAAGGAGTTCTCGAGCTAAAGCAAGTGCCGAGTCGGAGCCGAGGATCGGCTCCGAACCCATCAAGCAAGAATGAAGGCGAGATTGACAACTTAACATCATATGCTACCAATAATTGCTCAGATTTTCTGAAAGCTTTGGTTTTGTCCAAGTAGAAGCGTAACTGCCTGTGAATGTCCAATGAATGCAGTAGTCTTTCCCCTTTATTCTGTGGTTTTGGATAAAAAGTAGGCAAGTGAATGGTTTGGTTTAGAGACACACTTGAAACCACCTTAGGCATAAACGTAGGGTTAGTTCTTAAGGACACCCTGTCCTGGTAGAAAATGAGGAAAGGTTCCACTGCCATTAGTGCCTGTAATTCTGAAACTCTTCTTACAGAAGTTATTGCCAGGAGCAGAGCAGTTTTCCAAGAAATGTATTTCAATTCTGCCATGCTAGCTGGTTCAAAAGGAGGTAAAGTTAATTTTTCCAAAATGAAGTTGAGGTCCCAAGTTGGAGTAGGTGCTCTATGGGGCGGTCTTATGTTTTTAGCCCCTCTGAGGTACTGTTTTAGCAAGGGATTACAGAAAATTAGTGGATCTGTGTTGTAATGTGCAGAGATGGCAGAGGCGTGGATCTTGACGGATGAAAAGGAGAGGCCTTTGTCCAGCATCTCAGTCAAATATTGTAGTATCTGAGGAATGTTTGGCACAAGAGGATCAAGGCTGTGAGCCTGGTTCCAGGCACAGGATCTCTTCCATTTATCCGAGTAGGCTTTCCTGGTACTAGGCCTTCGGGCCTCCAGAATGGCATCCATAACTGCTTTGGAGAGAGGCACTGCTTGCGTGGTTATGGAATCTTCCATGCAGCTAGGTTTAGTGTCTTTAGCTGCCTGTGGAGTATCTGATTGTTGTGCTGAGACAGCAGATGTGGTATTTGAGGCAAAATCCAGGGTGGTCCTTGTGCTAAGTTTTTTAAGATTGGGTACCAGTGCTGGCATGGCCAGTCTGGTGCAATCAGGATCATTTTTGGCTCTTCTTGCCTGGCTTTTATGAGTACCTTTGGGAGAAGAGGCAGTGGTGGAAAAGCATATACTTGTAGGTTTCTCCAGCTGAATGAGAGGGCATCCACTTTCCATGCTTGCGGATGGTAACTCCTTGTGCAGAATTTCTTTAGCTGGTAGTTCATTGGGGAGACAAACAGATCTATGTCCGGGCTCCACCATTTCTTTGTTATCATTCTGAATATTTGAGAATTCAATTCCCATTCGTGGGGATCCATGATATTTCTGCTTAAGTTGTCTGCCAGTGTGTTTTTCTCTCCTGGCAGGAATTGTGCTTGTAGATGAACTTGATAGTTTATAGCTGTGTTCCACAAGGTCATGGCTTGTCTGCAGAGCGGGTAGGAGTGACTGCCCCTTGCTTGTTTATGTACCACATAACTGTGGTGTTGTCTGTCTTTAGTAGTAGTTGTCCTGGATGCAACAGGTCCCTGAAAGCTATAAGAGCATTTTGTACAGCTAGCATCTTTTTTTGATTGATGTGAAGATGCCTTTGTTCTGCGGGCCACTTGCCCTGAATACATTTTCCTGCCATGTGTGCTCCCAAGGCTTAGTCCGATGCATCTGTTGTCAGTGTTCGCCTGGCTGTGGGTTGAGTAAAAGGTTGATACTTGTTGAGGTGACAAGCTTGAGCCCACCATCGAAACTCTTGTTGAAGGCAAGGTATTAGTGATATAACTGTTTCCAAACTTTGACAGGGGTGAGACCATACACTTTTTAGGTACCATTGTAGTTTCCTCATATGCAGTCTGGCATATGGAATTAGGAGCATGCAAGATGCCACGAAGCCCAAGGCCTGCAGAATTTTTCTTGCAGGGAGTTGGGTCTTTGTTGCCATCAATTGAAAGAATTGTCTCAGTTGTCCTTGCTTGTCTGGCATGAGATAAGCCATCTGGGCCGTTGTGTTCAAGCTGGCACCCAGGAATATTATCTCTTGTGAGGGCACTAGTTTTGATTTCTTTTCGTTTACTGTGTACCCCAGGCAACTTAATAACTTTTTTACAAACGCCAGATGCTTTAGAAGAATGTCCTTGCTCTCTGCTTGAATCAGGCAGTTGTCCAGGTACGAGTAAATTTGAATTCATTTCTGTCTGCAAAATGTCATCACTGGTGCCAGGCACTTTGTGAAGACCCTGGACGCAGTAGATAATCCAAAGGGCAGTGCAGAGAATTGATAGTGCATTGGACCAGCTATGAACCTGAGGTATCGTCTGCAGTTTTGTCTGATAGGGACATGCAGGTATGCCTCCTTGAGGCCCAAAGTCATGAGCCAAGCTTGCTTGCCCAGCATGGGAAGAAGCTGCTGTAAAGTCAATATTTTGAATTTCAGAACATCCAGGTAAGTGTTTAGTGAAGAAAGATCCAGAATGGGCCTCCAGGCTTTGTCTTTTCTGGGAACCAGAAAGAGTCTT
Source organism: Protopterus annectens (assembly GCF_019279795.1). Taxonomy (NCBI): domain Eukaryota; kingdom Metazoa; phylum Chordata; order Ceratodontiformes; family Protopteridae; genus Protopterus; species Protopterus annectens. The sequence continues at coordinate 8,134,689 of NC_056751.1, forward strand.
GAGTAAAATCCTTGACCTTGTTCCTGTGATGGTACCTTTTGAATAGCTCCCATGTTCATGAGTGCCATAATTTGTTTTTGGGCCTCTGCCCATTGATTTAGTGGCAGATTTGGCATTCCTTTTAACCTTGGCAGAGTGTGAAAGTGGAACTTGTAACCTTTTGAAATAATATTGAGAACCCATTTGTCTTGGGTGATCATATGCCAATTGTGATAGAAAAGTGCCAGTTTTCCTCCCAAAGGGGCTGCCAAGAGTGAGTTGTTTGGCAGCTGGAGTGGGAAGTCATTGGGGCTGTTTCTTATATGGTTGGTGCCTGTCCTCCCCTTCTTTCTGGCCTGATGTACCCCATTGTCGAGGCTTGTAAGGACCTTGTGGTTGACCTCTACCTCTTGGCCGTTTGTATCTGCCCCTTTGAGGTCTGTCATTAACTGGAAAGGACCAATTCTTTGTTGGCCAGTTTCTACTAAATCGAGGAGGCTGAACCTGTAAGAAATCCTTCACTGTTTGCATAGATTTTGCCTTATCCTCCATTTTCTTTAATACCTCTTCTGCCTTAACTCCAAATAAAACATCCTGCTGTAAAGGTGCATCCAGTAATTTAGCTTTAACATGATCTGGTAACGTATGTTCTTTTAACCATGCATGTCTTCTAATGACAGAGCCTGTAACTGCTGCTTTGCATGAGGCCTCTAAAGAATCAAAACCACATTGCAAAGTATGCTTTCCCACTTGTTCAGCGGCATGCAATAAATCCTGCATCTCTTTAAAATTAGGAGGATCTGTATCTGGAAGCATTTTTTGTTTCAACTGACATCAAAAATTGCTGATATTTTAGCATGTGAAACTGGCAATTTAATGCTCTCATTGCTAAAGTTACAGAAGTATATACTTTCTTTCCCCATCTGTCTAGTGCTCTTGAATCTCTGTCAGAGGGAACTAGGTTCTTTGCTGATGATGCCTTAACCCCTCTGGGTCCCTGAGAAAGAGTTTCAGGATCAGCAACAGGGCTTTTATACAGAAATTTGTGTGAGTCAGGGACTCTGTAATATCTGTCTGGTTTAACTGGAGCTGGAGGTAAGGAATCAGGATTTAAGCTGGATTCAGTGTACACATCATCCACAATATCTAGCACTGGCGGAATAGCCAGGGGTCTGTGTTGAGGTAATAATAGGAAGTCTTTGAACCTTTTCTTGGATTCTGAATAATCCTGGCCTTCCCAGTGGAAATGCTCCCTCATGGTATGTAAGGTTTCCCCAAAGGAGTAGTCCTCAGGCAGAGAGGCTGATGGAATAGATTCCTCAGCATCAGAATCCTCATAAGGAGGTAAAGAATATCCCAGGTCTAAGGATGAATCTGAGGAAATGGACCCCTGGTTGGATGAATCATAATCTGCATCCTGTCTAGGCCTTTTATCAGGTGGCAGATGGGAACCTCTGATCAGAGTGATTAGGTCGTCAGCCATTTTGAGCATTTGTTTCTTGGGCATGGAGGCCTGTCCTGGAGAATGCTGTACTTGTTTCTTAGTTTTTAAAGGAGGCTTTGACTTAGAAAAGGATTTAATGCTTAGCTGAGTAGGTCTGAAGAGACCCTCTGAAGCTGCGGGTAGCTCAGGTACTCCGGATCCCTCTGCAGGATCGGTTTCGGTCTGCTGAAAAGCTAGTGCGTCCAAAGGCCCAGCCATCTCCACATGGGAGTCGGAGGTGGCCTGCGTTTCTGCAGAAGCAGTCATCAGGGGATGCGAAGGCGCCTCACTGAAAACCGGAGAACCGGTGACTGGCCTAGAAGAGACTTTGTCGTCAGTTTTGGGCCTCAGATGCCTGTCCTTGTCTTTGCACTTTTTATGAATACCGGTCGTCGGAAGTTCCGACGGCATGGTATAATTGAATTTTCTGCCAAAGTAATGTCGGGCAAAATCAAACCGACGTTTAATAGTGCGCTTATTAAACCTAGCACAAAACCGACAACCAGTAACGTCATGGTCTGGGCCTAGGCATGGGATACAATAAGAATGGAAATCCTTATGAGTTATTTGCTTCCCACAAGAAATATAGTTATTAACTTTTACTGACATTGGTCTGAGGCAAGAAAAAGTTTCCCCAACGGGGTACTTAGCTTTGTAGAAGACTTTGGTTCTGGGTTCGGAATGAAAATCTCAGGAGTAGGCCGACCGGCACTTGTGAACTGCTTTTTCTTCAGGCACCGCGTGGCAAGAAAGACTGAAGAAAATAGCATCGGCTGCATCTTGTATACCCCTGTCGCACTGACGTCAGGGAGGAGGTGACAGCAACCGACGGCGGACCAAGACTTTGGAACTCAGGCCGGCTGGGGAACTGCCTGACGGCAGGATAACCCAAGTGTAATGACTGCAGCAGTGTCCCATGATGAATATTGTCTCCAATTTCTGCCCCATAGCCATCCTCTCCTCATCTCCAAAATTCTTGAAAAATGTATCCACCTACAGCTCTTACCATTCCTTACCAAATACCACCTTCTTACATGCTGTCAATTCAGCCCGTGACTCTGGTAATTTGGTATCTTCTGTCCTGCTGGACTTATCCAAAGCTTTTGATACCATCTCTCATACCCACCTTCTAAATCATCTATCTAATCTTAACCTTTCCCAAAAAACTCTTTCATGGTTTTCCAGCTATCTTTCAAACAGATCCCAAGCAGTGAAATGGGGCCAAGCCACCTCCTCTTTCCTTCCTACTCCCACTGGAGTACCCCAAGGTTCCATACTTGGCCCTTTGCTATTCAATATCTTTATTAATGACTTCCATAAAGTCATTCTTAACACCAAAATTGTACAATACGCCGACAATTCCACTTTGATTTGCTGCGCCACTAACCTAGCAGAGCTCCAATCTCTGACTCAAAATGCCTTCTCAACCACTGAAAACTGGATGCTCCTAAATCACCTCTCTCTTAACGCCAATAAAACCAAGATCCTTCTATTCTCCCCCTCAAAATCCTCCCCCTTGATGAAAAATAGAAGTTATGTTCTTACCATAACGTTCCATGTTAGTTGTCTTCTTCTCGCCTTCTTTCTTGCTGGATGGGTTCGGAGCCGACCTCGGCTCCGACTCGGCCACTCTAAAAGCTCGAGAGTTGGTTCCACCGGCTCGAGGCTCCCCCTATATCCCACAATGCTAGGCGGTATTACCTCAGATCTCGTTTGTAAGCTGTGCCCAGCCAAAAATAACTCCAGAACCACTGGAAAGGGAAAGACCCCACCTCTACAACAGGAAGGGAAGAAGGTGACCTGAAAACCTGAAGAAGGAATATATGTACAAAAAACATATACCTGTACAATAGAGGTGGTAGAAAGAGAGGTCACAATCAAACTCCTCTAGGTCTGTCCAGGCTAGGGGGAAGGAGGGTGGGACGCAAGAAAGAAGGCGAGAAGAAGACAACTAACATGGAACGTTATGGTAAGAACATAACTTCTATATGTTAAGTTGTCAATCTCGCCTTCATTCTTGCTGGATGGGACCGCGTCCCTAGCACCTTGTCCCGGGTGGCCTATCGGAACAGACTCTTGAGAACAGTGGAACCAAAGTTAGCTCTATGTCTAGAAGCTAAATCCAACTTGTAATGAGAAATGAAAGTGTGAGGAGTAGCCCAAGTAGCCGCTGCACAAATGGTGTCAATAGGCAGCCTGTCTTGGAAGGCTATAGAAGTAGCCAAGGCTCTACTGGAGTGAGCCTTAGGTTTTTTAGGCAGCTTTTGGTGTCTAATTTCATAAACAAAGGAAATCAGAGATGTTAGCCATCTGGATAGCGATACTTTGGAAACAGAAAGTCCCTTTCTGCCTTCTGCATAAGAGACAAACAACTGGTCAGTTTTTCTGAATTGTTTGGTCCTATCCAAATAGTACCTTAACTGACGATGAACATCTAGCCAATGCAATTTTTGTTCAGACCTGTTAGAATATTCTGGAAAAAACACAGGGAGGTCAATGCTTTGATTTAGGTTAGACGCAGAGGCTACTTTAGGTAAAAAGGACGGGTTGGTTCGTAAGGATACCCTGTCTTTATGGAATAGCAGATATGGTGGTCGACAGCTGAGTGCATGAAGTTCTGAAACCCTTCTAGCTGAAGTAACAACTACCAGAAAGAGAGTCTTCCATGATAGCAATTTTAATGAACAGGAAGCTGCAGGTTCGAAAGGGGGAAGAATCAAAGAAGTGAGAACTAAATTAAGGTCCCAAGAAGGAGGAGGATTTCTTATAGGAGGTCTAAGTAGAAAAACTCCCTTTAAAAAGGCTTTGCAAAGCTTGTGAGACATGATGGCAGAATCTGAAATGCCCACATGAAAGTTAGATATAGCTGCCAATTGGAACCTGCGTGAAAGAGTTCAGCTAGAAAATCAAGAACTATTTGGATGGGAGCAGTGAAAGGATCTAAGTCCCTTCCTTGAGCCCAATAGGCAAAACGTTTCCATTTACTAAGATAAATCTTTCGAGTGGAAGATTTATGGGAAGCTATTAAAATATCTCGAACAGTGTGAGATATTTGAGGAAGCCTGGCTAAGGTAGGAACTGGAGGAACCAAGCAGTGAGGTTCAATGAAGTTAGGGAGCGATGAAACTGACCCGACTGATGGATCAAAAGATCTGGGACTAGGTCCAGATGCCAGGGTTGCTCCAACAGAAATTGATGTAGAAAGGGGAACCAAACCTGTCGAGGCCAGTAGGGGCAATGAGGATCAATGAAGCCTTCTGAGCGATAGCTTTCTGTATCACTTGAGAGATTAGTGGGAAGGGAGGAAATGCATACAGAAGTACCCGGGGCCAAACTTGGACTAGAGCGTCTCTGCTGGGCTGGCCTGGTAACGGGAATAGGGTGAAATAATCTCTGCACTTGCTGTTTTGGGAGTAGCAAAAAGGTCGCAGCAAGGCTGACCCCACTTGAGAAAAATTTTTCTCACAATAGAATCTTTCAGAGACCACTCGTGAGGCATGAGGATAGCTCTGCTCAACTTGTCCGATTTGATTGGACTTCCCGGGATGTGCATTGCTATCAGAAACCGCTGAGAAGAAATCGCCCATTGCCACAGTCTGAGTGCTTCTCGACATAGGGATAGGACCTGGTTCCGCCTTGTTTGTTGATATACCACACTACAGACATATTGTCCGTCTGGATTGCTATCGTTCCCAAGGGAAGAGAGTCTTGAAGGGCTTGCAACGCTAAAAGCACTGCTCTCATCTCTAGAACATTTATGTGCAAGTGGCATTCGTCTGGTTGCCATGTGCCCTGGACAGTTCTGCCCTGATAATGCCCCCCCCACCCGATCAGGGAGGCGTCCGTTGTCAGAGTAGCAACCGGAGGGGAAGGAACAAAGGGTCTTCCCAAGAAGAGCTGAGGGGAAGACATCCACCACAGAAGATGATTCTTGCATGTTTGCGTAATCATAATGGTGTGGGACATCGGAAGTTGCTGGTATGACCATTGTGTGAAGAGCATCCATTGAAGGATTCTCATGTGGAATCTGGCTAATGGAAGTAGGGATATAGCAGCCGCCATAATCCCCAATACTTTCAGAACTAACCTGGCTTTGATCCTGTTGTTGCTGAAAAGAAGAGAGACCAGTTTGCGTATGTCTGCTATTCTCTGATCTGTTAGCCTCGCAGACACGATGACTGTGTCTAGATTTGCGCCTATGAAGGTAATAGCACGACAAGGCGACAAAACAGACTTTTAGCAATTTATTGAGATGCCTAACTTTTGACAAATGCGAAAGGTGTAGTCTCTGGCCATTAGAAGAAGATGCTTGGTGGGAGCTGTAAGGAGCCAGTCGTCCAAATATGGAAACACCTGGAATCCTTGACGTCTCAGGTGAGAAGCTACCACTGCCATGCATTTGGTAAACACCCGGGGGGCAGTGGTGAGTCCAAAGGGCAGGGCTCTGAATTGAAAATGACTGGTTCCCAGCCTGAAGCGGAGGAATCTTCTGGAGCGTCTGTTCATTTTTATATGATATTACGCATCCTGAAGGTCTATGGAGCACATCCAGTTTTTTCTTCCCAATAGGGGAAGGATGGACTGTAGTGTGACCATCCGAAATCTTGTTTTCTTGACAGACTTGTTCAAGATACTGAGATCCAAAATTGGTCTCCAGTCCCCTGTTTTCTTTGGAACTAAAAAGAACCTGGAGTAGATTCCGGATCCTTGCTGGTCTGCTGGAACTGGCTGAATTGCTCTTTTTGTAAGTAGCTTTGAAATTTCCAAAGCTGCAAGATCCCTTTGAGTGGGTGGAACATCTGGAAGGGATTTTTTTGACTGGTTTGGAATGCGAACGAAGGGAATGGAATAGCCTTCGGAAATGATGGACTGTACCCACTTGTCTTGAGTTAGGGATAGCCAGGCTTCTGGGTACAGTGACAATCTTCCCCCGACTGCCTCCGAAGGTGGACAGTCGGGCAACACCTCAGGGATGCTGAAAGGGCTTATCGGAGAAAGTTTCTCGATTGCCCTGGTTCTGGACCCCCTGCCTCTAGGGGCGTCTACCATTGTTGTTCCCCCCTCTGCCTCTGGCGGGGAACCGACTCTGTGCGTCAGGCGAAGTCCCTTGAGATTGTTTACGGAACCACATCTTCCCACTTTTCTGACCTTTGGGGTAAGGCCTAGAAGGAGTAGAAAAACGGACTCCGACGGCAGAAAGAGTCTTGCCATCCGTCTCGCACCTAGTCAAGGTTTCTTTCACTTGAGGACCAAAAAGAGATGATCCATCAAACGGGGAATTAGTGAACGACGTTTTAAAGGGGTCCGCAAAGTTGCATAGCCGCATCCAGGCATGCCGGCGTAAGGCCACACCTGTCCCTGCAGCCCTGCTCGCTCCATCAGCCGCATACGAAAGGAGGCGCATGGAGGAGTTAGCTATAGAACTCAGGGTAGCCAGCTGAGTGTTCATCTTGTCCTTGGCCAATTTCCCCTCTGTTTCAGGATTTCTAGAATGTCTGCAAAGGAGACATCTTCAGAAGGGGAACGGGGGGAACCCTCAGAATCCTCTAAATCTGTGTCAGAGGTGACAGACTCAGGTGAGTCTATGTGTTTCCTCTTACACTTTCTATTCCTATGGGGCTCCCCTGCCAATTCAGGAGAGGCCTCGGAAGAGGATGAGATCCCCACAGGGGATTCTTGAGGAGCTGGCTCTCTGCGGTCTGGGATGAGGGAGTGAGTAGACATAACCTGAGGCACCGAAGAGGGAGGGGCGGACGGAGCCGACTGTGGAGTTGAACCAGGTTCCAACACACTCCGCATGACCTCGAACGCACCCCTGTCAGGCAGAGCCAGAGGTCCCCACTCCGAAAAGCTGAGAACCCCCCTCGGCACCGACAGTGATGGCTCCGAGGCAGATGTCGGAGCCGAACTCACCAGCGCCGAGGCACCGAGAGGGAGAGCGGGGTCGGACAAGGGTCCGATGCCACTCACCCCCTTGGAGCCGACAAGGGAAGTCCGGCGCCGAGATTCTTCTGAGGAAGAAATCGGAGCCGACGACGGAGCCAAAGACATTTGTATCGGCTCTGACGCTACCACAGTCTCGGTTCCGAAACGCCCCGGCTCTGAGCTCAAGGGAGTCGGAGGAGGAACATAATGAGGAACAGGGTCAGGCATCGACTGATGAGTCGGGCTCTGAAGCATTTGGGCCAGTGCCTCAGACTTAAGAAGTCGACTCACTACCCTCTGAAGGTCATGGTCCGAAAGCCTCGATGACCTAGAGGAGTGAGATCTATGGCTCCGTTCAGACAGCAAGGGAGATGCTGGAGCCGAATGAACGGAGCCAAGGGACGGTGACCTAGACCTCTTTCTAGATGTCGGCTCCGATGGTCTAGTCGGAGCCGACACAGGAATTTCCAATGCCTCGGCTCCAGCCGGAGCCGAGGAAACTACAGAAGCTGCAGTCTGAGACTCATCGGCTCCAGCCGGAGCCGATGTAGGAGGAGGTTTCGAAGCCTCAGGCCTCGACTCAGAAGCTGGAGCCGAGGACCTAGAAGCCTTAGAGGGTTTGCCCGAAGTAACAGAAAGGGAACCCTCAGGCTTAAGTAAACCTCTCAAAATAAGTTTATTTTTTCTTTCCTGCAGGACTCTGGGGCTGAAGCCATGGCATACAACACAAGAGTCCTGCAGGTGTAAAGGTCCCAGGCAGTAAACACAAGAAGTGTGACCGTCTGTCAGAGACATTTTCTGACAGCACGAGTCACACTTCTTGAAGCCTGAGACCTTTGAATCCTTGGACATTATCAAGGAACCGAAAGTGTAACCACCACACAGAACACACCCACACTGATTACACTATGAAAAAAGTTAAACTAAATTAAACTAATAAAAATTAGTTAGTTAGTTTAGGTATTTTAATATCCCTATCAAAACACAAACACTCCACTTAGGGATAGCAGGGCCCGAAGGCCTAAGGAAAGAACTTATAAGTTCCTGAGGGAAAAAAAGGGGGATAATGGAAGAAAGGGATAAAATCCACTAAACTAAGGGAAATATGAGAAACTAAGTTAAGAAAGGGGATTTAAACTAATTTAATAAACTGACCTGAGCCGGTAGAAAAACAACACCTCGATCGCTGTAGCGGCAAACGAGGTCTGAGGTAATACCGCCTAGCACTGTGGGATATAGGGGGAGCCTCGAGCCGGTGGAACCAACTCTCGAGCTTTTAGAGTGGCCGAGTCGGAGCCGAGGTCGGCTCCGAACCCATCCAGCAAGAATGAAGGCTTAGATTGACAACTTAACATCTCTCTTCATATTACCAGCCTTAACAACTCCCCTACTGAGACTGTACCCTCTGCCAAACTTCTCGGTGTCACAATTGACAATCAGCTAAAATTTAACTCCCATATCCAGCTAAACATAAAAAAAACTCACATAAAACTCGGCCTACATTATAAAAACAACCACTTCCTCTCTCCTTCCTCCAGACTAACACTCGCCTCTACCTATCTCCTTCCCTCTCTTATATATGGCTCTCCCCTGCTCACTAACTTATCTTCCACACTTACCTCCAAACTGGAAGTATGCTACAACAAAATCTCCAGATTTGCCACCAGTGCCAAATCCTCCTCTCACCACTGCATTTCCCTTCACTCCATAAACTGGCTTGAACTCCCCAACCTACTAGACTTTCACTAATTAACCACAGTCCACAAATAATTATTCCAACACTCAAACTGCCCTGCACTATCCAATATACTACAACCATATTCCCCCCACAGACCCCTTAGATTTTCTCACCAAAACCTGATCACCATTCATAAACCTAAGCGCCCAGCTGGCCAGCTTCTCTTATCCTTTACCCTAGCAAAAAAATGGAATGCTCTGCCCTCCTATCTAAGGACCTGTAACAACCATAATAACTTCAAATCTCAACTTCATTCCTACCTCTACATAAACAGGAAATGCAATTGCCCTCTTCCACCCTTACCTCTCAAACTCTCCTCCCCCTTCACTCCTGGCTAACCTTCTTACCTCCCTAACCTCACTCTCAATTGCTAATTTCTACTCATAACTAAATATTAAAATCTAGCTATTATGCTATATTCTCATTTATCTCATGAACTAAACTGAAATTGTATTGATTGTTTATTTCTTGTAGAATGAAACCTACTGTATGTATTTTAAACTATCTTTGAAAAATGTATATGTTAATAAACTTTGTTCTGTGGAGCTTTTCTCCCCGGGCCTCCACTGAAAATGGGCCCCCTAGCCCAGTGGACCTCCCCGGTAATCAAACTGGAATAAATAAATAAATAAATAAATTATGTAAACAACCATTCAAAAATGTTAACCTTTCAACACAGGCATACCATCCCCAGATTCTGGTGAATAACAAAGGGGTGACGATGTAATATAATTTTCTGTAGATGTAAATAAACAACTACAGACCAGTACTGCGTAATCATATTCTGTTATGCATTTGCATGCCAATGCGTTTTAAATTCTTTCATCTTAACTTACAGTTGTGGAATATTATATACTTCTAGGAGCTTACATATTTGGCCAGACGTACACATCTGAGCATTTTCTGAAGATAAAAAAAGCATAAAACTGATGTAAAAGTCCTGTAAACAGTAAATGCTATTTAAAATGTACAAACAGCAATGATGTTCAGCAAAAGCTTCCTTTAAAATAATAATAATAACTCATTCACACAAGTCTTTTCATCAATATTAAACCATAATACAAACAATCCAGATTTATATTCTTCTTTAAATTTTCACAAAAGTAACACTAAACAATATGCTGAAATTGCTATATGGAATCAGAAGTATTTTACAACAAAAAATGTATTTTCTGCTTGTTTACAGAGATATATTCCTACCTGCATTATTAATAATATAAATAACACCACTAAAGCTGAACGACAAGCTGAACATTGCAAGTATAACAAGACAATTTTCTTCAACATCATCTAAGGTTTCACGTGATGTCATTTCGTGCAATTGTTCATTAGTCACTTGCTTAAGCTTGGTCTTGGAAATATTAATGAACATATGGAAATGCTTTGTCTTGGAAATATTGAAGGATGTGTGCAAATACACAAATATCTATTACTAGCAAAACTACTCATATCTCCAGTACAGTACATTTTCCATGGAGAACAAGAATGTGGGTTTCCTACATCCACCACAACATTTCATACTATGATCCTGAATAATATGCAATTCACACAGTTATAAGATTATGCAAAAATAAAGTGACAGTGTAAATCCTGAACCTAAAACAGGATCTATAAAAGCACATCCACTAACGCATTTGTTAAAGAGTTATGTAGTATCAAGTACCCAATGAAATATGTCATAGACATTAAAAAAGACTGATGTTCAAATTAAAAATATTTATTTTCAGATCTATGGTTTATATTTATAAAGCATCAAACCATGCAAATTCACTATCCTAACTTTATCATACTCCACACAGCTAAACTTAGAAACCAGATTTGAGATTTAAGACTAACATGAGATCACTCATCACCTCGACCTACAAATGCATCACAAAATGATAACAAATAATGCATTAAGCACCTATTAGTATTACAAGTACTATAAAAGTAAAACAGAAGCTATTCAATGAAATGGTGCACTCAAAATGTTGGCAACATTCTGTCATGTCCCATGCACCTCTACAGATGAGATTATCTTGATCAATAAGTCACTTTACTTTTATTTAGTTTCCTGACTGGAATTCTTGCAGACTTGAGCATATATGCTCAATAATGGCACAATATTTAGAATACGTCTGACTTTGATAACAAAAGTAATACATATACATATGTGTATGTATATAAAGCCACACTAATGCATTTCATCTTGTTTCACACAAATGCATTTAGCCCTGTAAAGATAGATCAATGACTGCAACAGTCATTAAATGGCAGCAGACGTCAATCACTTTAATCTAAAGATTGCCTTCATACACACTAATCACAGAAAATTTAGTAATATCAACATAACCACTTTAATCTAAGTCTCTCCAGTAGTTATATTCCTGAAGCTTGGAAAACAGCCACTGTAATACCATTACACAAGGTTGGGACAACCATCAGCCCTGGTAACTGCAGACCCCTTAGTTTCACATGTCTCATATGTAAAGTTATGGAGTTTATTATCTCATCCCTCGTTAATCTGGACATTGAAGACATCTTAACCATGGATCCCGACTAACTGAGCTTTATAAAGGAAGGTCATGTCTGTTTAACCTCATTAATTTATTTGAAAAAGTAACTAAAGTAGTAGATAGCAGCAGTATACAGTATATCTGGATCTGGCCAATCGTGATTTTTTTTTAAGCAAACCATTCAATAGAAAGTTTAATTTTTAATGTTGTATGAGAATGTCATCAAAACATGAAAAATTCAAACCAGTGTATTCTTCTATTCTTAAGGTTTTTCCTGATGAATTGAGAAACTGTTCATGTACCACATGACAGCATTGAATAGAGTGTGTACTTCTAAAGTTCAGAACAGGAATGAAAGTTATGAACTGTACTTTTTTGACTAGACAGAAACACAACTGAGGACAATCAAAAGACTTATTATTCATAATACACAAAAGACCTCCAACAATATACTTTTATCTTCAAATGTGCAGAGATGCACTGACAGGGGTAAAAAAATTTTAGACAGCTGATGATAAAGTTGTTAGTTATACATGCAATATAATTCTGAATACTGTGTCAAGTCACAGTCTGGAGTAATCTTTTACTTATTTGGACTTTTTATGCTTTTATACCGGTTGAATGACTGCCCCCTCTGTATGATTAAAATGTTTCAGATTGCTGATGCGGCTGACTGACGCTCATAATTTCAATGTTTGAAGAGGTTCTTAATGGATATAACCATGGCTCTCACTAAACAGAAATGTTTTTCTACATTCATGAGAAATGGTGATGTCCAGATTTGATGATTTGGGTCATCATCATCAGCCTCCCTTTTCCATTTTTTTCCTACATGGTGTCGGGGTATCATGTTAGCTGTCGCCAACTCTCTTGATTCAGTGCCATACTCCTGCCTTCTTCAACACTCATGCCTGACTGTCACAGATCTTCTTTCACACAATCCATCCACCTCTTTGCTGGACATCTTCGTTTCCTCTTACCTTCTTCCTGTTAGTCCCAAGTCTTCCTCACTAGATTGTCTTCTGCTTTTCTGCATGTGTCCAAACCACTACAGTCTGTTTTCTTTGATTTTTTTCTCAATTTGAGCTACTTTGGCTTCTGCTCTTATGTCCTTATTTCTTCACCTGTCCTACAGTGTGCATCCTACCACCCTTCTCAGACACTTCATTTCCATCACCTCTAGCTTCTTCAACTGTTCTGCCTCTACTGCCCAGGTTTCTGTACCACAGAGTAGTACTGGTCGCACCACTGTCTTGTACACCTTACTTTTCAGCTTCTTTGGCATTCTTCTGTCATAGACTACACCTGAGACTCTATGCCAGTTGGCTGCAACCCCTCTGCTTCTAGCTTTGACCTCTTCATTCAGACTTCCCTTCTCCTCAACCACCCCTCCCAGATACTTTAAGCTGTTTACCTGTTCAACTACCTTCCCCTCTATCTCTATTCTCAGCTTCTACTGATTTCCCCAATTTGCTGCCATTACCACTGTCTTATCTGTGCTTAGTTTTATCTCATGTGCCTTCAGTTTTGCATTCCATTCTCCTATTCTTTGATGAAGTTTTACTCAGAGTCATCCTGTAATGCCACATCGTTTAAATACAGCAACTTTGTTGATCTGTCCCCTCCGACTTGTTTGCTAATGTAGTCCATCATCAGTTTGAACAGCAGTGTGCTCAGAGCTGAACCCTGGTGTACACCCTCCCACTGGGAACCCCTCTGTGAGGCTGAACACTGTGCTTGAGTCATTGGGTCCTTGTACATAGCCTGCACTAATTCTACCAATGTTTCTGGGACTTCAAACCACTGCAGTACTGCCCAGATCAGCTTTCTTGGGACCTTGTCATATGCTTTCTTCAAGTCTAGGAATGCCCAGTTGAACTCTCTCCTCATCTCTAGTTTCTTCTCAAGTATCTGTCTCACTGCAAGCATCAAGTCTATTGTGCATCATCCTGATCTGATTCCGAACTGCTCATTTCCCATCTTACTTTGTACTACTCTGCATATTCGTTTATCAATCAACCTTTCCAGAACTTTCATGCAATGTGATAGGAGTTTGATGTCTCTGTACTGCTCACAATTGTAGATGTCCCCTTTGTTCTTGGACACTGGCATGAGTATGCTTATTCTTCAGTCATCTGGGATATGGCTTTCTCTCCACACTGCTATTAATATCCTCAGAAGGCATTTCTCCTCTATCTCACCCAGCATTTTTGTCACATATGCTGTGACCTCATCTGAGCCTGCTGCTTTCCCCTGACTTCATTTTCCTTAGTGCTGCTCTTACTTTTTCTAGGGTGGGCTCCTCTTCTTCTCTCATCGTAGGCTGTTTCTGGGGCAGTACAGCTTATGTGTGGTTTTCTTCATTCAGAAGCTGCTAGAAATACTCATTTCATCTGCCTTTGATGTCCTGTGAACTGGTGAGCAGGTTTTTGCTGGCATCCATTATGAAGGGTGTCTGACTATCTTCTTTATCTTTCTGTCTTTGCCTTGCAAACTGATATAGTTTCTTTGTGCCACTTTCTGAGTCACTTTCCAGAAGTTGGTAGAGTGCCTCTGATGCGCTATTCTTTGCTATTGCAACTTCTTTCTTAGCTTCTTTATCAGCCAACCAGTAGTCCTTCCTATCCTGGTCAGTCTTTTTTATCTCACACTTCTTCCTGCACTCCTTCTTTCTTCTGATGACTTCCCGGACTTCTTCATTCTACCACTAGCTTTCCTTATGTACCTATTTCTGTACCTGGCTCGGCCACATATCTTTCTGTAGTCCTAACACATGCTGTTTTTAGGTGCTGCCATTCTTGTTCAACTCCACCTATTTCCTCCTCTTCTTGGGGTGCTAGAGCCTTGAGTAATTCCTTGAACTGTTGTACTTTCTCTTTAGTCAACTTCCAGGTCTTCAGCCTGATATCTGTTGATCTTACAGCCTTCTCTGACTGCTGCTTTCAGCTGATTGTGGCAGATGGGTGTCAGTGTAGAAAACAAACTAACAGAGCTTTATGCGTTGTTGATGTATGATGTATTAAATTGATATGGACACACTTGAATGTCTGGATGCATACAATATGCTGGGAGTTATAGTATGTTGCTAACTAGTTAACTGAAATCTGAGATTCTGAATAAAGAACAACAGATGTAGTGTTTCAATTAGTTATTTGCATGGAAATGTGAGATCCTATTGTTAAACAGATGTTGGTAAAATATGAACAGTTTTAATTTTTAATTATTTGTTGAATTGTTTACTTAACCAGGTAAACCCACTGGATACAAATGTCCCTTTTCAGGGGCAATCATGGAACAATGTCTGGTTAAGTGACAATGTGGATCTTATCAACATTACTGGCTAAAGATGAAATAATGTTTTCTAATGACACTAACAGTTGATTAGGCAAACTGGGTTCTGGAAGTTGGTAGCTTTGATGATTAGAGAATACTTTATAGGTAACCCAGTTGTGACGATTCCGAGAATAGACTTGAGTGTGTACCTTCTTGATGATCTGGATTATATGCTTCTAAAGGGATTATAAGGATGTAATTAGTGTGTGTGGCCACCTCTTCAGTGAAAAAGGGATTTGTCTGATACACGACTGATTTATCATTGGGTGATTCCATTTTGCCTGGTCATAGCTGAACCTCTAGGACATAAATATAAATCTTCTTCTTTTTTTGGCTTTTCCCGGTTAGGGGTCGCCACAGCGGATCATCTGTCCACTCATGATTGGCAGTGGAGTTTTACAGTGTCCAGTTGCCAGTCCAGAGCCCAACCTTCCACAGAAGGCACACACACGCACACACTCACACCTAGGGTCAATTTAGAGTGTCCAATCCACCTACTGCATTTCTTTGGGATGTGGGAGGAAACTGGAGCACCTGGAGGAAACCCACGCAACCACAGGGAGGACATGCAGACTCCGCACAGAAGGCACCCCAGCTGAGAATCAAACCAGAGAACTTCTTGCTGTGAGGTGGCAATGCTAACCGCTGCACCACCGTGGCCACCCCAGAATATAAATATAAATAAAAAGGTCAAATACCATAGAACTAAACAGTGTTTATTTGCTTGAAGCCTAAAATTTATTGGAGCTCATTCTCACTTTTGGGAAAGGGTTGAACATGAGATATGTACAACTAAGATTTAATATCTGAGAAATATAAAATGTTCCTAAGGAGAGAACTTATATGGCAGAGACTTACATATGGGGTTATGGGTTATATGCGCATTGGCAAGTAGTCACACCAGAGTCCACAATATAAATGTTTATGTAAAAATATTAGGTAATTAAAATTAGGAGGATGTGAACATGTATCTCTCTCTCTCTCTCTCTCTCTCTCTCTATATATATATATATATATATATATATATATATATACACATTTAGTGTGTGGGTTTACTGTGGAAATTTCGAATCAACTTGGGTTGAACGTGTATAATGTTGACCCTAAATGTTGAATTCAAAATCCCGAACAGTAAACTAAAATGAAAATGAATACATTGTTTGATGGACTACAGCATCTCTCATTCACCCCCCCCCCAGGGGGGATCAGGCAAAGAACCTGCTGCACTTGTTGCTGTGGAGAAGCAAACAGACTGTAGCAAAGTTGACCCCATCAACAGAAAATCCTCTCAGCCACTAATAGAGTGAGACTCCACTCATGAGACATCAGAATGGAGCTAGTGAGTTTGCCTGTTAGCACAATGTTTTTCCCCAGGATGTGTGTTGACATAAGAAAGCTGTTGGAGGAGGTCGCCCACTGCCACACTCTCATTGTTTCTCAATAAAGGGGATGGGAGCATGCTCCCCCCATTTCTTGATGTACCAAACCATGGACATGTTGTCTGTTTGGTTAACAACTTTCTCAAGAAGGAGGGAGTCCTGAAAGGCCTGCAACACTAGAAGGACCGCCCTCGTCTCCAGAACATATGCAAATTGGTATCTTTTGCGGACCACATGCCTTGGACTATTTGTCCCAAGAAATGCTGCCCCCACCCCAATTAGGAGGTATCCATGGTCACTATGGCTACCAGGGGCGGCAACACAAAGGGGCATCCCTGGCAGACTTTGTTGGATTGTACCCAACAAAGCAGGTAACTTCTGCAAACCCAAGTGAGTTTTATCAGTGAGGACAACTGATGTTGAAGAATTGACCACTGAACAGCTAGACTGCATTAAAGAATGCACATATAAAATTACGCCATCGAAACCAAGGTTATAGCAGCTGCCACAGACCCTAAAGCCTGGAAGACCAATCCTGCTGGTTAGAGAGGCCCGAAAGAATCTGTCTCACTTGAAATCTTATAGCAGCTTTTGAATTTCTAAGGCTGTGAACTCCCGTTAACTGGGTGGAGCATCAGGCAGCCTTTTCTCTTTGGATGGTGGGATTTGCAAAAAAGGGATGAAATAGCTTCTGGATATCCTTTTTTGCACCCAAGTGTCATTTGTGATTGATGCCCAGGCTTCTGGGTACAGAGACAAGATCCCCCTGACTGTCTTCAGAGAAGAGCAGTAGGGCAACCCTTCAAGAGTGCTGGAAGGGTTTATTTGAAAAGGAATCTCAAACCCCCTGGTTCTGCGGGCTTCCTCTGCCATGACGATGGCATCTTCCACTGGAACCCTGCCCCCTGCTTCTGGGGGAAGTTTTCCCTTGTAAATCCTGGAAAGGACCTTTTGACTTATGGAACTACATTGTTTTACCTCCGCACTGATTCCTGGAAAAGGATCTCTGCGGGGTAGAAAAATGCATTCCCACAGCAGACAGGGTCTTTCCATTTGGCTCACTGTGTGAGAGCATTTCTTTAACCATTGGGCCAAACAAGAAAGAGCCATCAAAGGGAGCCTTGATGAATGAAGACTTGAAGGGCTCTGTAAAATTGCATAAGCTCATGCAGGCATGTCTCCGAATGGCTATGGCTGAACTTGCATGCATAAGGTATATTCACCTGCTTGAGAGATCAACCTTATGGACATATTAAAGATAGACTGAAGGGTGGCCAGTTGTGAAGATGGTTGTTTGTGCTCGTCCACAGACATGGACCCAGGAAGAGATTTGGAGAGTTTTTTACTCAAATTTCTTTGCAATCTGGTGGTGTGTGCCAAATAATTCAGTAACCGAAGTGCAAAAGTCACTGAGGTAAAAACATGTTTTCCAAATCTGTCCAACTTCCAGGACTCTTGGTTAGAGGTACAGACATAAGAGCTCTGTTCCAACAGCTCTTTTTTAGTGGCTGCCACCATAACCACAGCATCTACAGGAACTGCTTTACTACAATAACGCCTGTCTTTAGGAGGAGCGAGAAATTTGTTGGCGTGACGAGGAATGGGCTCTATGATATCCAGTTCCTTCCATGAACAACAAGACACCAGATCTATAAAGTAATCATATGGGGGTGTAACCCAGGATGTACATGGGCTGGACCCAAAACCTTTCAAGAACACTGACTCCTCCTGGGAAGAGGGATCGGAAGACCATACACCCTTCTGGCTAAGGATCTCTAGAATGTCTCCAAAGGAGACATCTTCTGGTGGAGACCTTGGTGACCCCTCCCCTTCATCGAAGTCAGTGTCTTCAGTGAGAGATTTCTAAGAGGAATCTATGTGCCTCCTTTTGCACGACCTCTTCTGGGGGACCTCATCTGTGTGGGATGATTTGGAAAGGTATTTTAAGAGAGGGGAAGTTCCTCGAGAGGAACTGCCTGGATGGTCAGGCAGACCAGCTATCACTGCAGGATAGACTGGTGAGGTTCAGAACTCAGATCCAATGGTGGTAGTGTGGCAGAATCTGAAGAAAGAAGAGAAGACTGCACTCTTGGATGAGAGAAAACTCTCTCCACCACCTCAAAGGCATAAAGGTGAGAGAAGCCAAGAACAGCTGCACTGCAGTTGAAGCCCCAGGTGCTGCCAAGCCCCAACTCTGCCCAGGTTCCTTCCACAACGGAGGAGTCATACCTGAGCTGTCCAACACTGAAGCTCTGAGGAGAAGGGACAGCTCCAACAACCTTGGAATCAAATCCATCCCTTGGATTTGGCACTGAAGCTTCGGCTCTGAAACTCACCCTGCTCTAGGAAGATCTGCGCCAAAAGAGTCAGGGACGCAGACTGAGATGAAGACCTAGATGTCTTCTGGTCTAATACAGCGACTCTCAGGATTCTTGGATCTGAGGGCTCCAAAATTGTCAGGTGGACTGGAGAAGAAGAAATAAACAAATGAGAAGTGAGTTGGAGGCTCACGGATCCATTGGGAGACAGAGACAGTAACGCCCTTATCTGAATCTGAACCCTGAGAAACTTCCTCATTATTCTTATCCACATTGGCTTCGAAAGGCTTTGTTAGGACCTGACAGAGGATGAGGTAGAGGGGGAACGTGACATCCTCCTCCATGATTCCTGGAGAAAAGGTGAATGGAGCCTGGGCGAAATAGGCTCCGGAGAAAATCAGGTTTTTGGAGATTTAGTTGTCCCCAAAGTCAGATCCAGTGGTGTTGGATCCAATCTTTTCATAATTTTGTCAGGCAGCTCTGAAAGCGCAACTGGTTTCGGAGAATGGTTGGAAGACCATTTTCTGTGTTCCCTGGTCTACAAGGAAGAGTTTTGTTTCTTAGTGTGGGTTTGAGCCTCTGAAAAAGATGATACACACACTCCCTGTGGGCATCAGAATTTACTACCTTATGCCCACAGGAAGTGCACTTTAAAACTGGTACGTTTTCTTCATATTAGGAAAGACATTATGGCAGAAAACGGGAAGACATGAGAGATTTTTTTTTTAACAGAAGCATTAAAGTGAAGTGTGTACCAACAATTCGAAAATGCTAAAAAGGGAGAAAGGGTACGACAAAAACTAAGACAGAAAGTACAATAAAAGCAAAGTACACTTACAAATCACCAGAAAACACCCTATAAGCTCAAGAGAGCAGGATCCGCTCCTGAAGTGTTGAGGCAGCAAACAAGACCTCAGGTATTACAGGGTTCTGGGGCATTGTGGGTGAATGAAGGAGCTCAAGAGTTGGATCAGAGAGTCTTAAGTAAATGCGGCCTAGCCGGATCTGAGACCCATCAGTTGAGGAATGCATGAAGATGACAACATCAAATTATAAATTATCCACCTAACCAGAAAAAAAATTCAAAACAGCAAACAAAATGGGAAAACACTGAAAGCTATTGTGCCAGTAATCTCAGAAAATAACCCAATACAATTAAAAATATGAAAAAAGACTAACCTCAAGAAACAGATATAACCCACTGGAAAAAAGTAGCTTAAGAACATGGGAGGTACTGCCATTTCCTGAGGAACAGGAATAAATGTGTTCCTGAGAAGATAAAAATGAGAGAAAGCTCAGACCAAAGATAACTTGGAAGAGAAAGAACCGTAAAGGAAGATTAAATTTATCTGGAAACAGATTATAAAAAAAAAGATAGCCTGGGAGCATAACTAATAAACTCTGATTCTTTTCTGCCAAAGAAGTACAGTGCTAAGCAAAAGTAGTGCATTACAGGGTAAGGGAATACTTAACAGCTTGGGAGTACTTATATGTGCCAATTGGTCCTAATGCCTGGTATTACAACTCCTATAAGATTCCTGCAGTTGTAGCTAGACTATTTTTTCCAATAAACTGCAGCAGGATCTCATAACCTCCAGCATATGTATTACCATTACTTACACTCAGCATGCTTTAAAATAGCAAGTTGACAAAGTCTATCATTAACCAAAGGAATTTCAAAGAAAAAGTAGTATGCAAAAACAATTTCATACAATGGTCAAAAAGATCCAGATTAAGGCTAAATTTGCTCATCTGAAGTTGCCTAAATGGATTGTAAAGAACAACTGCTACTACAGTTAATAAGCTGAAGAAACACAGTGAAGGGAATTATCAAAGTAGAAGGTGATCCCCTAACTGTTGCATCTTTACAAATTACATGTACACCAAATGTTCTTGAATATATATGATGCATTCAGTACGTCCAGACAACAATGTCATCATTCTAACTTCAGAAGTAAAAGGGACAAAGGACAAAATGTGATTTGTCTAGAACTGTGCACACTACATGAAATAATACATTTTGGTCTCAGAAAATGCTTTTAATATATTACTTTGGAATAATTCTACAGAACCACAATTTAGTTCTCCCAGTCTTGGTTACTCACTAGACTATCATTCAGGCAACCATACTGGCAAATCTGGGATGAGATCACTTCATTGATACTGATCAGAGGTCTAGGATATACGTAAAGGGCCTAAGAATTTACTACAGTTATTCAAATGTGCAAGAAAAAAAGAAGTTACATACTCACCATAATGTTCCATCTGTGTTATACATTTTCATTCTTCCTCAACCTATGGGTTCAGATCTGATCCCTTGGATCCAACTCGACTGTTGCAACAGTTCGTGGTAACCATAAAAGTCTTCAGCTTTTCCCGTAATCATAATGCACCCTTCCTAATAACCTCAGATCATGTTTGCTAACAGAAGTAAAGGAAAAAAAATCAAAAGAACCCAGAGAAACTATATCTGGAGCTCAGTACAAGGGAAGTGCCAACCTAAGAATAGTCGCTCTACTAGGAGTTCAAAGGAAGGGGGCTAGTGGGTGGGGAGTTGAGGAAGAATGAAAATGGACAACACAGATGGATCATTATGGTGAGTACATAACTTCTTTAGTTGAAGCTGTCAATTTTCATTCTATCCTCAGCCTATAGGACAGAGTCCACAGCTACCTTAGATCCTGGGTGGACTCAAGGAAAGATGTTCCTCAGCACCAGTGAACCGAATTATGCTCCACCCCTGGAGACCAGATCCAATTTGTAATGAGTAACAAAGGCATGGGGAGTAGCCCAAGTTGCTGCTGCACAAATGTTATCCACAGAAGCTCTAGACTGGAAGACAGATAAAGTTGCCATAGCCCTAGTAGAATGAGCTTGTGAAGGCTTTGGTAAGGCAATGCCTAACTGATCATAAATGAAAGAAATACAACTGGTGAGTCATCTGGACAAGGTTACTTTGGTGACTGGTTTACCCAATTTAATATTTGAGAAGGAAACAATTGGTCAGATTTCCTGATATCTTTGGTTCTTTGAAGGTAAAAACGCAATTGTCTGTGAACATCTAATAAATGAAACAAGTATTCACTTTTGTTTTCAGATTTTGGAAAAAAAATACTGGTTAATTGATGGACTGATTGATTTTGCCTCTGATACCACATTTGGTAAAAAGGATGGATTAGTATGGAGAGACACTCTGTCTTTGCGAAAAATCAAAAATGGTAGTTGTGAAGACAAGGCTTGAATGTTTGAAATTTTTGCAAAAGTTGTGAATACCAAGAAAATCGTCTTCCAAGAAAGGAATTTGAGATCCCACTTAGCTGCTGGTTCGAAAGAGGGGTGTAAAATAGCTTGCAGCACTAAATTTAGGTCCCACGGGGGAGTAGGGCCTTTATAAGGGAGCTTTAAAAGGAGAGTTCCTCTCAAAAAGGCTTTGCAGAGTTTATGAGAAGCAATTGAAGAAACTTGGAAGCCAATGTGAAAATTGAATATTGCTGCTAATCAGACTTTGATAGTTGAAGAAGATGACCCTTCTTTGAAAAGTTAGGTAAAAAAAATCAAGAATATCATGAATAGGAGCAGTGAAGGGATCAATGTTATTTTGTAGTGCCCGGTGAATGAATCTTTTCCATTTACTGAAGTATAGCTTACGCGTAGATGACTTATGAGAAGACAGGAGTATGTGTCAAACTGGAGAGGAGAGCACAGGTTGTCTGGCTGCTAACAGAATTGGAGAAACCAGGTAGTCAGCCTGAGACTGGGTATATCTGGATGAATCATGCCCATGGGTAAAACAGGAGGTCTGTAGTTGGATTCAGAATCCACAGTTGGTGAAGTAAGTGAGGTCAAAGGAAGGGGAACCAAATCTGTTGAGGCCAATAGGGTACAACGAGGATTACTCTGCTCTTCAACCTGAATGCTTTCTGGGGAATAATGGAGTTTGGGGAAAGGCATAAAGGAGACCGCAAGGCCAATTGTAAAGAACAGCATCCCTCGGTGACTCCCCATTTGGGGGGATCAGGGCAAAGTAGCTGCTGCACTTGTTGTTTAGGAGAGAGGCAAAAAGATCACAGCAAGGCTGATCTCATTGATGGGATATCCTTTCCATCACATTCTGACTGAGGGACCATTCGTGAGGTAAAAGAACGCACCTGCTCAATTTGTCTGCTATCACACTGGACTTTCCTGGAATATGTGTTGCAATGAGAAAGTGGTTGGAAGAGCTCACCCACTGTCACACTCTGACAGCTTCTTGACACAAAGAGTGGGATCTGGTTCCTCCTTGTTTGCTGACATACCAAACTACTACCATATTGTCTGTTTGAGCTACAATCGTTCCTAAAGGAAGAGCACCTTGGAAAGCCTGCAACTCTAAGAGCACTGCTCTCATCTCTAGAACACTGATATGCAAGTTGGCCTCTGTGTGGGACCAAGTGCCTTGGAATGTTTTGCCCAGAGAATGCCTACCCCCCAGCTGGGAAGCATCTGTGGTCACTGTGGCCTTGGGCTGGGGGAGAACAAACGAGCGAACTTGTAGTATCTGATCCGATTGAAACCACCATTTGAGATCTTTTTCGCAAATACTGGTGATATTTACTTGAGTTGACATTGGTTGTTGAAGGATAGAGCATCCTGCTGATAACAGTCAATGCAGAATTCTCATGTGAAATTTGGCTAGCGTTACTAGCGTTATTGCTGTCGCCATGGAACCTAGAGCCTGAAGAACCAGCTATGCAGAGATCTTCTTGCTGCAGATTTTTTTTTGACTTGCGATCTGAATTATCTCCACTTTTGAAGGGGGAAGTGAAGCTATTGTCTCTTTTGTGTTGAGAATTGCTCCTATAAAGTTTAAACTTTGAGTAGGTTCTACATATGTTTTCTCACAGTTTACAAATATCCCTAGACATAAACACATCTGGAGAAAGTTGTCTCTTTCCTTCAATATTGGATGCCTGGTCCAGGCAGAATTGAGCCATTCATCTAGATATGGAAATATCTAGAATCCCTGTAGTCTCAAGTGACATCCTACTAGTTCCATGTACTTGGTGAACAGCCTGGGGGATGTGGTGAGACCAAAGGGCAGTACTCTGGACTGATAATAACTGGCTTCCAGCCAGAGGCGTAAGCACCTCCTGAACTGTTTGTTCATCTTTATGTGATAATACGCATCCTGAAGGTCTATCAAGCACATCCAGTCGTCTTTTTCCAGAAATGGAAGAATGGACTGAACTGTGACTATCCAGAACTCGTCTCGTCGAACTGATTTGTTCAAATTGTTGAGATCAAAGATTGGTCTCCAGTCCCCTGTTTTCTTTGGCACTAAAAAGAATCTTGAGTAAGTTCTGGATCCTCTCTGGTCTGGTGGGACCTCTTGGAAGACTCATTTTTCTAGCAGCTTTTGTATCTGAACAGCTGCTTGCTCCCTCTGACTGGGTGGAACAACAGGGATTTTTCTGCTTTGGGGAGGAGGAAGGCTAAAGGGTATTATACATCTTCTGGAAACGATCCCCTGCACTCAGGTTTCTGATATTATTTCCAGCCAGGCTCTCCGGTGCAGGAACAGTCAACCCCGGATTGCCACCAGAGGAGGGAAATCGGGCCTCCGTTCAGGAGTGTTGGAAGAGTCTGCCAAAGAAAGTTTCGCTGATTCCTGGAGAAGGATCTTTGTGGAGTGGAGAAACATATGCCCACTACAGATAGGGTTTTCTCATCTTTCTCACACCTTGACAGTGTGTCTCTTACTACAGGCCAAATAAGGATGTGCCATCAAAGGGATCACTGATGAACGTAGACTTGAAAGGCTCCGCAAAGTCACACAAGTGCATCCAGGCATGCCTCCTTAAGGCAATGTCTGAACCAGCTGCTCTACTCGTTCCTTCAGTTACATGTGAAATGAGCCTCATGGAAGAGTTAGAAATAGACTGGAGGGTAGCCAGCTGGGAAGTAACAGAGGCTCATACTTCCTCAGAAACAGATCCTGAGATGGTATTTGAAAGCTCTTTGATCAGGTCTCTCTGTAACCTAGTGAAGTGTGCTAGGTAGTTCAGGGACCGTAAGGAGAATGTCACTGAAGCACAGACACACTTCCCGAACCTATCCATCAGCCAAGATCCCTTGTTGGGAGGATGGATAGAGGAACTTTCCTCAACTAGTTTTTTCTTTGTGGCCACTGCCACGACCATGGCATCCACAGGCCATCCTTTTGTCCATAATTGTTTGTCCTTAAGAGAAGTAAAAATTCTGTCTGGTCTCTGGGGGATCGGCTGAATGGGGTTGGTGGCCTTCCATGCCAGCTGAGAGGTCAACTCAATGAGGTCATTGGTGGGCGGAGTCACCCAGGAGGTAGACAGGTGGGTACCAAAAGCCTCCAGTTACACGGACTCCTCAGACAAAGGCTTGTTGGGCTTCCAATCACCTCTCTGTATTAGAATTTCCAGGATGTCTCAAAAGGAGACATCATCAGGAGGCGATCTTGGGGACCCTTAGCTCTCATCAAAGTCTATGTCTTCAGTGATGGATCCTTACAGGGAATCCAAGTGCGTCCTCCTGCACAACTTCTTCTTAGGGATCTCCTCACTAGGATGTTCTGGGGTGGTATCAGAAGAAATGGGAATGCCCTGATGGGAAGCCTGGGTTTTCATTATTCACTGTCCCTGTGGAGAAAAAGGTTGAGACTGTATGCAGAGATGACAAGATTGGGGGCTGAAAATCCAAGGGAGTAGGGGCCGTCTGAGCTGCTGAAGCAGACATGGCTCTCTCCAAAACCTCAAAGGCTGACCCCCCCGCCCCCCGATAGGAACAGGACTACAGATCTGAGAGGGCAAGCCTCTGGATCCTAGTCCCTGTGCTCTGAGAATAAACCTTCTGAGGCAGAAGCCAGAGCCGTGCTAACCAGAGCCAAAGTCCCTAGGTGCAGGGATGGCTCCGAAAACTTCTGAGTTGATCCAAACACCTTGGAGCTGACTAGGCAGCTATGGCTCTGATAGGTCTCTGGCTCCGACTGAACCAAAAAACCCAGAGCAAACATCAGATCCGATGACAGAGTTATCTTCGGATCCAAAGCTGACAGAACTGCGCAGTTCAGATCCAAGAACGTGGAAGTTTCAAAAGAAGTCAGTGGAGGATATAAAACAGGGGTAGTTGAGGTACGGAGCTCCTGACTTGAAGGGGTAAGAGCTGAAGAAACCCCTGGTATACTCTGTGCTCATGGAATTTTTCTCACCAGTCCCTCCACGTCCTCTTTGGTCAAACTCCTAGAAGAATGAATAGACATCAGAGAAGGTGACTGTTTTTGGTCTTTCCAGAAAAGGAGAAGGCACTCTAAATGGAACAGGATCCAATGAAGGTAAATATTGGGTCCTTGGTAAAGCAGGTAGGCTTGAAGTCAAATCAGTTGCTGTCTGAGCCAATGAAGGTTTACCTTTGTCCGAGGTCAGATCTGAAGAAGTGGGTGGATCTATATGTTTCTTTATCTTGATTTTTGGATTCAAGGAGGTGTAGGATCTGAAAGCTTGGGTTTCTTAACTGACGTATCCGATGAAGAAGTCAGAACTGACAGATGCCTCCTCTTTGATTTTTTGGAAGTTTTTGAGAAAGAAGAGGAAGGACTAGTTGATGTTGATTTGTCCATTTTTTGCTTATTGGAGGGGGAAGCTCCAGATAACGCCTCACTGAAAGTTAACAGAAGAAGACCCTTAAGAATCAATTTATTTTTGCATTCAACCAGAGCCCTAGGTTAAATCCGTGGCATATTGAGCAATCTTCTTGGAGATGGTGTGGTCCCAAACAATACACACACAAAGTATGTGAATCAGAGTAAGGCATTTTTCGACTATACTTTCCCAACTTTTTGAAGCCAGCCAGTCCTTTTTTTCTTCTGCCATCCTGGGGAGCAGAGAACAAGTTAAGCAAAAGGTTTAACAACAGAAAGCTTTTTTTTTTCTTTTTTTTTTTTAAGGTAAAGGAAAAAAGGAGAGAAAAAAGGGAAAATACCAACAATGGTAAAGTACAGTTTTGTACCTACCATAAATGTAGATGTTCGAGTGTTCACACTGCTGCAGTCATCACACTTGGGTTATCTTGCCATCAGGAGGTCCCGCAGTCGGCTCGAGTTCCAAAGTCTTGGTCCGGCATCTGTTGCTGTCACTTCTTCCCTGATGTCAGTGCGCCAGGGGTATATAAGAGGCATCCAACGCCATTTTCTTCAGTTTTTCTTGCCCCAGATGTCAGGTGCCCCCTAGTAGGTGGGCAATACATATTGCCAATAAAACATGTACATAAAATACCAGGAATACCTTCAGTTACAAGCAAATACACCAGAAGGGTTGTATCAGATAGAAAGGTATAGAAAAGTGCAGCTAGATCAGAGGGGCTGGAGGGAGGGTAACCTGGACTGCAGCAGTGTGAACACTCGAACATCTACATTTATGGTAGGTACAAAACTGTAATATGTTCATCGTGTTACTCTGCTGCAGTCATCACACTTGGGTAGAATCCCAAAGCTAAGGTTGGGTGGTGGAGCTAAACAGGATTTGGAGAAGCTAGTAGGCCCTGCAGAACTGCAGTGGCAAAGCCAGCTCTAGTCTTAGAGTATAAAGGCAAGTGGTAGTGCTTGGTGAAGGTGTGCACTGAACTCCAGGTTGCAGCATCCAAAATTTCCTTGTTTGGTACCCCCCTGAGAAAGGCTGTTGATGTTGCTGTAGCCCTGGTGGAGTGGGACCTAATGCTAGTAGGTACTGGTTTCCCATAATGTGTGTAACAGAAACGTATACAGTGTCCTATCCATTTTGAAATGGTCTGTTTAGAGATAGGTTTTCCTTGTGATCCTGTAGCATAAGATTCAAAGAGCTGGTCAGATTTTCTGAAAGCCTTAGTTTTATCCAAGTAGTAACGTAATTGTCTGTGAATGTCCAGAGAGTGCAGGAGTCTTTCTCCTTTGTTCTGGGGGTTTGGGAAAAAGGTGGGTAAATGAATGGTTTGGCTTAGGACCACACTGGATACCACCTTTGGCATAAAGGAAGGGTTAGTCCGTAGAGCGACTCTGTCTTGATGAAAAATGAGGAAAGGCTCCACTGCTATTAGGGCCTGTAGCTCTGAGACTCTTCTAGCTGAAGTTATTGCTAGTAGTAAGGCAGTTTTCCAAGATAGGAACTTTAACTCAGCAGAAATAGCTGGTTCAAAGGGCAGCAGTGTAAGCTTTTCCAGAACAAAGTTGAGATCCCAAGTTGGTGTTGGTGCCCTCCTGGGCGGTCTTATGTTTTTAGCCCCTCTGAGGTACTGTCTTAGGAGTGGATGTGAAAATAACGGAGGATCCGTGTTGTAGTGAGCTGAGATTGCTGAGGCGCGGATCTTAATAGAAGAAAAAGAAAGTCCTTTGTGCAACAACTCAGTCAAATATTGTAGGATCTGAGGAATGTTTGGAGCAAGGGGATTTTGGCCTTTAGACTGGTTCCAGGCGCAAAATCTTCTCCATTTGTCTGAATATGCCTTCCTGGTGCTGGGCCTTCTGGCCTCCAGAATGACATCCATAACAGCTTTAGATAGAGGAGTTGTCTGGTTGTTTAGGTAATGTGCCATGATGCCAGATTTAAAGTCTTGAGCTGACTGTGTAGAATCTGATTGATTTGCTGGGTAAGCAGGTGAGGAATTTGTGGTAAAATCCATGGTGGGTCGTGGACCATGTTCCGTAGTATAGGATACCAGTACTGGCGTGGCCAGTCTGGAGCAATTATTATCATTTGTGGCCTCTCTAATCTGGCTTTCAACAGCACCTTTGCTAGAAGAGGCAGTGGAGGAAAGGCATACACTGTTAATGTTTTCCAACTGAATGAGAGGGTGTCCACTTTCCAGGCTAGTGGGTGGAATGTCCTTGTGCAAAATTTCTGAAGTTGGTAGTTTTGGGGGTTGGCAAACAGATCTATATCTGGGCATCCCCATTTTTGAGTTATCATTGCAAATACTTGTGGATCCACTTTCCACTCGTGGGGACCCATGATGTTTCTGCTTAGGTCGTCTGCCAATGTGTTTTTCTTTCCTGGCAGGAATTGTGCTTGTAGTTGAACTTGATAAGTCAGTGCTGTGTTCCACAAGGTCATTGCTTGTCTGCAAAGGGGGTAGGAGTGTGTGCCCCCTTGCTTGTTTATGTACCACATCACTGTGGTATTGTCCGTCTTTATTAGGAGTTGTTCTGGATGTAAGAGGTCCTTGAAAGTTGTTCGGGTATTCTGTACAGCTAGCATTTCTTTTTGATTGATATGCAGATGCCTTTGATCTGTATTCCATTTGCCCTGAATGCAGTGTCCTGCCATGTGTGATCCCCAGGAATAGTCCGATGCATCTGTTGTTAAAGTTTGCCCGGCCGTGGGCAAGGTAAAAGGCTGACCCTTGTTGAGGTGACATGCCTGTGCCCACCATAGAAACTCCTGTTGAAGTCAG
Source organism: Protopterus annectens (assembly GCF_019279795.1). Classification (NCBI taxonomy): domain Eukaryota; kingdom Metazoa; phylum Chordata; order Ceratodontiformes; family Protopteridae; genus Protopterus; species Protopterus annectens. The sequence goes on from NC_056751.1 coordinate 8,163,770, forward strand.
GGAATGAGTGATATCATTGTTTCCAAGCTGTGGCCGTGCTGTGTCCATACGCTCTTCAGGTACCATTGTAATTTCCTCATATGCAGTATTGCAAATGGTATCAGGAGTATGCAAGATGCCATAAATCCCAAGGCCTGCAGAATTTTTCTTGCAGGGAGTTGGGTCTTTCTTGCCATCATTTTGAAGTATTGAGTCAATTGTTGCTGCTTGTCTGGCGTGAGAAAAGCCATCTGGGCCATTGTATTCAAGCTGGCACCCAGGAATGTTATGTTCTGTGAGGGTACTAGTTTTGATTTCCTTTCGTTTACTGTGTACCCTAAGCAACTTAATAGGTGTTTGACAAACGCCAGATGTTGTAAAAGAGTGTCCTTGCTTTCTGCCTGAATAAGGCAGTCATCCAGGTATGGATATATTTGAATTCCTCTTTGTCTGCAGTATGCAATTACTGGTGCCAGGCATTTTGTGAAGACCCTGGGCGCAGTAGATAAGCCAAAGGGCAGTGCAGAGAATTGATAATGAGTTGAACCTGCAATGAAACGGAGGCATCTTCTGCAATCTTGTCTGATAGGGACATGCAGGTATGCCTCCTTGAGGTCCAAAGTCACTAGCCAAGCCTTCTTGCCCAGCATGGGAAGAAGCTGCTGTAGTGTTAGCATCTTGAATTTGGGTACTTGGAGGTAGGTGTTTAGAATTGAAAGGTCCAGTATGGGTCTCCAGGTTTTGCCCTTTCTGGGGACTAGAAAGAGTCTAGAGTAAAATCCTTGTCCCTGCCCCTGTGTAGGTACCTGCTGAATGGCCCTCATGTCCATGAGAGCTGTAATTTGGTTTTGTGCCTCCGCCCATTGATTTGGTGGTAAGTTTGGCATTCCTCTTATCCTTGGCAAGGTGTGAAAATGGAATCTGTATCCTTGTGAAACAATGTTTAGGACCCATTTGTCTTTTGTGATGATGCGCCAGTTGTCTGCAAAAAGTGCTAATTTTCCTCCCAAGGGAGCTGCCAAAAGAGGTTTACTTGGCAGTCTGAGGGTTAAGTCATTGTGTTTGTCTTCTCTTAGATTGGGGCCTTTCTTCTTCTCCTTTCTGGTTAGCGGTGCCCCATTGGCGTGGTTTATAAGGACCTTGTGAGTGACTTCTGCCGCTTGTGCGTCTGTATTTGCCCTTTTGTGGTCTGTCAGATGCTGGAAAGGACCAGTTTTTTGTTGGCCAATTTCTGCTGAAACGAGGTGGCTGAACCTGCAAAAAATCCTTGATTGTCTGCATAGATTTTGCCTTATCCTCCATTTTCTTTAAAACCTCTTCTGCTTTGACACCAAATAAAACATCCTGCTGTAAAGGTGCATCCAATAACTTTGCTTTAACATGATCAGGCAGGGTTTGTTCTTTTAACCACGCATGTCTACGTATGACAGACCCAGTCACTGCTGCTCTACAGGAAGCTTCCAATGAATCAAATCCACATTGTAAAGTATGTTTGCCTACCTGTTCAGCTGTATGCAACAGATCCTGCATTTCCTTGAATTCAGACTGTTCAGAATGTGCGGTCATTTTTTGTTTTAATTGAGACATTAGGAATTGCTGATATTTCAGCATGTGAAACTGGCAATTTAAGGCTCTCATAGCTAAAGTAGCTGAGGTGTATACCTTCTTTCCCCATCTATCTAGTGCTCTGGAATCCCTTTCAGAGGGTACAGGATTTTTAGCCATAGAAGCCTTAGCCCCTTTGGGACCCTGGGAAATTGTTTCTGGGTCAGCAACAGGGCTTTTATAAAGGAATTTGTGTGAGTCAGGTACTCTGTAGTTTCTGGTTTGGTGGTTGCAGGAGGTAGGGAGTCTAGATTTAGACTAGATTCTAAGTAAACATCATCCACAATGTCTAAAACTGGAGGGATAGTAAGTGGTCTGTGCTGGGGTAGTAAAAGGAACTCTCAGAGCCTTTTCTTAGAATCAGAGTAATCCTGGCCTTCCCAGTGGAAATTTTCCCTCATGGTATGTAAAGTTTCCCCAAAGGAGTAGTCTTCTGGGGGTGAAGCTGAAGGAATAGACTCTTCACCATCAGAATCTTTATAAGGGGGAAAAAGAGTAATCCTGTTCCTCTGAAGAGTCTAAGGAAATTGAAACCTGGTCAGAGGAAGCATAATCGTCCTCTTGTCTTTGCCTTTTATCAGGAGGCGGATGGGAACCCCTGATTAAGGTAATCAAATCTTCAGCCATCTTAAGCATCTATTTCTTAGGCATGGGGCCTTGAACTGAAGACTGATGTACAGTCTTTTTAGGTTTTAATGGAGTTTTAAGCTTAGCATAAGATTTAATGGTGAGTGTAGTCGGTCTGAAAACACCTTCTGCAACCGAAGGTGTTTCTATTGCACCGGAATCCCCTTCTGCTCTGGAGTCGGAAGGGCCTAAAGAAGATAGCTGCGATGGCCTAGTGCTCTCTGCTTGTGAATCCGAAGCTGTCTGGGGTTCTAATTCTGCGGTTGTCAGGGGCTGCGTAGGCACCTCACTGAAAACCGGAGAACCGGCGACAGGCCCAGCAAAGGCCTCGGAGTCTGGTTTGGTTCTAGGCTGCCTGTCCTTAACCTTGCGTTTTTTATGCATGCCGGTCGTCGGCTGCTCCAACGGCATGGTATAATTAAATTTCCTACTAAAGTAATGTTGGGTGAAATCAAACCGACGTTTGATAGTTTGTTTATTAAACCTAGCACAAAACTGACAACCTGTGATGTCGTGGTCTGGGCCTAGGCAAGGAATACAATAAGAATGGAAGTCCTTATGAGGTATTTGCTTCCCACAAGAAATGCAATTGTTAACTTTTTCTGACATCGGACTGAGGCAAGAAAAGGTTCCCCAACAGGGTACTTAGCTTTATTGAAGACTTCGGTCTGAAATTCGATTAGAAAATCTCAGGAGTTGGCCGACCGGCACTTGCAAACTGCTTCTGCTTTGAGCACCGCGCAGCAAGAAAGACTGAAGAAAATGGCGTTGGATGCCTCTTATATACCCCTGGCGCACTGACGTCAGAGAAGAAGCGACAGCAACCGACGCCGGACCAAGACTTTGGAACTCGGGCCGACTGCGGGACCGCCTGACGGCAGGATAACCCAAGTGTGATGACTGCAGCAGTGTAACACGATGAACATTGGGGGAATACACTAAGTGTAAAGGGAAAGAATAGCTAATAATAGTATCCAGAGGTAGGAAATGGAAAAAGGAAGTATCAACAAAAAATCAGTCGCTAGGGAAGGGATGTAGGTTAAAGCTAGAAAGGATAAACAGAAAAGCTCAAAAAATATTAAGAAGAAAAAGGAAATTTAAAATGTAATTAAATTTAGTTAAATTCACTTATCTGCGGGAGAACAACTGGTCACCACGTCTAACACAAATAGTGGCAAACGAGATCTGGGGTACTTAGGAAGGGTGCATTACGGGTAAGGGAGAAGCTCGAGAGTTTTTGGTTGCCACTCACTATTGTAATGACTGAGTCGAACCTGAGGGATCGGATCCGAACCCATAGCTTGAGGTCAGAATGAAAATTGACAACACCAGACAGAAAGTACAGTTGTGTACACTTACCATAAATGTAGATGTTCGAGTGTATTCACTGTTGCAGTCATTACATTTGGGGTAATCTGCTGGCAGGTTGCCCACAGTCGGCCTGATTAACACAGTCTTGGGTCCTGCGTCAGTTGCTGTCCCTTCTTCCATGACGTCAGGTCGTCAGGGGTATAAAACATGCAGCCAATGCCATTATATCAGTTTTTCTTGCCCAGATGTCAGGTGCCCCACAAATGGGGAGCAAATAAAATTAAAAACACAAAAAAATATACCTCCACTCCCAAAAGCAAATACACCAAAAGGGTTTTTAAGCATAGTGAAAGAAAATAGAGGTATAGCCAGAGAAAAATAGGGGGCTGGAGGGAGGGTAACCAGGACTGCAACAGTGAATAGTTAAGGTGTTTGACTTACAAACGCAAGGTGCAGGGTTTGAGACTCCCAAGGGAAAATTGGCTAGGCTTAAAATGGCTCGCAAGGACAGCTAGCTTAGTACTAATCTATGAACCTATGAATACACTCGAACATCTACATTTATGGTAAGTGTACACAACTGTACTATGTTCTTCATGTTTCACTGTTGCAGTCATTAGATTTGGGTAGATTCCCAAAGCTATGGTTGGGTGGAGGGAATTATACAGCATTAGGACCAGCTATAAGACCCTGCCGGACAGCAGTGGCAAAGGCAGCTCTGGATTTAGAGGAAAGAGGTAAACGGTAATGTTTGGTGAACGTATGAACTGAGCTCCAGGTAGCAGCTTCTAGAATGTCCCTGGTAGGAACACCTCTGAGAAAGGCTGTAGAAGTAGATGCAGCCCTGGTGGAATGGGATCTGATCCCCTGGGGGATAGTTTTTCTATGGTGCATATAGCAGAAACAAATACAATGGCTTATCCATTTGGAAATGGTTTGCTTTGAAATAGCCTTCTCCTCTGCCCCTACAGCAAATGCCACCAGCAGTTGTTCAGATTTTCTTTGAGATTTTGTCCTGTTTAAGTAAAATCTAAGTTGTCTGTGTACATCCAATGAATGCAGAATCCGCTCCCCCTTGTTCTGTGGAACGGGAAAGAAAGTTGGTAAATGAATGGCCTGATTAAGAGCCACACTGGATACCACATTAGGCATGAAGGATGGATTGGTTCTGAGAGATACCCTGTCCGCTTGAAAAATGATGAAAGGCTCCACTGCCATAAGAGCCTGTAATTCGGAAATCCTAGCTGAAGTGACTGCTAAAAGGAAAGCTGTTTTCCAGGATAGAAATTTTAAGTCTGCAGTAGCAGCTGGCTCGAAAGGAGGGAAAGTGAGCTTTTCCAATACAAAATTGAGGTCCCAGGCAGGGGGTGGAGCTCTCCTGGGTGGTCTTAAGTTTTTGGCCCCTCTGAGATACTGCTTTAGCAGAGGATGAGAGAAGAGGAGAGGTTCTGTGTTGTAACGAGCTGAAATGGCTGAGGCATGGATTTTTATGGATGAAAAGGACAGGCCCTTGTGAAGCATCTCAGTTAAGTATTGTAAAACCTGAGGAATGTTGGGCACTGCTGTGCTTAACCCTTCAGATTGGTTCCAGGCACAGAATCTTTTCCATTTGACAGCATAAGATTTCTAGTACTAGGCCTTCTTGCTTCCAAAATGACATCCATCACAGGTTTGCTAAGGGATGCTAAGGGTGAATTTAGGTGATTAGCCACACTGCAAGATTCAAAGTTTGGAGCTGAGTGTGCAGAATTTGGCTGTTCTGCTGAGACAGTAAGTAAGGTGTCTGAGGCAGGTGCCACGGTGGAAGGTGTGACACATTGCGCAGGAGTGGGTACCAGTGTTGGCGAGGCCAGTCTGGAGCAATCAAAATAATTTTTGGTTTGTCCTGTTTGACTTTTAGCAGAACTTTGGAGAGCAGAGGCAGAGGGGGAAAGGCATAGGCTGATAGGTTTTTCCAGCTGAAGGATAGAGCATCCACTTTCCAGGCTTTTTTGTGATGAGTTCTTATGCAAAATTTGTCCAACTGAAAGTTCTGGGGTGAGGCAAAAAAATCTATGTCTGGGCTCCCCCATTTGCATGTCAACATGTTGAAAATCCATGATTCCAGTTTCCATTCGTGTGGGTCCATGAGATTTCTGCTTAGTTCGTCTGCCAGAGTACTCGCTTTCCTGGCAGGAATCGAGCTTGTAGTTGTACTTGACAGGTCAATGTTGTGTTCCACAATGCCATGGCTAGTCTGAAAAGGGAGTAGGAGTGTGTACCCCCCTGCTTGTTTATGTACCACATGACCGTGGTGTAAGGTGGAGGTGGGATTACATCAAGGTTCAGCTCTGAGCCCTTTCTTATTTGTAATGGTGATGGACAGGTTGAGAGACGAGATCAGACAGGAGTCCCCGTGGACTATGATGTTTGCAGATGACATTGTGATCTGTAGTGAGAGTAGGGAACAGGTGAAGACGAGATCAGACAGGAGTCCCCGTGGACTATGATGTTTGCAGATGACATTGTGATCTGTAGTGAGAGTAGGGAACAGGTGAAGGAGACCCTGGAGAGGTGGAGATATGCTCTAGAGAGAAGAGGAATGAAGGTCAGCAGGACTAAGACAGAATATATGTGTGTGAATGAGAGGGGGGATAGAGGAATCGTGAGGATGCAGGAGTAGAGGTGGCGAAGGTGAATGAGTTTGAATACTTGGGATCAACACTTCAGAGTAATAGTGAGTGTGGAAGAGAGGTGAAGAAGAGAGTACAGGCAGGATGGAGTTGGTGGAGAAGAGTGTCAGGAGTGATTTGTGACAGATGAGTACCAGTAAGAGTGAAAGGGAAGGTCTACAAGAGTGTAATGAGACCAGCTATGTTATATGGGTTGGAGACAGTGGCACTAACTAAAAGGCAGGAGTCAGAGCTTGATGTGGTAGAGCTGAAGATGTTAAGATTTGCACTGGGTGTGACGAGGATGGACAGGATTAGGAATAAGTGTATTAGAGGGTCAGCCCAGGTTGGAAGGTTTGGAGAAAAAGCCAGAGAGGCAAGATTACGTTGGTTTGGACATGTGCTGAGGAGGGATGTAGAGTATATTGGGAAAAAGATGCTAAGGATGAAGCTGCCAGGTAACAGGAAAAGAGGAAGGCCTAAGGTTCATGGATGTGGTGAGAGAGGACATGCAGGTGGTTGGTGTGACAGAGCAAGATGCAGAGGACAGGAAGAAATTAAAACAGTTGATCTGCTGTGGCGACCCCTGACGGGAGCAGCCGAAAGAAGAAGAAGAAGTAGTCCTGGATGAAGGTAGTCCTTGAAGGCTGTCAGTACATTCTGTACAGCTAGCATTTCTTTTTGATTGATATGAAGGTGCATTTGATTTGGGCTCCATTTGCCCTGAATGCACTTCCCTGCCTGATGTGCCCCCCAAGCAGAGTCTGATGCGTCTTTAGTCAGGGTTTGTGCAGCAGGGGGTGGTGTGAATGGCAGTCCCTTGTTTTGGTGGCAGGCCTCTGCCCAACATAGGAACTCTAGTTGCAGGCAAGGTATGATAGGAATCATTGTTTCCAGGCTGTGACAATGCTGACTCCATAGACTTTTTAAGTACCACTGAAGTTTCCTCATATAGGTTCATAGGTTCATAGGTTCATACTAGGCTATCTGCCCTAGGGCATTTATAAGCCTAGCCAGAGTGTGTTTGGCTTTCGCCACCCATTTTAAATTAATTTTGCTATGCCCTTTTTCAAGGTTAGTATACTGTGCCTCTGTCTAACAGTGACACAGAAGTGATACCCGGGGTAAACCTACTATCTCCCATCCACTCATCAAGATTGCTATAGGTTCATAAAAGGTAAATCTTTTTGTATGGCTTTTAGATTCCTAGGATAGTACTAGGCTAACTACCCTTGCAAGCCATTTTAGGCCTAACCAATTATCCCTTGTAAGACTCAAACCCTGCACCTTGTCTTTGTAAGGCAAACATCTTAACCGTTAGGCCACCCCCCTAACCTGTCTTGCATATGGAAGTAGAAGAATGCAGGAGGCCATGAACCCTAAGGCTTGCAGTATTTGCCTTGCAGAAAGCAGGGTTTTTGTGGCCATCTGTTTGAAGTAAGTCACCAAATGAATTTGCTTCTCTGGCGTAAGGAAAGCCATCTGGGCAGTTGTATTCAAGCTTGCACCCAGGAATGTAATTTTTTTGAGAGGATACCAGTTGTGATTTCTTTTAGTTTAAAGTGTACCCTAGACAAGTTAGAACCCTTTTTTACAAATGCCAGATGTTTTAGAAGAGTGTCCTTGTCTTCTGCCTGAATTAGACAATCGTCCAGGTATGGATATATTTGAATATTTCTTTGCCTGCAAAATGCAATTGCTGGAGCCAGGCACTTTGTAAAAACCCTGGGTGCAGTAGATAAGCCAAAGGGCAGTGCAGTGAACTGGTAATGCAAGTAGCCTGCTTTGAAGCGGAGTTATCGTCTGCAAGATTTCCTGACTGGGATATGCAGGTAAGCCTCTTTTAAATCTGGAGTTGCCAACCAGGCATCTTTGCTTAGCACAGGAAGCAACTGGTGAAGAGTCTGCATCTTGAATTTTGGAATGTCCAGAAAGGTGTTTAGAGTAGATAAGTCCAGAATTGGATGCCATGATTTGTCTTTTCTGGGTACCAGGAATAGAAACCTTGTCCCTTTTCCTCTTCTGGTACTGGTTGAATAGCCTCATGCTCATGAGGGAAAGTACTTGTTTCTGGGCCTCTGCCCACTGATTTGGGGGTGGGTCTGGCCATCCGTTTGGAATTGGCAACGTGTGGAAATGAAATCTGTATCCCTGGGATACTATATTTAAAACCCATTTGTCCTGGGTTATAAGTTGCCAGTTTCTTGCATGAAAAGCCAGTTTCCCCCCAAAGGGGTGGCTAAAAGGAAAGTGCTTGGTAGGTGTAAAGGGAAGTCATTGAGACTGCTTACCATAGGGAGGTGTCTTGATGTTTCCAGATTTGGAAGAGGAGGCACCCCATTGTTATGTTCTGAAAGTTCCTTGTGACTGAAAACTGGAGCCTTTGGAATGTCTGGGTTTGACAAGAGTGGCTCTCAAAGGAACTGGAAAGGACCAGCTCTTAGTAGGCCAGTGCCTACTAAATCTTGGAGGTTGCATTTGTAAGAAATCTTTCACAGTTTGCATAGATTTAGCTTTATCTTCCATCTTTTTTAAAACTTCTTCAGCCTTATTACCAAACAGACGGTCCTGTTGTAAAAGAGCATCCAACAATTTTGCTTTAACATGATTAGGCAGATTTTGCACTTTGAGCCAAGCACAGACCCAGTTACAGCAGCCCTGCAAGAGGCCTCCAGAGAATCAAAACCGCATTGCAAAGTATGTTTTCCAACTTGTTCAGCTAAATGCAATAAATCCTGTAAATCTTTGTTTTCCACACAGTCAGAAATTAACATAATTTTCTGTTTACGCAGTCCCATGATATGCTGTTGATATTTTAGCATATGAAATTGACAGTTTAAAGCCCTGATTGCCAAGGTTGCAGAAGTGTAAACCTTCTTACCCCATCTATCCAGTGCCCTGGAATCTCTATCAGAAGGGGTAGGATTTTTAGCTGTAGAAGCCTTAATGCCCTTGGGACCCTGAGAAATGGTTTCTGGATCTGCAACAGGATTTTTGAAAAGGAATTTGTGGGAGTCAGGAACCCTGTAGTATCTGTCTGGCTTACAAGGAGCCGGAGGCAGGGAATCAGGAGCCATACTAGATTCTGAAAAAACATCATCAACAATGTCTAGAACAGGAAGTATAGCCAAAGGCCTATGCTGAGGAAGAAGAAGAAAATCCCTAAGTCTCTTTTTAGATTCAGAGAAATCCTGACTTTCCCAGTGGAAATGTTCCCTTAAAGGTATGTAAAGTTTCCCCAAAAGAAAAATCCTCAGGGAGAGAAGCAGAAGGAATGGAATCTTCTGCATCTGAGTCCTCATAAGTTGGTATAGACAATTCCTTTTCATTAGAAGAGTCAGAAGAAATAGAATCCTGTTCAGAAGATTCATAATCAATGTCTTGCCTAGGCCTCTTAGAAGGGGGGGGGGGGTTGGCTACCCCTGATCAGAGTAATTAAATCTTCAGCCATTTTGATCATTTGTTTTTTAGGCATGGGGGCCTGCACATGTGGCCAAGGTGTCGTTTTTTTAGGCATAGGTTGAGATTTTGGCCTTAGTTTTAAAGATGGCGTTGGTTTAATATACAAATCTGTAGGCCTGAAAACAACCTCAGAAACCGGTGCCTGCACAGCGGCTCCGGAACCATCCAAGGTAGAGACATCCGCGGGTTCCATAAATGAAGCATCTCACGGCATACCAGACTCCGAATGGGTCTCAGTAGAGGCCTACGAATCAGAAGTAGTGGGTATCAGGGGCTGCGAAAGCGCCTCACTGATTACAGGCAAACTGGCGACTGGCTTAGGAGAAGCGTCGTCGGCAGTTTTGGACCGCAATGGCCTGTCTCCGTCTTTTTCTTTGCGTTTTTTAGGTATTCCTGTAGTCGGATTACTAACCGATGACATTTCTGGATAATTAAAGCGTGAACCAACATATTTAGAAGCAAAAATATACCGACGTTTGATAGTGCGTTGATTAAATAAAGCACAAAACCGACAGCAAGGTACGCTATGGTCAGGGCCTAGGCAAGGAATACAGTACAAATGAAAATTCTTATGAGGTATTTGCTTCCCACAAGTAATGCAATTATTAACTTTTACTGACATCAGTAAGGAGCAAGAAAAAGTTTCCCCAACGGGGTACTTAGCTTTTTAGTTGAAGACTTCAGATCTGAAACTCGAAAATGAAAATTTCAGGAGTCGGCCGACTGGCACTTGCGAGTTGCTTCTGCTTCGGGCACCGCAAGGCAAGAAAGACTGATGTAATGGCGTTGGCTGCATGTTTTATACCCCTGACGACCTGACATCATGGAAGAAGGGACAGCAACCGACGCAGGACCCAAGACTTTGTTAATCAGGCCGACTGAGGGCAACCTGCTAGCACATTACCCCAAATGTAATGACTGCAAAAGTGAAACACGAAGAACATCATCATCTCTGCTCACCTCCTGAGGGGTGACATGAAGTGGTTGTGAAACAAGTTAAAAAGGCTGCTGACCAGTAGGAACTGCACAGGATTGCATACATCTCAATATAATGGCACTGCTTACCCTTCAGGACTTTTTTTTTTTTTTTGCATGCTGCTATTACTCCTCTGTTATCCTAGACATTTCCAAGAACATGGGACAAAAAAATTAATATGATACATCTACTGTATGACTCTCCCAATCTCTTACTTTCAGGCTTCTAATGAGTGACATGACATTCATACCTGACAGCTACTGTCTCAAGAGTATACAAAGCTGCTGCTGAATGCCTGTGGGGCGACCTGGTATGTGGAACCTAGTATGTCCACATAAAGAAGACTCTAAAAGTAACTGCAATGCTTGAACATCCATAGTAACATAAAAACTTTGACTATGTGCCCCTAAGAAACTACTTTCTGAAGCTCCAACTCCACAAATATAAAACGTCAAAGCTTCAACTTGATAGAAAAATATAAAATATGCATTTTTCTCAAAGATTAAATATATATGCCAACTCCACAGACACATATATACTCTGCTGACATTGTAATAGAAACTGTAACGGAAACAAATTCCGACAAGAAAAAAACAACTTGCCAAACTGCAACTTTTCCAGATGTGACTGACAAGTTGCAACCACATCCAGGTCACACTTGAATAGCTGTAGGGAAGCTATCATATAAAGCATGCAGTACATTAGGAGGCTACATAATACTGAGCCACTTTAACATGCATCCCAAAGAAGGGCTTGAATGGCATTGTCTACTTCCTGCTACAACCTACTCTAGTATCAAGACAGGCAACAACATTAAAAACACATATGTCTAAATTAGCCTGAAGACGAGGTAGTTTACCCAAATGGTTCTGCTCATAGGACTCTGTCACAAGTAGTAAAGCTCTCAAGTTTGTGTGATCACGAGCCATCTTATAAGAGGTAGTACTAAGGTAGTTAGGTGGTAATAATGAGCCTAAGTGCTTTCTCACAGATTACTGTGCAGATAAACATCCTTTTTATGGGAATGTGTAAACACAATAGATTCTACAAGAGGGTTCTGTAAAGATGAGGTTTAAGCAATCTTTTCTGTTCTGTTTCTTCTAAATATATGTAAAGCCTAGAGTTTTTGCTATTTACCTAACAGTAAGTCAAAGCCTGTATCATATGAAACTGATGGTAAAATATATTTCCTCTACTGACTGTGGATCATGTATAGAATTCTGAAGAACGGCAAATGTTGCATTATGGTTCTCCTTTATTTCATCTGCTGAGAGCAGACTCTTTTTGTCCTACTAAGGCTACATCTTACAGGTCTGGTAGTACTGCCAGCAAAATATGCAAGAGAATCACTTGACTGAGGAGGTTAGACGGCAGTACAGGGAAAGCAGCTGAAAATCACTTATAGGTTCATAGGTTGGTACTGGGCTATCTGCCCAAAGGCATATATTAGCCCAGCCACGTTGTGCGGTATTCACCGCCCCTTTAGTAGTTCCCTAGACCCTTGTACTAGCAGCTAGTATCCTTGGCCCCTATCTAGTAGTGTTGTTGGTGTGATCCCCGGTGTGAACTTTCTGTTACCCATCCACTCATCAAGGTTCCTCTTGAAGAGTGAAAAGGAGGGGCTCTTTCTTATGTAGATCGGGACCCTGTTCCATAGTAAGGGAAGTCTCTGCGAAGGGAATCTATCCCTCCAGCATGCTCTATTCATTGTTGTGTTCAGGTTTATATCCCTAGAACGTGTAGCTCGAGTAGATTTGGTTTTGCTAAGATGGAGCATGTTCAACAATTCTGGGTTGAACATGGCTCTGTATGTTAGACTGAGATTGCCTCTGAGAAAGCGGTATGCAACCGAGAACAGTCTTAGCTTTTTCAATCGTGCTGCATAGAGCAACTGTTTGAGGCCAGTAATCCTCTTGGTTAGATACCTCTGTGGTCTCTCCAGCTGCTGGAGATGTCTAGCCAGGTACATTCCAATTGGTGCATTGTACTCAATAATGGGTCTGATGAGGGAAGAGTAGAGGGGCACCATTACATCCTTAGATCTTGATGCAAACCCTTTCGTGATCAGATGGGTCACATAGAAGGATTTTCTAACCACTTTGGCAACATGGTTATCACAGGAAAGCTGACTATCCCTAGATCCCTTATTTCTTCTTCAGATTTCAGGGGATTACCTCCTATGTTGTAGTTTGCGGGTACTCTGTTTTTTCCAAAGGGGATTACTACGCATTTTTTTGCATTTAGCTTGAGACCATGGCTTTGACACCATGCATCAGTCTCATTTAGGCCCTTCTGGAGGATCTCCATGTCGGCCGGAGACTCTGTTATAGCACCCAGTTTGCAGTCGTCCGCAAACGTAGTCAGCCACAGCCCTTCTGTGCTTGCCTGTACTTCTGAAAAACTTCTATAGATAAAGCATCTTGCTGGTTGTTAACTGAACCAGAAGCACCTGTCATGCAAAACATGATGTAATATTTTTTCACAGAAAGGGGTGGTGGATGAGTGAATTGGCTGGACTAAACTGGCACAGACAAACACAGTATGAGGGGATGTAATGATGAGGGGCAAAAAGCTGCTAGTTCAGTAGCATCTCCAGCTTATCTTACAAGTAGGGAAGTAGGTATTCTAAGCAGGTCAAGTGGCTCTTACCTACTTTCAGTATCTTATGCTGAAACAAAAGCTTCTTAAGTTTTGCTAACAAAAATCAGGCTGTTCAGACTTGGAGGATAACTCTTAATGGTGGTCTGGTCTCATAAAGTTCCCCTCTGAGGCTTGCTAATATCTTATACCAAGCTGGTACAGAAGACCTAACCAGATGAGGCATGGCAATCCACAAAAAGAGCTCTGTTAGCAGCACTTGTAAAAACGTTAAAGTGATATGCATATGTGTGTGCATACATTGTGGCATTTGATGAATCAAGTTACCCTAACTTATACTTTTTGGGCCATTTTTTAACAAAAAGCTTAGTAAGGTTTTTAGCAAACCATGGCCCAAAAAATGTAGCTTTTTCTATTGAGACATTATCCTAGCGTAAAGTGCAGTACATCCATAGACTTTAATCGGGCACCTTCATGCATGCACAGGAGTATGCCCATTAAAGTCAATGGACATAGAACATTTTTTTCCATGCACTGACAACACCCATGAAAAACAAGAAATGCAAGTTTAGTGATAACAGCAAGTGAAAACTGCATACATTAAAAGTAATTTTTAAGTGAAGAAGAAGATGAAAATGTTCTTTCATGGGGTAAAGAACTGTTTGGCACTTTATGCATCACATTCTGTGTTGCAAAGGTAATGTCTCCAGCACTAATCCAAGCAGGGACTATGCACTGGGCTACATTATTTTGGGCACGGTTGCATCTAACAGCCTACCATCACACTGATGACAGGCAGGGACTGTGCTCAGCCATAAAACCTGCCACAATCAAGAAATATACATTAAATAAAATAAAACAAATTTAAAGTTTTCACTGAACAACTTCAACTACAGAAAGCAGATACAACCACTGAATACCTTCTGTTTTCTTGTATTTTGTGTTGCAAACATAAGTCTGCTTTCACATTCTTAGTGTGGAATGCTGGGTCAGAAATGACTCAGCACTGTGCAGGTTGATCTTCAATGTAAGCACTTCAAACAACTTTGTTGCAAAGTATTAACAGATTGCTTTAAGTCACAAGCCATTTTTCAACTTGTTACATACATATAGGTTCATAGTGTAAGTGCAAGGCTACCTGCCCTTATGGACCATTTTAAGCTTAGCCAATTTACCTATCAAATGTGAGAATCAAACTTTGCACTTTGTGCCTGTGCGATAAACACCGTAACCATTACTCCAAGCCCCATCTTTTACAATGCTTAAATACAAACACTTCTTGAGGCTTAGCCTCTTTCGAAATTCAGTCCAATTGTGTATGTGTGTGTGTGTGTGTGTGTGTGTGTGTGTGTGTGTGTGTGTGTGTGTGTGTGTGTGTGTGTGTGTGTACATATATGTATTTAGAACAAATGCTGTAGGGCAGCAGAAATGTTTACACAAGGTGGGTAATGTGATGCAGCCAATAATGGCTAATGAACAGAAAGAGTTTTAGTAAATACGTATTTTCATAAGCAGGATTAATATAAACAGTGAATTTCACAATTTAGTTTGTTTTATATTAAAATTTAAGACTCTGATGCTCAATGCTAAGATTTTATTTTTAAAGCAGGTTATCTAACAATGGAGCATGTATACATGACTCCAGCAGTTTTAAGGCCTTTTAATCTGTTAGACTTCAATTAACTAAGCAGCAGATGAAGCCTACACATCACATCCTTAAACATGACACATTTAACTGCTTAAAAGTTTAAATACCATCCCAAATGCTGCCCGGACCCAATATTTCATTCAGCAGTCACTACTTGCCAGTAATGCAACAGTAAATGGTGGTGTTCTTCATTCTGATAAGACAGAGAGGGAGGAATGGAGCATAGATCACTGAGTAGAATTGTGCATGTGTTGGGGAAGGGGAGGCAATTGGGGTCTATATTACCAGAGCGGAACTCCTTTTGAGCGAATACCAAAACACCAACATGAATTGCGCGAACCACGAGAATACCGAACGCACTAAACCGCAAAATTTTAAAATCTTGAACTGTCATAGTCGACCAACCCCACCACCTGCTACATACTAGCTACTCAAACAAAATAAATAAACCACATACAAACACTAACCAAACCCTACTTCTAACTCTAAAGTAAAGCACCAGAACCCTAATTCTAACCCTACACTAAACCCCACATACACAACTATCTATGCACTATCCTTAACCTCTCCCTAAACCTAAGGTCTGTAACTACCACACACTTCCCCTACGAAAATATAAACAAAATAAATAATCCACACACATACATTTACCAAACCCTACTCCTAACCCTACACTAAATCTTACATACATTAACTATCTATGCACTTACCTTAACCCGCACCCTAACCCTAAGGTCCGTAACTATCGCACACTTACCTTATGGAGCTATACCACAGATGGGCCAACCATGGCAATTCAGCATTTCCAAATTTGCGGTTTTGGACATTCGCTGTGATGCCGGTTCGCGCAATACGTGTCGACGCTTACAGATTCGCTTAAACGGACTTTTGCTCTCGTAATAGGGAACCGGCAATTGCACTGGCAACAGCAATAATGCAAAAATCCAACTATGAATCCTGCAGTCATGCATACAAGCATGTTAGCAGCCGGCATGAATAGATGCAGACAGCTAATACCTCCTGCACTGCTAGCTGACAAGGAGTTTGCAAAGTTATCATTCCATCCCCAACACATACGCACAACTCACATCTATAAAAATAATTACAATAAATAAACATAAGTGGACCAAACAATGGCATGAGGTCAGCGTGATAACTATATTAACACGATCTATACTAATTATAAACTGAAGTGCTATCAGAATGAACATGCAGCAGTATCAGAGTCTGCAAGCCGCCTCCTCCTTTAAAAATGTGTACTGTGGAAGGGAGAACTTTTAATGGAGTTGAAAGCTGATACATAAAATGTGACACCGTTTGTTTCAGACCAACACCAATCTATCCCCTTTATAGCTAAAAATGTTTGAAAATACTGCAAAGACTGGAGACAATACACTATAGCTGTCATGTGAATTTTTTCCTAATTAATACCATTCAAACAGTAAAAAATATGACTCAGTCTTCAGTTTCTTTTCAATGCCTTCTAAAAGCAGCTACATTGCCTCTGTACCACTCCGAGAAAACACCTGCAGTGCATATAACAATAACTCACAGAGGAAATAAAACCTGTACTGCTGTTTCAAGTACTTACTAATTTCCGAGTGCAAGGGAAAGAATATGAACATGAAAAATGTGACACACTTACCACATTTCAGAATGGTTCATCACCCCATAGCTGGGCATGCAATGTTTTTAAGAATAATCCTCGTCTGCTCTGTCAACGCTGAGCGCTGGTTTTAACCATTAAACTCATTTCAGCACTTCCCAGAAGCCACTCTGACTCTTCACTCAGATCAGAACTTGAAAGAAGTGAAAGTATCCCCCCCAACTTTGTCTTCCTCTTCCCTCTATCAGCCAACAACTTCCCTACCAAATGCTCTGGCTCAAATAACAACAAACCTCTGAGATCACACATGACATCAACACCAGCAGCTTTGTTAACTCCACAACTTTCTCCTTGCCAGTGGGAATGCCTGCCCACTTAAATCTGAACTCTAACGACCTCACTACTGCCACATATTAATGTACAGAAAACCTACAAACTTAACAGCACCACGTAGAAAGCAATGCATTCAAACTAGCAGAAAGTAATCTACAAAAAGCAATATTTTCTACACTGCCTGTATTACAGATAAGAACAAGAATCTGGAACTGAAATACATCCAGAGTAAACCATTACTTAAATTTCACTTTCCCAGTAAAAGTTTTTAAAGGAGATGAACATTTTCAGACACTGCAAAAAAAAATGCCCTTTTCTGTGCATCTGTATATAATATTTCATCTACCCACTAACCGTATGATAACAAGTTATGCATTCAGAGAAATCTACAAACCTGTACCAACGCACATAATAATTTAATGCTCTGGGTAAATAAGAAAACGTCATATCACACAAGTCCACCAGTTCACCCTATGACACTAGCAAGTAACATCCTGCAAATAAATAACCACGAAGATATAGCACATTACTAAGTAACATTAACAAGTAAATATACTTTCCCAACTTACAGAGAACTCCTAACAACTGAAGACGGTGAAACTATCTGCAAGGGAAAAAACAGAAGGTATTCTTGAAACATCAATGACTATCCTATCATAGATAGACAGATATGTTAAGAATGCACTTATATCTAACATCAAGGATCCTCCTCGATAGGTCATCCCTGGACTGAATCCCAAGCAATAATCAAGAGTGGAAAAACTGCAGGATCATAGAAAAAGCTGTCACACTGTCCAAAAAGAGGCATTACTCCAAGAGAAGTGACTGAGACAACAGTGCTTTGTGATGGTGTGCAATGAAGACAGTACAGTTGTGTACCTACCATAAATGTAGATGTTCGAGTTTATTCACTGTTGCAGTCATTACTCTTGGGTTATCCTGCTGGCAGGCTATCCGCAGTTGGCCTGAATTCCAAAGTCTTGGTCCGGCGTTGGTTGCTGTCGCCTCTTCCCTAACGTCAGTGCGCCAGGGGTATAACAGATGCAGCCGACACCATTTTCTTCAGTTTTTCTTGCCCCAGACGTCAGGTGCCCCCAAAAGGGTAGGCTAAATAGACTATGCTAATAAACATGCATGCACTAAAGTAAACATCTTTTTCATCTACAAGCAAATACACCACATAGGTTGTATAGAATAGAAAAGTACAGATAAGACCCAGCAAATGAAAGGGGGATGGTGGGAGGGTAACCTGGACTGCAACAGTGAATACACTCGAACATCTACATTTATGGTAGGTACACAACTGTACTGTGTTCATCGTGTTTCACTGTTGCAGTCATTACTCTTGGGTTGAATTCCAAAGCTGAGGATGGGTGGCTGAGCTAAATAGGATTAGAAGAGGCTATGAGGCCCTGCAGAACTACAGTGGCAAAGCCTGCTCTGGATTTAGAGTAGAGAGGTAAGTGGTAGTGCTTTGTAAAAGTGTGCACTGCACTCCAAGTTGCAGCCTCTAAGTTGTCTTTGGTTGGTACTCCCCTGAGGAAGGCTACTGAAGTGGCTGCTGCCCTGGTAGAATGTGGCCTAATGCCCTTAGGCACTCATTTGCCATGCTGTGAGTAGCAGAAACGAATGCAATGGCCTATCCATTTTGAAATAGTCTGTTTTGAGATAGCCTTTCCTTGTGATCCTGCAGCATATGCCACTAAAAGTTGCTCAGTCTTTCTGAAAGCTTTAGTTCTGTCCAAGTAGAAGCGTAGCTGTCTGTGTATGTCCAAAGAATGCAGACGTCTCTCACCCTTGTTCTGTGGGTTTGGATAAAAGGTAGGCAATGAATGGTTTGGTTAAGGGCCACACTGGACACCACCTTAGGCATAAATGTAGGGTTCGTCCTCAGAGAAACCCTGTCTGGATGGAAAATGATAAAAGGTTCCACAGCCATGAGTGCCTGTAACTCCGAGACTCGTCTTGCAGAGGTTATTGCTAGGAGCAGAGCTGTTTTCCAGGATAAGAATTTTGTATCAGCTGTTGAGGCTGGCTCAAAAGGAGGCAGTGTGAGTTTTTCCAAGACATAATTGAGGTCCCATGCAGGTACTGGTGCACTCCTTGGAGATCTTATGTTTTTGGCCCATCTGAGGTACTGCCTTATTAAAGGATGAGAAAAGATAGGTGGTTCCGTATTGTACTGGGCTGAAATGGCAGAGGCATGAATTTTAATTGATGAAAAGGATAGGCCTTTGTCCAGCATCTCAGTTAAGTTTTGTAAAATCTGAGTAATATTTGATACAAACGTGTCACTTCCTTGTTCCTGGTTCTAAGCACAGAATCTCTTTCATTTTTCTGCATAAGATTTTCTGGTACTGGGCCTCCTGGCCTCCAAGATAACATCCATTACAGCTTTGGAAAGAGGAGTGTTCTGAATGGCTACATTATCCGCCATGCTGCCAGATTTAAGGTCTTGAGTTGGCTGTGCAGGATCTGATTGTTTTGTTGGGTCAGTAAGTGAGAAGTCTGAGGCAATGTCCAGGCTGGACCGTGAAACAAGTTATTTAGGATTGGGTACCAGTGCTGGCGTGGCCAGTCTGGGGCAATCAGTATCATTTTTGGCTTCTCTTGTCTGATCTGTAGGAGTACCTTGGGGAGGAGAGGCAGTGGAGGAAAGACATATACTGTTAGGTTTTTCCAGCTGAAGGATAGGGCATCCACTTTCCATGTTTGCCTGTGATAAATCCTTGTGCAGAATCTCTGTAGTTGGCAGTTGTGAGGGGAGGCAAATAGATCTATGTCTGGGCATCCCCATTTCCTTGTTATCATGCTGAAAACATGTGGATCAAATTTCCACTCGTGGGGATCCATGAGGTTTCTGCTTAGTTCATTTGCCAGAGTATTTATTTTTCCTGGCCGGAATTGTGCTTGCAGGTGAACTTGATAAGTCAATGCTGTGTCCCACAAAGTCATGGCTTGTCTGCAGAGGGGGTAGGAATGTGTGCCTCCCTGCTTGTTTATGTACCACATGACTGTAGTATTGTCCGTCTTTATCAGTAGTTGTCCTGGATGAAGTAGATCCTTGAAAGCTGTTATGGCATTCTGAACAGCTAGCATCTCTTTTTCATTGATATGAAGATGCATCTGGCTTGCAGGCCATGTGCCCTGAATACATTTTCCTGCCATGTGGGCCCCCCAGGCATAATCTGATGCATTTGTTGTTAGTGTCTGCCTGGCTGTGGGTAAAGTGAATGGCTGTCCCTTGTTGTGGTGAAAGGCCTGTGCCCACCATCGAAACTCCTGTTGCAGGCAGGGAATGAGGGTAATTAATGTTTCCAGGCTGTGGCAATGTTGAGTCCAAACACTTTTTAGATACCATTGTAGTTTCCTCATATGCAGTCTGGCATATGGAATTAGCAGAATGCAGGATGCCATGAAGCCCAAAGCCTGCAGAATTTTTCTTGCAGATAACTGGGTCTTTGTTGCCAACATTTTAAAGTAAGAAGTCAGCTGCCTTTGCTTGTCTGGTGTGAGATAAGCCATCTGGGCAATTGTATTTAAGCTTGCATCCAAGAATATTATCTCTTGAGAGGGTACTATTTTTGATGTCTTTTTGTTTACTGTGTACCCTAGGCAAATTATTAATCTTTTTACAAACACCAGATGCTTTAGTAGAATGTCTTTGTTCTCTGCTTGAATAAGGCAGTTGTCCAAGTAAGGATATATTTGAATTCCTCTTTGTCTGCAAAATGCAATTACTGGTGCCAGGCATTTTGTGAAGACCCTGGGCACTGTAGATAAGCCAAAGGGCAGTGCAGAGAATTGGTAGTGCATTGAGCCAGCTATGAATCTGAGGTATCTTCTGCAAGATTGTCTGAATGGGACATGCAGGTATGCCTCTTTTAGGTCCAAAGTTACAAGCCAAGCCTTCTTGCCCAGCATGGGCAGTAGCTGCTGCAGAGTCAACATTTTGAATTTTGGAACGTCCAGAAATGTGTTTAGAATAGACAGGTCCAGTATTGGTCTCCAGGCTTTGTTCTTTCTGGGCACCAAGAAAAGTCTTGAGAGTAAAATCCTTGTCCCTGCTCTTGTTGTGGTACTTGTTGAATGGCCCTCATGTTCATGAGGGATGAAACTTGCTTTTGTGCCTTTGCCCATTGATTGTATGGCAGGTCTGGCATACCTTTTGCCCTTGGCAGGGTGTTAAAGTGGAACCTGTAGCCCTGAGACACTATGTTCAAGACCCATTTGTCCTGGGTAATCATGTGCCAATTTGGTGAAAAAAGTGCTAGTTGTCCCCCTAAGGGGGCTGCCAAAAGATAAGTGCTTGATTCTGGCAGAGGAAAGTCATTGGGACTGTTTCCTGTATGGTTGTGATTTTTCTTCTCCGCTTTTGGAGGTAGAAGCACCCCATTGTTTAGGCCTGTATGAGCCTTGTGGCTGGGATCTGCCTCTGGGGTATCTGTATCTGCCTCTTTGTGGCCTGTCTGACACTGGAAAGGACCAATTCTTTGCAGGCCAGTTCCTGCTAAATTTAGGTGGCTGTACCTGTAGGAAATCATTAACTGTCCGCATGGATTTCGCTTTATCTTCCATTTTCTTCAACACCTCTTCTGCCTTAACACCAAACAAAGTATCATGCTGTAATGGAGCATCCAATAATTTTGCTTTAACATGATCAGGCAGATTCTGTTCCTTTAACCAAGCATGCCTTCTAATGACAGAACCCGTAACAGCGGCCCTGCAAGAGGCCTCCAGTGAATCAAAACCACATTGCAAAGTATGCTTTCCCACTTGTTCAGCTGCATGCAATAAATCCTGCATTTCCTTGTTATCAGAACATTCAGAATTTGTCAACATTTTCTGTTTAAGCAGTGACATTAAGTATTGCTGATATTTAAGTATATGAAACTGACAATTTAAAGCCCTTACAGCCAAGGTAGCAGAAGTGTAAACTGTTTTCCCCCATCTGTCCAGTGCCCTAGAATCCCTGTCAGAGGGGACAGGGTTTTTTGCAGTGGAAGCCTTGACCCCTTTGGGACCCTGAGATATAGTTTCTGGGTCAGCAGCAGGGTTTTTATATAGAAATTTATGAGAGTCTGGAACCCTGTAGTATCTGTCTGGCTTAGCAGGTGCAGGGGGTAAAGAGTCAGGAGACAGGCCGGACTCTGAAAAAACATCATCTACAATATCTAGAACAGGTGGAATAGCAAGAGGTCTGTGCTGAGGTAGTAAAAGAAAGTCTCTGAGCCTTTTCTTCGATTCCGTGTAATCTTGGCTCTCCCAGTGAAAATGCTCCCTCGTGGTATGCAGGGTTTCCCCAAAAGAATAATCCTCAGGAGGAGAGGCTGAAGGAATAGATTCTTCAGCATCAGAATCCTCATAGGGAGGAAAAGAGTATCCCTGTTCTGAAGAGGAGTCAGAGGAAATGGAAACCTGATCAGAGGAATCATATTCAGTGTCTTGCCTAGGCCTCTTATCAGGAGGGGGATGGGAACCCCTGATCAAAGTAATTAGGTCTTCGGCCATTTTAAGCATCTGTTTCTTAGGCATGGAAGTCTGTCCAGGAGAATGCTATACTTGTTTCTTTGTCTTTAGAGCTGTTTTAGTCTTTGTCTTTGAAGCTGAGGTTGGCTTGACATATAATTGTGTAGGTCTGAAAACACCCCCAGAAGCTGATGCCTGCTCAGCAGCTCCAGACCCATCTGAGGGAATAGTTTCTGAGAGTCCAATACCTTGAGTATCCAGAGGCCTAGTCTGCTCCACGTGGGAGTCAGAAGCGGCCTATGGCTCTGAGGTAGCGGGCGTCAGGGGCTGCGAAAGCGCCTCACTGAGAACCGGCGAACCGGCGACTGGCCTAGCGGGGGCCTCGTCGTCGGTTTTGGACCTTGGATGCCTGTCCTTTTCCTTGCGCTTTTTATAAACTCCAGTCGTCGGCTGTTCCGACGGCATTATATAATTAAACCTTCGGCCAAAGTAATGAAAGTCAAAATCGTACCGACGGTTAATAGTGCGTTGGTTAAATCTAGCACAAAACCAACAGCTAGCAACGTCGTGATCACGGCCTAGGCAAGGAATACATTAAGAATGAAAATCTTTATGAGGTATTTGCTTCCCACAAGAAATACAATTGTTAACTTTTTCTGACATCAGTCTGGAGCAAGAAAAAAGTTTCCCCAACGGGGTACTTAGCTTTAATGAAGTCTTTGGATCTGAAATTCGATTTTGAAAATCTCAGGAGTTGGCCGACCGGCACTTGCAAACTGCTTTTGCTTCGGGCACCGCGCTGCAAGAAAGACTGATGAAAATGGCGTCAGGGAAGAGGCGACAGCAACCGACACCGGACCAAGACTTTGGAATTCAGGCTGACTGCGGGTAGCCTGCCAGCAGGATAACCCAAGTGTAATGACTGCAACAGTGAAACACGATAAACATCAAATGGTTACAGCACTGGTGTCTGCAGCGGAGACAGCCTAGAAGAAAGCACTAAAGGAAGATACTCCTTTAGTATGGTAAGCTTTAACCACGACAATGGCTGGAGCAGTGTTCACTGGCCATCTGATGGCAAAAGGCAAAGCAGTTGGCAATCCATTTGAAAAGTGACTTCTTGGCCATCTTAAGTTGTTTCTCTCCTGTACCAAACATGATGGAATTGTCCATATTAATAAATTTGTTCACCACTGTCAAGTAACCTCTAAATTGTCTGTGCACATCCACAGTGTGAAGGGCTTTCTATCACTCCTCTGTGTTTTGCCCAGAAAAAAAAAACATAAGAGACAGACTGAACCAGGGGCAAATTTGAAAAAACTCTCAGAAGGAAACATCAACAGCCTAAGTCTGCAGTGTAGGAGGATAAAGCCCTGATATGTCCCACATGGCCTGTGTTCAAGTAGAGCTAAGGGAAGGTAGGAGAGCCAGACAGGCAGTTGTGAAAGAGCAGCTAACACCAGTTAATCCATCCCAGGGGAGGCAGGTGATCCAGTTTGTTCCAGTGATAACCCACAGGGGTGTGAGTATCTAGTAAAAGCATTATGGGCTGGGTGATGTCTGTGTAGTACTGTAGTCAGAAGGACTGGGCATGTGACTGACAGCATGCATGCACACCTCTAAAGAGAGCAGCAACTGCAGGTATTAAGCCACTGTGGTAAAACACGAGGCTGGAAAGGGAGAACGCCCCACACTATAACTAGATAGCCTGGTCCCAAACATGCAAAAACATTTCCTGCACATGTGGGATCTAGCTGGACTACTCAGCTTGCTAACAAAGTATGCACATGCACTGATAGGATCTGAAAAATGCTAGACTTCAGAAAGGCAAAAGGGACTGTCCACCAATCCAGGGCCTGCAAACAAAGGTCCAATACCAAAAGGATATTCAGGAATATATACTGGTGCTGAGGTCACTGACACCTCATAGTCCAATGCAACACATGTACCATCAAGCACGCAAATGGAATATCACTGCAGCCATCAAAGCCAGAAGGCACAAAAGTGTGTCAGCCTGGTCCCTGTTTTTTGTTTTAATCCAGTCTGCCATGGACATGATCTTCTAGGTCTGCTCCAAGGGTAGAAAAACAATAATAATAAGAAACACTGAGAAGTATCCAGTGTTTAAATGATAAAGACAATTCCCTAAGCCATACCTCTCAAGTGTACCTCATTATGAGGAACGTACCTCATTTGGGGTCTTAAAAAGTTCATGTTTCTCAAAGTTCCACATTGAAAGACTCTGTCACACATTCAGTGTTAGTACTTTTTAAGTGAAATCTATGGTAAATAAAAATGAATCATATTAATTCATTAAAAGATCTTCTTTATAAGTAAAACCAGCATATTTTAACCATCCTATGGCATTCCTAGATTAAACTGTTAGTAAGCCATTAGTATGTGTTCCACATTTTTCCCATTTGTTCCACATTATGAGGGTTAGTGTTCCTCATTTTGGAGATAGAAAGTTGAGAGCTATGCTCTAAGCAGGAGCAAAAGAGTTCTTTAAATGTCCACCAGGGACTATATCTAGACTCTACAGCTGCTCTAAACAAAATAGTCTAGGCTTGTCAAAAAATGTACACTAAAATGGACAGATCAACACTGGAGCTCCTTTTGGGAAGGAGATGTGGGCTCCAAGATGTGGCCAAGACTGACCACATCCATATACACTGGTCCTTTGCAATGGTTGTTCAATTTGGGCTAAACTCAAAGAGTTCCATCCATGGACAACCCCACACCAATTATGGCTGCAGTAGTTTAGCCAACAGGATAATGTTCGTAGCTAATTTATCTGGCAGTGAGGTAAAGGACAAGACAGTATAATAGTTCAGAGACTTCTTTCATGGCAAGGATTTCTCTTCCTTTTTTGAAAAGAAAGAGGTGAAAGGGAAGATCATAAAGGCTCTCCAAAGAGTTTTGGGCCTGTTTTCTCCAAACAGGATTATCAATCAGGTCCAAATCTGGCTGGTTAAACAGCACATTCAACAAAAAAATTAACATTTACGATCTTCTTTCCGAGCTCTTCCTTCAGGGAAGACAGTTTTGCCCACAACTGCATAAACATACTTCAGACTGTGGACCTAGCCAGAACATTTGCACACTCAGTGTTGCATTCCACTGCAGAAATCACAGACAGTGTACATCTATCAGGTCCTCTTTAAGGTCAAACTGTGGGAGGGCCTCAGATCTGTAGACATCCTCCCTGACCACATGAAAATGAAATTGGGACATGTTAGCTGAACAACTGAGGAGCCAAAGCTCCAATGTGGCACAGAAGTAAATGTCTGTACCAGCTGTCAGACTGGTGTATTCTTCAGGCAATACTCCCAAAAATGTAATCACATATCCGTGACTCAACTCTCACAAGCTACACACATCTGCACAATACCTAGCCCTCAAGATTAAAGCTCTGTCACAGGATGACACCAATGAACTCTTGTTTGCTATGACCAGCTGGATCAAATAAGCCTGGAGGGTAACGCCACAGAACACACCTCAGTCCGAAGTACTACAGACCCATGAACAGGTGACTTAAGGGACTACTTCCTATGATGAGACTGACTAACTGATTGCACTTTCCAGATGGTCAGCCAGGGGCTGGGAGGTGTAAAAATATGGGATGTGTTCTAGGGTAGGAGGCCTGCCTCTTCAGGCCTCCTTATGCTTTCCCAAAGTGGAGGCGCTTGAGGATGTCAGCATCTGCCATAAGTCAATAGACAACTTTCAGAAGGTCAGTACATAGGTGGCTCTTTAAGTACTTTACCCTTGTGGTGATGCTATAAATCATGCTTTGGCCACACAAAGGACTCACCTGCTTATCCTCTTGCCAAAAGCTTTTGACAGCTGCCATATTTACAGCTGCAAAGCAGACTAAAAGCTTCACTCAAAAGCACCTCTTAGTGGAAGGAATGAAAAGCTGACACAGTAGTTATCAATGTTTTATTCCTTTCCAAGGCAATAAAGTTAATGCTGCTGCAGTTCCTGGCTGGTAATCTGACAACCACAAAGACATCTAGTGTACTGATTTTAAGCCAAATGCAAAGTTTCATCAGAGGGGGAAAAAGACTAATCCAAACTTTATAAGCAGCAAAAAAAAAAAAAAAAAAAACTGGCAGGCAGAAGGATGAGCTTGATTATGTAGCAAGTGCATTAGTCATGGCAGATGTTGTTATGGGGGCGCTGATGTCCATAAACATGAAACTTTTTTAAGTTTCTAGTAAATAGTAACTGGCAGAGAAAATGAACTTGATCAAGGAGCCATCACAGAAAGTTCTGAAATGTTAAATCCACTATTTCTATCCTACAGTTAATGATTAATTGTCATATGATTTGACTGAAATCAAAAGGAAATAGACTTACTGCAACTGCTGAAAGAAATCACCTTTTTTATTTTATTTGTTAAATGGGTAAGCCCACTGGACACATGCATCCATTTTCAGGGACAATCTACTGTCTGGTTCCTTGCAAATACAGTCTGCTTGCAAAGACAGTCATGCAGCTCACAAATGGAAATCAAACCCAGGAATATAGGATGATGCTTGTCAGCAGCTCATAGTTTAACCTCTGAGCTACACCACTGGACTGTTAGCATGACACCAGAAGTGTTAGAAGGTAGAGCTAGATAAGGCATGGCATACTTCACTTGATAACAGGTATGGAAATGACAAAAAAAGATCCTTCAAAAGATGAGCTTGGTAAACAGCACAAGACATTTAGAGATTAACCTTTTTTTTCATTTAGATGGAGCAACTTGGTTGTTTGTTTGGTGACTAATAAAAAAGGCTGGGTGTTGTAGCAGATCTACTGCACTACAGCTATATGAAAAATGATGCTACTGTGCATGCCATCCTGTTCAACATGCACTGTTACAAGCGGGCACTAATGTGCAAATAGTGTTAACAAGTGTCAGCAGCTCAACAAGTAGCACACTCGTCTTTGGTGCAGAAGACTGCAGGTTTTATTCTCAAACCAGGCAGATCAACTGCTGACACTGTAGTACAGCATAAAGGGGGCTGCACTCCTAAGTGTGTCATCCTTTGGATAAGACGTTAAGTTGTGGTCCCATATTGAGTTGGTTTTAGCTCAATTGGAAGTAAAAGACCTCTGATGAAGTCTCTACGGGAGAAGAAAGCTCTTAAAGGAGAATCACACACACAGACTCAAAAAAACATGTTTATGTCATCATGGTTTTGTGCTTCCTACATTTTAACACTATTCTGGGACTATTTACAGGTTTTTAAATATTTTTATATGTAATTTCTGAGTCTGACCACATGGGGTCTGGCATCTTGAAATAATTCTGATTGTTTAGTCTGCCTCTACGTATCCCATAATGCAGTGCTCGTCTGTAAAAAGTTACATCACACAGTCCTCTTTCTTCCTAAAGCTCCTGTCACTGCAATGATTTTACATGCATACACTGCTGTCTTTCAGTCAGTTTTAAGTAAGAGTTCATGCTGTTCAATGACTACTTAAAACACAAACCGTGCAAATGCCACAGAACAGACTTTCAAAGTGCTTTTTACTGCTGCATCTTTTTAGAATGGCTAAAAAAGAAAATTATGTACTCACTATAACATTCCAAGTGAGTTGTTCATCTTGCCTTCTTTCTTACTGATGGGTTCAGTGTCGATCCTCAGCTCTGACTCGGCCAACTGCAAAAGCTCGAGGACTTCAACCAGCTCGAAACTCCCTATCCCATGATGCACCTTGTGCTTCCCTCACATTTTGTTTGCTGCCAATAGACTATATACCACTACTAACATGATTAGAAACTGGATAAGAGACAATAAAACCATGACATAATTGAATTCTCAGTCCTCAAGAAGCCTGGATGAGGGTTGGAGGGTGGGATGTAAGAATGAAGGCGAGATAAACAACTCACATGGAACGTTATGGTGATTACATAACTGCTTTATGTGAAGTTGTTCTGTCTCACCGTTCATTCTTACTGATGAGTAGCATCCCAGGTCTTTCTCAGGTGGCTCATGGGATAATGTTCTTCAGTACAGTGAAACCAAAGGAAGCCTTGTCCCTAGAGGCCTTGTCTCCTTTGTAATGAGTGATGAAGCTATGAGGCCTTGACCAAGGAGCTGCTGCACAAATAGTATCTAATGGTAATTTAGCAGTAAAGGCTGATGAAGTAGATATAGCTCTACTAGAGTGGGCCTTTATCTTCTGTTGTAACGGTGTACTCACTGAACTGTAAGTGAAGGAAATACAATCTAATAACCAGTTTGATAAAGTGGTTTTCGCCACTGGAGCACCTTTTTTAGACTCTGAAAAGGAGACAAAGAGCTGTTCTGTTTTCCTGAAATGTTTTGTCCTGTCTAAATAGAAGTTGCCTGTGAACATCAAGCTTGTGCAGCATGTGTTCCATCTTAATAGTGTATTTAGGGAAAAATATGGGCAATTCAATAGATTGGTTAAGATTTGTCTCTGAACAAACTTTAGGTAAAAATGATGGATTTGTTCTGAGTGAGACTCAGTCATTATGAAAATCAAATAAGGGGGTGTAATGGACAAGGCCTGTAACTCTGAAACCCTCTAAGCAGAAGTAATAGCTATTAAAAATATGGTTTTCCATGATAGATCTTTCAAATCACAAGATAAGGCTGGTTTGAAAGGGGGTAGGATTATTCAGGAAAGAACAAAATTTAGATTCCATGGCATAGCTGGAGCTTTGATGGGTGATCTCAAATGAACAGTACCCTAGAGAAAGGCTTTAGAGAGTCTATGTGACACGATATTAGACCCCTGATTACCAAAATGAAAGTTAGAAATTGCTGCTAATTGAACTTCAGTGGTTGCTGTCGCTGCCCCTTCATTGAAAAGTTTAGTCAAAAACTCCAGAATGGATAAAACTGAAGCTAGGTACGGGTCAATATTGTTCTAAAATGCCCATACAGAAAACCTTTTCCATTTTCTAGGATATAACTTCCTGGTAGACAATTTATGAGAGGATGTTAAAATATGCTGAGCCGCAGCTGAGAGGATGTGAATCCTGGCTATGTTTGGAATTGGAGCAGCCAAGCTGTCAGTTTGAGGGACTGAAGAGAAGGATGGAGAGTCCCTGATGAATGAGTCAGAAGATCTGGCACTGGGTGCAGAATCCAAGGTTCTTCCAATAGATGAGGCTGGAGGAAGGGGAACCAAATTTGAAGAGGCCAGTAAGGGGCTACTAAAATCATGGTCCTTCCCAGAGCCTTGGCTTTCTGTAAAACTTTAGGTATAAGAGGGAATGGAGGGAAGGCATAAAGGAGACCCAGGGGCCAATTGTGTACAAGTGCATCCCTTGGGGCATCCCCCGGAGGGGGGACTAGAGCAAAGTAGGTGCTGCATTTCGTGTTTGTTGGAGTTGCAAAGAGATTGCAGCAAGGCTGGCCCCATTTACGGAATATCCTTTCCGCTACTTCTTCCTTTAGGGACCAGTCGTGAGGCAATAGAATTGCCCTGCTCAGTTTGTCTGCTATCACACTGGATCTCCCCAAGATGTACATTGCTACCAGAAAGCGCTGCCCACTGCCATGCTCTCAGGGCCTCTTGACATAGGGGATAAGATCTGGTTCCTCCTTGTTTGTTTATGTACCAGACCACTGACATATTGTCTGTCTGAATTGCAATAGTTCCCAAAGGCAGAGAGTCTTGAAAGGACTGCAACACTACAAGTACCACTCTCATCTCCAGGACGTTGATATGCAGATGAGCCTCGTGTTTCCTCCACGTGCCTTGGGCTGTACTTCCCTGATAATGCCCCCCACCCCCACCCTATCAGGGAGGCGTCCGTGGTCACCTTAGCTATAGGAGTAGGTAGAACAAAGGGGTGACCTAGAGTTACTTGGTGAGATGTCAGTCACCACTGAAGGCCCTTCTTGCATGAATTCATTATCATGAATTTGTATGACATTGGAAGTTCTTGAGAAGACCATTGCATGAACAGGAGCCATTGCAGTACACGCATATGCATCCGACCTAACGGAATCGCAATGATTGCTGTCGCCATTGTCCCTAATAATTTGAGTACCACTGAAACCAGGGCTTTTTCTCTCAGGAGCAGGCCTGGTACCTGTTTTCATAGAACACAAACTCTTTCTGGTGGAAGGTTTAAGGTCATGGTAATGGTATTTAGCTCTGCTCCTATAAAAAGAGTATGTTGCGATGGTGACAAGGCAGATTTTTCTGAATATATGGTAATCCCCAACTGACTGCAGAGGTTCAAAGTTGTGTCCTTGCTTGTATGAGCTGATGCCTGGTTGTGGCAGTGACGAGCCATTCATCTAGGTATGGAAACACCTGGAATCCCAAACATCTCAGGTGAGCCGTGACTACTGCCATGCATTTGGTGAACACTCTGAGGGCTGTAGTGAGACCAAAGGGCAAAGCATGAAACTGATAATGACTGGCACCCAGCTGGAAGTGCAGATGATCCCTGGGTGGCCTGTCCATTTTTATGTGGTAGTACGCATCCTGGAGATCTATCGAGCACATCCAATTGTCTTTCCCTAAAAAGGGAAATATTGACTGTAGCGTGACCATCTGGAATGTTGTCTTTTTTACTGACTTGTCTGGTCTGCTGAGATCCAAAATGGGCCTCCAGTCCTCTGTTTTCTTTGAAACTAAAAAGAACCTTGAGTAAATTTTGGATCCTCTCTGGTCTGCTGGGACTGATTGGATGACTCTTTTTTCCAGCAACCTTTGAATCTCTGCGGCTGCTTGTACCCTCAGACTGGGTGGAACGTCCAGGATTTTTCTTATAAGAGGGGGGGAGGTAGCAAAGGGAATTGAGTATCCTCTTGATATGATGATTTGCACCCAGCTGTCTTTTGTTATTTTTAACCAGGTGTCTAGGTACAAAGAAAAGCATCCCCCTGACTACCTCCAGAGATGAACAGGCAGGCCTCCTCTCAGGATCGCTGATAGGGCTTCCCAAAGAACTGGTCTTTGTCACCCTGATTCTGCGGACCCCCTCTGCCGCGTGGGCGGTGTCTTCCATTATTACCCCCTCCTCTGCGTCTAGAGGGGGGTTCACCATGAGTGTCCTGGAAAGCTCCTTGAGTTTTATGGAACCACATCTCCCCTCCCCTCTGACCTTTTGGGTAAGGTCTGGTAGGGGTGGAAAAACAGACTCCGATGGCAGAGTCTTTCCATCCTGTTCATTCCTGGTAAGCGTTTCCTTCACTTTGGGTCCAAAAAGGGATGAGCCATTGAAAGGGGTGTTAATAAAGGATGACTTAAAGGGTTGCACAAAGGAACATAAGCACATCCAGGAATGTCTCCTAAGAGCAATTCCTGTAGCCTCAGGGTCTCTATGCTTTAGAGGGATGTGTGATGTAGAGGTAGACACCAGTGCTTTGGGGGAAGGAGCTCCTGGTTCTGATGGTGTGGTTGTCGGCGTGGACAACACCCTCCTCATAGCATCAAAGGCACCTTGGTCCCAACACGAAGCGATCTCCGGATCTGAAGACATGGAAGATTCCCTCGGTGCCAGAACAGAGGGCTCTGAGCCCAAGGTAGGAGCCGAACTCACCTGAGCTGAGGCCCCGAGAAGCAAAGTCGAAACTGAAAAATCGGTCTGACTATCCTCCCCGGACCCGACTGGCAAGTGTCAGCCCCTAGATCCTTTGGTTGCCACCAAAGATGTCAGGGTAGTTGGGACCGACAAGCCTGAAGCAGTTATCGGACCTGAAGGCTCCACAGCCATCAGCTCCAAGCACTCCGGCTCCTAAACTTCAAGACAGATCAGAGGAGGAACAGAAGAAGGTGGGAGGGATTTTGTCAGTTCTGAAGTCCCAGGAATCGGCCCCAGTAAAAGTCTGACAAGTGCTGGTGTCTGCAGAAGCCTCGGCACCACACAATCCACATCCATATCTGAAAGTCTCCTTGAGGACCAAGCAGAATGAATAGATGAAGCCACCGACTGCAATATTGGGGACTTCAAGGTAGGACACACCGGCTCAAATACTGGGGACCGGCTCCTAACCGTAACAGCAGTCGGCTCCGATGACAGTGGAGCCGATGGTGAAGACTTCTCCAGCCTTAATTTGCTGGTCGCTGGGCTTTTCCTCAGTTCCGACGAAGCCAAAGAAGTTTCTGAATGTCTGTCACGGTTGTCTTTATCCAGTGACTATTGAAATGAACATTTCAATAAACCTCTAGCCTTTAATTTTCTTTCTCGTTCATGCAACACCCTGGAACTAAAAGAGTGGCATACAGAACAGTCTTCTTGTAGGTGTACCTCACCTAGACAGTATACTCAATCAGTATGTCCATCAGTGATGGACATTTTTTGTCCACACTTGGGGCATTTTTTAAATCCAGATTTGGATTTTTCCTTCTCCTGTTGAGACATATCAAACCACTAACTCCAACAGCTAATGAAAGAAAAGGGAAGCCTATAGAAAAATATGCAGGCTTGTCAGACAATAGGAATTACTACTAGCCCTCTAATATAAATGGGCTGTTTTCCAATAAACACACAACAAAAACGTCTAAATTAGTTTAACTAGACTAAAGCTAACACTAGCAATGAAACTACTTGTAGAAAGGTAATACAATAAGACCTAAACAACAAAACGGCCACAATTTTATTAAACAACAAACAAGTACTAGCCCTCTAAATGAAACGGGCTCTAAAAATCACACAAACACACACACACACACACACACACACACACACACACACACACACACACACTATAGAAACTTTATAATAACTATTACTTTATAAGAAAACTACTAGAATAAAGAGTCTATGGGTTAGGGAGATAACTAAACCCTAAAAATAAGGCCACAACGATAAACTATGAAAAACTGCTAACAGCACACTAAAAAATGCCTGAAATACTATAGAAAAGGAAACTTATAAGATACACTTACCTACTGATGAAATCTCAAGGAAACTTTCCAACAAAATGAATAAGAACTGTTGTTTTTTTTTTTTTTTTTTTTTTTTACTACTGGCCAGAGCTGGTGAATGCCCGATCTAGTTGCAGCAGCAAACGAGATCTGGGGGAAGCACAAGTTGCATCATGTTATAGGGAGTTGGCCTCGAGCTGGTTGAAGACCTCGAGCTTTTGCAGTTGGCCGAGTTGGCTCTGAACCCATCAGTAAGAATGAACGGCGAGATACAACAACTTCACATCTACAGTTTTTTTTTTTGTGAAGCCTGAATTGTACTACTCTGACTCATCTCCTATCCCCATTCACACCTAACCTCCCTAGCTGTCAAAGTGCTAAGGGCAATGTGAGTTGTTACCTACTGTGACTGGCAGCTCACAGCAGGAGACTTGACTGATGTACTGTTTCCTTTTTCTAGTCTTTACTTTCTGTATGGGTAGGGGAAGGATCAGGGAGCTATGACATCATAGCATGGGTAGGTATTTAGGATGGTCATGGTGATGTCAGTCTGGGGAGGGAATTGGCCAGAAAACTACATGTATTCAGTGGCCTTGATGACATCAATGAATTGGAAACTTTTCCAGGCCGGTATAAAAGTTTTTTTGAAAGTGAAACCACCACAGTACAGTAAGGTACTGTTCTAGTGGGGAGAAACAGTCAATTTAGAACATTTTAAATGCTGTGCTGTTGTTTATTCATAGCAGGGACAATAAATAGGGAAAAAAGGACAGAGAAGTTGAGCATTAATAATAGAATCCCGTTGTTGTCCTAAATGTTGGTCTATTCATGAAGTTTGGTTGCTTTTTAATTTACTTGCAGAGGTGGCTACTGGGTTGCGATCTGTAAAGAGGTTTTATATTGGTTATTAGTTTAATTACCTCTGATTCTACAGCAAATTTGTTGTTATTGGATGTAAAAGATCCCACAGCACCTACTGAAAAGAGTAGAGAAAGTTTCCCTATGCCCTGGCAAAATTTCTAAATATTGGGCCTCTACTAACAGCTCTTGCCTTGACCCCAGAAAAAGTTGCACCTAAGGAAATAAATAGGCTATGTCAAGCTTGGGCAAGGACTGATGGCTGGCATGAATGGAGGCAAAAGTTCAATAAAAAATAAAAGATAAATGTGACAATGAAAGAAGATATGGTTTCATTTACACTAACAACATGAATCAAGCAAAGGCATCCTCTGACACAAACCTCTTTTTTTAATGATACATACATACATGCATACAAATATTTCAAACACAGGTGTTAATGCCCTTCTAGCCTGCCAATATACAAAAACAGTTGTTCCCACAATAAGTGCCCAGGCTATTCTTAAAACTATCTAAAATATCTAAACTAGTGCTTGCTTTGATATAATGTGATAGTCTGTTCCTTGCATCAGCTGCTCTCTCAGAGAACCAGTTAGTACACTTCTCATTCCTATGCCATCTTCTGCATAGGTTGCTTGATGATTCTCTAGCACTTTTTGATAACCCCAAACATTCCCAGAGGTAGTTGTCTCTAAATGCCCTATATATCTGAATAAGCTCTCCTGTTAGATACAAGTTCAGATATTTTAGTCTTCCATAATAAAAAAGAAGTTATGTACTCACCATAACGTTCCATATGAGTAGTTCTACTTCATTTGTCTTCAACCTGTGGGACCTTTGGGTACCGGATCCATATCGGATTTGAGCCGGCAACTCCACAAGCATCTGCTCCAAGCTCCTCCCTTATGCATAATACATCACCACTACCTTCCAATCCTCAGATCGAGTTTGCTAAAACACCTTCAACACCTAAAACCAGCTATAGTGCTGTCCATATGGTAAGGCCAGGGGGAAGGAGGGAGGGATGGTTGAAGACAAATGAAGTAGAACTACTCAGATGGAAAGTTATGGTGAGTACATAACTTCTTTATCTGAAGTAGTTTACTTCATTTGATCTTCAACCTGTGGGACAGAGTCCCCAGCTACTAAATACCTGGGTGGCCCTTATGGAAGGATATTCCGGAGCACCACGGAACCAAAGGATGCTCTCCTCTGAGACATCAAATCCAATTTACAGTGAGAAATAAAGGAATGAGATAGCCACAGAACAAATGTCGTCTAATGATACTCTCGACCAAAAGGCCGCAGAAGTAGCCATGGACTTAGTCGAGTGAGCTTTAACCTGACCCGGAGAAGACAAACCTTTATCCTTGTAGATCTGAAGGATAGATACGGAGATCCACCTAGCAATGGTAACCTTAGAGATAGGTTTACCCAAAAAAGGTTTAGAAAAGGACACAAACAACTGGTCAGATTTATGAAAGGTTTTGGTCCTGTGTAAACAGAACCGTAACTGTCTATGAACATCCAACAAATGCAACTTGTACTCCATTTTGTTTGCAAGATTTAGAAGGAAAACAGGTAAATTGATAGTTTGATTGATATTAACCTCCAATGCTACTTTTGGTAGAAAAGAAGGATTGGTGCGAAGAGAAACCCTGTCCTTGTGGAAAAAAATGTATGGAACTTTGACAGACAATGCTTGCAGTTCTGAAACCCTCCTAGCAGAGGTGATAGCCACTAGAAATGCTGTCCTCCAACACAAAAACTTAAGATCTGTGGTTGCTGCAGGTTCAAATGGAGGAGTAACCAACGCTTGAAGTACCATAGTAAGGTCCAATGGAAGAATGGGATGTTTGACCGGCGGACATAAGAGAAAGGTACCTTTAATAAAAGCTTTGCACAATCTGGAAGAGGGTAAAGAAGCAGAATTCTCACCCACATGAAAATGAGAAATGGCGGCTAGTTGAACCTTAACCGTAGATGAGCTAGCCCCTTGTTGAAAAATATTTGCCAAAAAATCAAGAATAGCCGGAACGGGAGCCGTGAATGGATCTAAACTCCTTTGAGAAGCCCAAAAGGAAAAAAAACGCTTCCATTTACTGCAATAAATTTTCCTGGTGGACAACTTACGAGCAGCCACCAGAATAGACCTGACCGAAAAAGACAGTCCAGGAGTCCTACCAATTAAGGGAACTGGAGCAGCCAAGCTGTGAGCCACAGACTGTCCAGATTCAGATGAAGGACCCTCGAGGGGTGCGAAATGAGACCCTGAATGGGATCCAAGATCCAAGGCAGAGCTAGAAGATGAGACCAAAGGAAAGAAAACCATACCTGGTGAGGCCAAAATGGGGCAATAAGGATCACTTTGCTCCCCAGTCAACAGGCTTTCTGTAGAAACTTCGAAATAAGGGGTACAGGAGGATAAGCATAAAGAAGACCGGGAGGCCAAGCATGGACTAGAGCGTCTCTGGGGGGCTCACCCGGTGGGGAGTTCAGAGCGAAGAACTCGCTGCACTTTGCATTGGAAGGAGATGTGAAGAGATCACAGCAAGGCTGACCCCACTCTAGAAAGATCTGCTCCGCTACTGAAGGCTTCAGAGACCACTCATAAGGCATCGGAATAGTCTGGCTTAGTTTGTCCGCTAGAATGTTGGACGTTCCCGGAATATGCATTGCTACCAGAAAACGACCGGTGGAGATCGCCCATTCTCAAACTCTCATGGCCTCGAAACAAAGGGGGTAAGATCTGGTCCCTCCCTGTTTGTTGATATACCAGACCACTGACATGTTGTCTGATTGGATTGCAATGGTTCCCAGAGGTAGAAAGGCATGAAGGGCCTGCAACGCTAAAGGACCACCCTCATCTCCAGAACGTTTATATGCAAACTGGTCTCGATCAAGGATCACATGCTTTGGACTGTCCTTCCTGAACAATGCCCCTCCCACCCTAGTTAGGAGGAGTCTGTGGACATTGTGGCTTGGGCAGCAGCTGGAACAAAAGGTCATCCCTCCAAGATTTCTGAAGACTGCATCCACCAAAGAAGGGATGGCCTGCAGAATTGGCTGAGGTGTATTGGGTGTGACAACTGAAGATTCAACAAGGACCGTTGCACCGCTAGAGTCCACTGTAGAACTCACATATGTAATCGAGCACATGGCAGGAGTGTTATTGTCACTGCCATAGAACCTAGGGCCCTTAAGACTGACTCTGCTGATGGAAGGTGAGAATGGTAAATGAAGGTGACATGCATCCTTAAGTTTTGAACTCTCTCCGAGGTCAGGAAAACTTTTGTCTGTAGCGTGTCTATCTGTGCCCCCTATGTATTCTATCACCTGGACAGGAGTCAGAAGAGATTTGGTTGTGTTGATTGTAATCCATAAATAGTGTGCAAGCTTTAGGAAATAATCTCTGGTCCAACAAAGTAAACACTTGGTGGGAGCAGTAAGGAACCAAGTGTCCAGGTAAGGGTAGACCTGAATCCCCTGAAGCCTCAGGTGAGCCGCTACTATTGCCATCACTTTGGTGAACACACAGGAGGCTGTAGTGAGACCAAAGGGTAGGGCTCGAAACTGATAATGATTGGCTCCTAGCCAGAAGCAGAGAAACCTCCTGGAACTTCTGTGCATCTTTATGTGATAGCAAGCATCCTGTAGGTCGAACAAGCACATCCAGTCGCTCTCTTGTAGGTACGGCATGATGGACTGTAAAGTGACCATCCGGAACTTCTCTTTGGCAACTGACAGGTTTAGAGTAGATAGGTCCAGAATGGGCCTTAAGTCCCCCACCTTTTTTGGCACCAAAAAGAACCTGGAGTAGATGCCCAATCCAGACTGGTCTGGGGGGATGGGTTTGATGGCTCGTTTCTCTAGCAGCTTGGAAACTTCTAGCGCTGCTGCCTCCCTTTGTGTGGGTGGTACATCTGGGAGGTGTTTGGAATGTGTAGGAGGAACCACAAATGGGACTGAATAGCCACTGGAAATTATCTGAAGCACCCAATGGTCTGATGACACGGACTCACATGCTGCCAGGTGCAACGACAGGTGAACCCCGACTGCCTCCAGAGCAGAGTAGTCGGGCAACCCCTCAGGGTTGCTGCATGGGCCGGTCCGAGAATGGTTCTCAAGATCCAAGATTCCTCGGACCCCCTCTGCCTCTGGGCCGGCATCTATCCTGTCCCCCTCTGCTTCTAGGGGAAGAAGAGCCCTGAGTGTCCCAGGAATACTGAGACTTCTGGAACCACATCTTCTTTTGCCCTCGCTGATTACGGGAAAAGGATCTTTGAGGGTTCAACAAGCAGATTCAAATAGCAGACAATGTCTTCTCATCTTTCTCACTCTGGACCAATGTGTCTCGGACAGTCTTACCAAAGAGGGAGGAGCCATCATACGGGCCATACGCAAAAGACGCCTTGAAGGGTTCCATGAACTGATATAATCGGAGCCGGGCATTACACCTCATGGACACGCCGGTCCCAGTCGCCCTAGCCACTCCTTCAGTTGCGTGTGAGTGGAGTCGCATAGACGTGTTTCAAACCGCTGTCAAGGTAGTCATCCTCGAGGAGAAAGTACAGTTGTGTGCCTACCGTAAATGTAGATGTTCGAGTGTATTCACTGTTTCAGTCATTACACTTGGGGTATCCTGCTGGCAGGCTACCCGCAGTCGGCCTGAATTCCAAAGTCCTGGTCCGGCGTCAGTTGCTGTCGCCTCTTCCCTGACGTCAGTGCGCCAGGGGTATAAAAGATGCAGCCAACGACATTTTCTTCAGTTTTTCTTGCCCCAGATGTCAGGTGCCCCAAAAGGGTAGGCTGTAAAAATTATGATCATAAAAAAGCATGCACATAACCTTCATCTACAAGCAAATACACCATATAGGTTGTATAGAATAGATAGGTACAGATAAGTCCCAGCAAAGAGAAAGGGGGATGGTGGGAGGGTAACCTGGACTGCAACAGTGAATACACTCGAACATCTACATTTATGGTAGGTACACA
This sequence comes from Protopterus annectens, assembly GCF_019279795.1. Lineage (NCBI taxonomy): Eukaryota > Metazoa > Chordata > Ceratodontiformes > Protopteridae > Protopterus > Protopterus annectens. Next base: position 8,202,745 of record NC_056751.1, read on the forward strand.
ACTGTACTATGTTCATCGTGTTTCACTGTTGCAGTCATTACACTTGGGTTGAATCCCAAAGCTGAGGTTGGGCGACTGGGCCTAAATAAAGTTTGGAGTGGCTATGAGGCCCTGCAGAACTGCAGTGGCAAAGCCTGCTCTGGATTTAGAGTAGAGAGGTAAATGGTAGTGCTTTGTAAAAGTATGCACCGAAGTCCATGTTGCAGCCTCCAAAATATCCTTGGTTGGTACTCCTCTGAAGAAGGCTGCTGAAGTGGCTGCTGCTCTGGTAGAATGTGGCCTAATGCCCTTGGGCACTGATTTTCCATGTTGTGAATAGCAGAAACGAATGCAGTGGCCTATCCATTTTGAAATAGTCTGCTTTGAAATGGCTTTTCCTTGGGAACCTGCAGCATATGCCACTAAGAGTTGCTCAGTCTTTCTGAAGGCTTTAGTCTTGTCCAAGTAAAAGCGTAGCTGTCTGTGTATATCCAAAGTATGCAGAAGTCTCTCCCCCTTATTCTATGGGTTTGGATAAAAGGTAGGCAAATGTATGATTTGGTTAAGAGCCACGCTGGACACTACCTTAGGCATAAATGTAGGGTTTGTCCTTAGAGAAACCCTGTCCTGATGGAAAATAATAAAAGCTTCCTCAGCCATTAGTGCCTGTAACTCTGAGACTCTTCTTGCTGAAGTTATTGCTAGGAGAAGAGCGGTTTTCCATGACAAGTATTTTATCTCTGCTGTATTGGCAGGCTCAAAAGGAGGCAGTGTGAGTTTTTCCAAGACAAAATTGAGGTCCCATGTAGGTATTGGAGCTCTCCTTGGAGGTCTTATGTTTTTGGCCCCTCTGAGAAACTGTCTTAGCAGTGGATGAGAAAAAATAGGTGGTTCCGTATTGTAATGAGCTGAAATGGCAGAGGCATGGATCTTAATTGATGAGAAGGATAGGCCTTTGTCCAGCATCTCAGTTAGGTATTGAAAAATCTGAGGAATATTTGGTTCAAGAGAGTTAATTCCCTGCGCTTGGTTCCAAGCACAGAATCTCTTTCATTTGTCTGCATAAGATTTTCTGGTGCTGGATCTCCTGGCCTCCAAAATAACATCCATAACTGCTTTAGAGAGAGGTGTGTTCTGAATGATTACACTATCCGCCATGCAGCCAGATTTAAGCTTCTGAGTTGGCTGTGCTGGATCTGATTGTTTTGTTGGGTCAGCAAATGAGGTATTAGAGGCAATGTCCAGGCTGGGCCTTGAGACAAGCTCTTTAGGATTGGGTACTAGTGCTGGCGTGGCCAGTCTGGGGCAATCAGTATCATTTTTGGCTTCTCTTGTCTGACCTTTAGGAGTACCTTGGAGAGGAGAGGCAGAGGAGGGATGGCATATACTGTAAGGGCTTTCCAGCTGAATGAAAGGGCGTCCACTTTCCATGCTTGCTTGTGATAAGTTCGAGTGCAGAATCTCTGTAGCTGGCAGTTGTGAGGGGAAGCGAATAGATCTATGTCTGGGCATCCCCATTTCCCTGTTATCATGCTGAAGATTTGTGGGTCCAATTTCCACTCGTGAGGATTCATGAGGTTTCTGCTTAGTTCGTCTGCCAAAGTATTTGTCTTTCCTGGCAGGAATTGTGCTTGCATATGTACCTGATAAGTCAATGCTGTGTTCCACAAAGTCATGGCTTGCCTGCAGAGGGGGTGGGAATGTGTGTCCCCTTGCTTGTTTATGTACCACATGACTGTAGTATTGTCCATCTTTATCAGTAGTTGCCCTGGATGAAGTAGGTCCTTGAAGGCTGTCAGGGCATTTTGTACAGCTAGCATCTCTTTTTGATTGACATGAAGATGCATTTGGTTTGTGGGCCATGTGCCCTGAATACATTTTCCTACCATGTGCGCCCCCCAGGTGTAATCTGATGCATCTGTTGTTAGTGTCTGCCTGGCAGTGGGTAAGGTGAATGGCTGTCCCTTGTTGTGGTGACAGGCTTGTGCCCACCATTGAAATTCCTGTTGCAGGCAGGGAATGAGAGTAATTACTGTTTCCAGGCTGTGGCAATGTTGAGTCCAAACACTTTTTAGATACCATTGTAGTTTCCTCATATGCAGTCTTGCATATGGAATTAGTAGAATGCAGGATGCCATATAGCCCAGAGCCTGTAGAATTTTTCTTGCAGATAACTGGGTCTTTGTTGCCATGACTTTGAAGTAAGAAGTCAGCTGCCTTTGTTTGTCTGGAGTGAGATAAGCCATCTGGGCAGTTGTATTTAAGCTTGCACCCAGGAATATTATCTCTTGAGAGGGTACTACTTTTGATTTATTTTCATTTACTGTGTACCCTAGGCAAATTAGTAATCTTTTTACAAACGCCAGATGCTGTAGTAAAATATCTTTGTCCTTTGCTTGAATAAGGCAGTCGTCCAAGTAGGGGTATATTTCAATTTCTCTTTGTCTGCAAAATGCAATTACTGGTGCCAGGCATTTTCGGAAGACCCTGGGCACAGTAGACAAGCCAAAGGGCAGTGCAGAGAATTGGTAGTGCAGTGAGCCAGCTATGAATCTGAGGTATCTTCTGCAAGATTGTCTGATTGGGACATGCAGGTATGCCTCTTTGAGGTCCAAAGTTACAAGCCAAGCCTTCTTGTCCAGCATGGACAAGATTCTGTTCGGCTGCATCTTTTATACCCCTGGCGCACTGACGTCAGGGAAGAGGCAACAGCAACCGACGCCGGACCAGGACTTTGGAATTCAGGCCGACTGCGGGTAGCCTGCCAGCAGGATAACCCAAGTGTAATGACTGCAACAGTGAAACACGAAGAACATCGTAGCCCTGTCCTCCTGCGACATGGACTTTGGGGGTGACTCAGCCAGTTCCTTAACCAGGTCACGCTGTAGTCTAGTAACGTGGGTCAGGTAGTTCAGCCCCGTGATAGAAAAGGTCGCTGACACATAAACTCGCTTCCCTAGGCAGTCCATCATCCTAGACTCACAGTTAGGAGGATGGACCGAGGAACTCTCCTGGGCTAGTTCCTTTTTAGCGGCGGCTGCTACCACCATAGCGTCTAAAGGGGACCCTTTATTCCAAGCCGGTCTGCCTGTAGGCAGGCTCAATACTTTGTCCGGGCATTTAGGGATTGGTTCCACAGTGTCTGGCTCCTTCAAAGCCCGCGAGGTGACCAAGTCCAGTAAAGGATCCACGGGAGGGGATACCCAAGAAATAGACGGGCCCATGCTGAAAGCTTCCAGGAACACAGATTCGTCCCAGGAAAGTTTTGGGATGGACCAGCCTCCCCGCTGGCGCAAGATTTCCATGATGTCTCCAAAGGAGACATCCTCGGGAGGTGATCTGGGGGAACCTTCCCCATCCTCCAAATCCATGACCTCAGTGAGGGACTCCAGGGAGGAGTCCAAGTGCCTCCTCTTGCATGCAGAGAACTCAACTACCACTTGTTGTTGGTCAGGGGGAACTGCCTGGGGCTCCTGCAGCACGGGCTGTATCCCTGTGGTAAAATGATGGGATTCACACACAAAGCAGAAGGAGTCGGGGTGGAGTCTGAAGATATAGTCAGGGGACTCGATCCATTGGAGAGAACACTTTCCACAATGTCGAATGCCAAGGGAGAGTGAGCTTCCTGGGATGCCATTAAGGGAACCGCTCTTCCTGGATCCGACGTGAGAATCAGAGCCGGGCCTGACGTAGACGGCGTAACCCGACAAGGTCAGAGCCAATGGAAACAGCTCCACCCCCTCGGATCCAACACCCAGGCTCCAGCTCCGAGAGCCACTCAGATCCAAACTAGTCAGATCCGACACAAGTGGGGCACTCTCAGATCCATGTACTGTAAAACCGGGGGTTGGATCGCAGAAGGAGATATAGGTGTAAAGAAGGGAAGCAAGCTTCCCCCTCCAGAGGGAGAGGGGGCTGGCAAGACTCTCATCTGAATTTGTGTGAGAATAAATCTCCGCATCATTTTATCCATGACGACTTCAGCGAGACTGCGGGTGGATTGCGACAAAGCCACAGACTCTGACCTGGCGGGTTGAGGAACCGAGGCTCTAGAGGGTGGTCTGGGCTGCTCCGGCTCCGGAGAAAATCTAGGAGATTGGAGCCAAGGGGAGTCACGGTGCCTAGGCTGACTTTAGGTAGGAGTTCCGGTCGGAGCCGAAAGGTCCGGGGACCTCTTTCTCTTCTCAGGTCTGTGCTCTCTCTCCTTCTCTCTGCCTTTTCTACGCTCCGCTTCCAAATGATTAGAGGCAGGAGGATGAGTCCCAGCCTGGGAGGGAGGAGAAGGAAAGACAGGAGTAGAAGGAGAGGCAGTCACAGCAACAGCTGTGACCGAAGCAGAAGAGGAGGTGGCCGCCTCTGTAGAAGGGAGCAGGCCCTTCATAACTAATTTGGCCTGCCGATCCTTAAGGGCGAGCGGTTTAAAACCTGCACAACTAGAACAATCAGTGGCTAAATGGGCCACACCCAAACAAAGCACGCAAAGAGTGTAGCGATCAGCAGGTAACAATTTGTGGCCACACTCAGTGTATCTCTTGAAAACTTGTTTAGGGAGATCCGACATATCTCACTAAACGACAGAAACAAACTTTAAGAAACACACTCCACTCACCACACACTCAGACAAGCACACAGAAAGCTGGGGGAGGGGGGAGGGGGGAGGAGACAAACTACTACAAACTACCTGACTACCTAAAAACTAAGAAACAAACCCTAAACTTGATGCACCAGCGAAGGGGAGGAAAAGAGGAAATCTATACTATCAAGCACACACACAAAAACAACACTAATCACTTAGAAAAAGCCTACTCACAACTTGGAGCTCAAGAATCACGGTGTGTTGGATAGCCGCTGCAAATGAGATCTGAGGATTGGAAGGTAGTGGTGGTATACTACAAGTAAGGGGAGGAGCTTGCAACTCGGAGCAGATGTTTGTGAAGTTGCCGGCTCAGACCTGATACGGATCTGGTACCCACAGGTCCCACAGGTTGAACATCAAATGAAGTAAACTACTTCAGATCTTAAATTTTCACATCCATGGATGTCCTTGGTATATTTCCACTGTACTCTTTCCAGTTTACTTATGCTTTTTTTTTATAAGGTTTGCATATTGTTATTCCATACTCAGGTTTGGGTCTAATGTAATTAACAAATAACAACTTCATCATTTCTGATTTCATAGACTTTACATAAATCTTTTTATACAACCTACAGTTCTGTAACCATCATTAACCAACTGGTTGACATGTATGGTTAAATTCAAAGCTGGATCTACCCATATACCCAAGTCCTTAAATGAATCTACAGTTTCAATCACTGTGTGCTGTATTAAATATTCACTTTTCAGTTTATGCCTCCCAAATCTCATATGCTTAGTTTTTGATGCATTTATCAGCATATTATTCTCCTTTGCCCAAATGGTCAATTTAGTCAAGTTATTTTGTAGACATGCTTTACCTGTAACACATGTAATCAGTTTATCCAAATTCAGGTCATCGACATAAAGACTGCAGATCACCTCAGATCAAAAGTTAGGTCTGAAAGACACAATCTAAACAAGTAAGGAGAGACAGACCTGTAGGGCACCCTGACTGTAACAAAGAATTTCACCTGTCCACTTGCTGTATGATACTTGGCATGTCCTATCTGTAAGCCATGCAGCTATCTATCCTTTCAAGAGTACAGCAATACCTAGCTGATCTAATTTACTGATCAGTGTTTTGTGTATGACCCTGTCAAATGCTAAAGTTAAATCTACATAAATTACATCACAGCACATTTTTTTCATTCACAGCTGTTACTATACCGTTGCACAACATCACGTTACAGGCAGTAACAGATCTATTTTCAACATATGCATGCCAATATATGGTTTCAAGATCCCAACCTTTCCAATTCTAATAACTTAGCCAATATTACATTCTCCATTATTTTTCCACAGAGTGAAAGTTGACTCAAGGATCTGAATGACACTAGGTTTGACTTACTCCCCTTTCTCTTAAAGACAGATTTAATAAGCACATGTCTCGAATCTTAGGAAATCTCCCCATATTTATATGACCAGTAAATAATAGATATAATAGTACTGTAAGTTCTTGCTGAAGTGTTCTCAGGTCATTATTACTAATGTCGTCTACTTCCTGTGTTTTGTTTGGATCTAGTTTAACTGGTTCTTTTTTAATATAATCTGCTTTGAGTTCAGTATTCGAAGTTACCTGTATGTCACTATTTATCACCTCCTTTGTGCAAACTGTTTTACATAAGATTTTGTAAATAAACCTGCAATCTGTTGTGTCTGGGAATACATTTTAGAATCCTTCCACATCGTATTTATCTATAAAATGGTTTCCTATTATGTACAATACCTTTATACAAATTTTCTTCAAAATTTTCTTGATCTTGTCTCACATTATGCTTAATTTGTTTGTCCAGCTTGTTTATTTCAGTTTTCAAAGTTGTAATTCCACCTCTTTGCCATTTCTTGTATTTTTTGTCTCTCACCTCAACCAGGAAAATCACCCTGAAGTTGTATTACTAGATTCTGATGGTAAACTTGTTTTTGATATGTTTGCACTTAAACATTTTCTCTTTCAAAGCTTTCCACACTCCTTCTGCAGTTTTTCCACTGAACGTATCACTCCAATTAGTTTTACATAGTGACTGTTTTTTCTCTATACAATATGTAATTAATATTCTGTGCATTGGTTTAGATTTCAGTTTGGCAGAATTATCTAGCAGCAAATTAGCCTTATCACTGCACATCAGCAGTAGTAAAAACTAACATGAAGTAACAGTAATTTCTTTGGGAACACAAACAATGTCTAGTATGTTCGTTTCTGATATTTTTTTTTTTTTTTTTTTTTTTTTTGCAATCTGAAGTAATTGTTGTCCTGAACATACATTGTGAATAATTTCTTACTAATGTTGTTGAGTCAATATTATTCCAATCTGTTTCCGGTAAATTTATGTCCCCAGTGACTATTATTCTCCCCTCTCTGTTTCATGCATGAAATGTATGAATTCCTCTAGATAATCAGCACTTGACTTTAGTGGTCTATGCATTCCAACAGTAGTTCTATGTTCCTGGGATGTCATTATTGTCACAATTACACAGTCTACAGTTTTTGATATTATCACTGAACATGTAATAATCATAGGTCTCATAAAAACTGAGTCCCTTTCTGCTTTCATAGGGAACAAACACAGCTGATCATTTTTTCTGGTGTTTAGCGTCTGTCCAAGTAGTACCTTAATTTGTGATGAACATCGCAGTGAGGTTCAGGAGGGTGGATGAACTGGACCGACTGGTGGATCTGGTGGATCAAACTAGGTCAGACTCCGGGAAGATCCAGAGATTGATGTAGAAAGAAAGACCACAGGACTTGTGAGCCCAAGGGGAGCAATGAGGATCAATGAGGTTCTCTATTAGCTTTTCTGTGAAATGAGAGAGATCAGAGGAAGGAGACAAGCAGACAGACACACTTGGACTAGAAGCGTCTAGGCGTCTCTGCTAGGTTGGCCTGGTAAAGAATGAAGTAGAGTCTGCCTCTGCTGTTTTGGGGAGGGGTAAAAGAAGCAAAGCAAAAGGCTGCCCTTGAGAAATATCTCTCTCATAACTATCTTTAATCTCTATCATAACATCTTCAGGTGATTTTTAGTTAGAATGTCTGTTATAGTAAAAACATTTATACATTGACAAAATTGGTTTCTTGTCATTGTTCTTTAACTATGTTTCACAAACAACAGCAACATCAATCTTGTGTGAACATAGCAAATTTTCCAATAAAAAACATGTATTACTAATGCTCCTAGCATTAGCAACCATCAGAGATGCATCAAACATTGCTATCTGTGAACTGTTAAATTTTTGCTATGGCAAACATCCTGCTTGTTGTTATTTGTCTTTATGGCTTTTCCTGGTTAGTGGTCGCCACAGCAGAACTCCGGTCCATTAATGATTGGCAGTCGCTTTTTTATGGTGCTGAGTTGCCAGCCCGTTGCCCAACCTTCAGCAAATGCACACCCATTCATGCATTTCTTTCAGAGGCCATTCGACCACGGGGAGGACATGCAGACTCCACACAGAAGGCACCCCAGCCGAGAATCAAACAGGAGAACCTCTTGCTGTGAGGTAACAACGCTACCGCTGTACCCACCGCGGATACGGCAAACATCTTGCCTTGTGTTTGTCATATTGCAAAATATCTTTGCAAAAATTCTCTTCCTTGATCTTGACAAATGCACACCATCCTGGATGGACACGTGTGCCCAAGCGCAGGCCCAGATGATCTACGCATTTCCATTATTTTTTCATGTAGGGATTTACCCCAAAAATCTTTTCATTCACAGTGACGTGACTCTCCTTTCTAAATGTGACTTGTGAAAAATATGTTCCAACACATCTACACGCTATGCTATCAAAGAGGACTGTAAGTTCCCTACTAAAAGTCAGAGTGTCCTTGCAGATGATATAATTTGTACCAGCATGAATAAAAACAGATCTGTATTTCTTTACATTAGGTGCTCTTAGCCTCGTCTCACATCCTCTATTTTTGTTCCTGGCAAACATAACACTATTCAATGTTCATTATCTTCTCTGCAAATGTAAGTATTACTTACTCTAATAATGGAATCTCCAATTACAAGAATATCTTTTCTGACCAGATCCGAAGAATTTTCAACTTCTAGTTCAGTAATATCTGCTCTGTCAAGTGCTACAAAGGAATGATCTTCATCACCATTAGTTTTATTAATCCTACCGTTTTCATTGTGTATTACATAGGTTAATAGGTGTGTACTAGGCTAATGGCCCTGGGACCTTTACAAGCCTAGCCCATAGAAGTGCCTTGGCATTGTGCCGCCCATCATTAGTTCCCAGTGTCTCCATCAAGTAATAATTGGACACCCTTTTAAGGGCCTTTGAGTAGCTGATAAATATTAGCTGTGTGGTGGCAAGTGGTACTACAGTATAGTCTGGGTAAAAGGGGCAGAGCTGGAGAACCTGTGCCAGCCTTCCCCAGACATGTCTGAAGGGTATTAGGGCTCTGTCACAAACACAGTTAATTTGAGGGTTTCCAGATGTGGGTGTAGGAGTGAGCACTAGTTTTGTGTTAACAGGTCCACTCGGTGGGGTAACTTGTGGTGATTGTCCTTGGCTAGCTGGAACAGAAGGGGAAACCAATGCTGTCTTGGCCAATAGGGAGTCACCAGCTAGATTTTTGGATTTTCCTGTTGGTCTTTCAATAGGACTTTGGGGATGAGTGGAAGTGGGGGGGGGATGCACACAGGAATTTCCCCTTCCGTGATATTGAAAGTGCATCTGCTCTCCATGCCTGAGGATGGTATTCCCTGGCACAAAACCGAGGAAGCTGTTTGTTCATGGGGGAAGTAAACAAATCTATCTCTGGAATACCCCACTAGTGGACAATGTCTAAGAACACATCCCTGTGAAGCATCCATTTGTGGGCTTGTGTCCTAGATCTGATTACGGTGTCTGCCACTGTATTCTGGCTGTAGGAGATGTACACTGCTTGGAGAAATACATCTGGATGATAAGCTAGATCCCATACCTGCATGGCTAGCCTGCATAGAAGATAGGATCTGGTACCTCCCTGCTCTTTTATGTACCACAAGACTGTCATGTTGTAGGTGTCTACATGCAACCTCCCTGGTCTGATCAGTGATTTGAAGGTTTAGAGGGCTAACATTAGTGCCCTCATTTCTCTCACATTTATGTGTTCCTTCATTTGGGAGGGAGACCACTGCCCTTGAGCCATGTGGAGGTCTAAGGCTGCCCATAGGTTCATAGGTGTTTACTAGGCTAACAACCACAAGGGCCTTTTTAAGCCTAGCCATGCATCCCAAATCTTTGACAAGTTCTGATACCCTTGATAAGTGTAAACATGGGCCTGGGAGATGAACCATTTACAAATGGATTTATGGATGTCCAAAGCATCTGTGAATAAGGTGGTAGAGGGTGAATGGGAAGATCTGGGTTCAGAGATAGTTGTGAGATCCACCTCTGCAGCTCCTGCTTTTGACATATAGGAGGAGTGGAATCAGGTGTTCTAGATGGTGAGCATGCTGAGACCATACTGATTTGAGGAATCATTGAAGTTTCCTCATGTGAAGCCTCACCAGAGGAAGCACTGGGATAATTGAAGCTATTATGCCCAAGATCCTGAGGAAATGCCTGGCAGAAAGGTGGAAGTCTCTGCAAAGATTATTGAGATTTCCTGTGCCTTGGAAGGTGGAAGAGACACTATCATGCTCAGGATTTGGAATCTGCAGCCTGGAAATATGAGATCTTGGGCTGGGACCAGGGATGATTTTTTTGAAGTTGATGGTAAATTCCAGGTTTTGGAAAATGGCAATTGCCATTTGGAGGGATTTGTTCAATTCTACTTGAGAAGTGGCTTGGATTAAGAGGTTGTCCAGATATGGGTAAATTAAGATCCCTTGGAATCTTCAAAAGGCTACTACTGGGGCTAGACATTTTGTGAAGACTCTCAGCTGAATAGAGTCCAAAAGACAAAGCCGAGAACTGATAGTGCAAGGATCCCACAGAAAATCGTAGGAATCTCCTGCATCTGTGGTAAATTGGGATAAGGAGGTAGGCATCCTTGATATCCATTGATGCTAGAAATGCCTGAGGAAGGACAAGAGGAGTTTTTGTAGGGTTAACATTTTCAAACAGGGGAACATGAGGAAGTTGTTGAGGTAGGAGAGATCCAGGATTGGTCTTAAGGGTCCTTCCTTCATGGGAACTACAAAAAAATGGGAGTAAAAGCCCCTTCCCTCTTCCCCATGAGGAACAGGCTCTATGGTGCCCTGTTGTAGGAGTTCTAGTAGAACAGGTGGGAAAAGGGGAAGCTGATCTTTTGGTGGTATGGGGATTCCCCTGAAGATAGGCAGTTTGTGCCAAACCATGAAGTACCCCCTTTTTATGATACTTAACTCCCAAGAGTCCTGAGTGATAAGTTTCCAGGAAGAAAGGGAGAGGGAAAAGCATTGGGACAGGGGAATGAGGTTGTTGCAAGAGGCACAAAGATAAGCCTGTTCGATCAGGAAAGGGTTGCTTGGTTATATGAGGGACAGAAGCAGAAGAAGAGGGAGACTGTTGGGTCTTCTTAGCCCTCTTTTGGGGTCTAGACTGAGGTGCTCTGGATTTCCTGTGTATAAAAAATAGTTTTTCAGGGTAATTCCTGTGAAATTTGGACACAGGGGATACTGAAAAGTGTTTGAGATCCTTAAGCTCTTTGCTTTTTTCCTGCAGAGATTTGACGAGCTCTGCAAAAGGTTTCCCAAACAGGGTGGTATAATGCAGGGGGGGGGGCATCCATCAGTTTTGCCTTGATATCCTCAGGTAGAGGCTGAAGCCTTAGCCAGGCAAATCTTCTAAGGGCAGAAGAAGAGGTAACAGCCTTAGTGGAAACGTCTACTGCAACATAGGTGCACTTGATAGAATGTCTGGCTATCTGAGTGGAGGTGGCAAGGAGAGAGGATGCCACGGCATTATTTGCAGAGTCAGGCATACCTGATACCAATTTAGAGACCTGGGAAAGGATTTCCAAGTTGTACTTGGTTGTGTGTGTCTGATGATTTAAAGCTCTGAAGGCAAGGGTAGCAGAGGTATAGATTTTCTTTCTCAGCCTCTCCAACTGCCTGCTGTCTTTTTCTGAGGGCAGCAGGGAAGAGGAAGGAATGGACCTGGAGGACTTATCAAAGATAACAGAAATAACTGAAGGATCTGCAATGGGTGTCTTAAAAAGGAACTGGCAGTCCTTGGGTACTTTGTAGTACTTATCTGTTTTTTTAAAAGCTGGGGGCTGTAAGTCTGGGTGGGTGGAAGTGGATGCAAAGTCATCTAGAATGGCAGGGATTACAGGAGGCATGGCTGAAGGGCTGGGAGTCTGAACTTGAAGGAGGTCATAATAATGCTTCTGGACCTCTGACATCTCTGTGGAGTCCCACTTGAAGTGGTCCCACATTTTGGAGATAGTTTTCCCATAAGAAATCTTCTCCATGCAGGAATCTGCGCCACTGGAGTCCTCTTCGCGGGAGGAATAATGCAAAGGGGAGGGAATTTGGGAGGAATAGTCCAATTCCTCCTTCTCCTCCACAGAAGAGGAGTCTTCATCAGAGGTAAGATGGGGCCTAGGTCTCTTCCTAGGGGAGGAAGGCCGAGCGGAGGGGGAAGCAGTGTGACCTGACAGAGGCCTAAGGGCCATAAAGGCCTTGAAGAAGCCTTGTGAAAAGTTCAACTATTCCTTCTGTGGATCAGGAGAAGAGACATGTTTGTTTTGTTTCTTTTTTGCAGGCACATATATGTGGTGCAAAGAAGGGGGGCCAGAAGTAGGTCTGCACTCCACAATATAGGATTTGAGATCCTCCCTAACGACAATGTGGGTAATCCCTCTAGGGCCCTCCGACAGTATAAGCCTCGGTTCCCCCTAGACGTTGAAGGCCAATGTCTGAAAAGCTTCTCTGGACGTGCAAACATCTGGAGCCAAGATGGCCTGTGAAGCAGGCTCGATTTGTGGATTCAGATCTCTGTTAGCACATGTCTCCAAGTTCTCATGCGCTTTGGGAGAGACATCCGACTCAAGCAGCGCAGCTTCGGATTCTGGCCTATGTTTTTGGCTTTCTGTTTAATAGGCTCAGTCGTCAGGTCTGGAGGAGCATCCATCATACTTTTTGCAAGAAGTGAGATGGTTTTTCAAGGTATATCACAAGGGATCATAACAGACTCTGGAGAGTTTTCAGGACAAAGGATTGGTAAATAGTACAGGATTTGTGATCATGCTGAAGGTCTAGGCAAAAAAGGCACTGAGTATTTATGTGAAATCTGTCTTTCACAGTCACTTTTCCCTTTTCTGGATGGCACGAACCTCAAAGATAAAGAAAGGTAGCAAAAACAAAGGTTTTCCCAACAGGGCACTTACCTTATCCGAAAAATAGCGATTCTGACAGCAGAACGATGTCCGGGACTGGCAATCTGACTACTGGCAAAGAAGTTCTGAGGGTGGTGCGTACGTACTTCTCTTTTATGGCTGATGTGTGCTGTCAGCCAATGTCAGACATACCGCGCACCTTAGGTAGTAAAAGACTTTGGTATACTGGCCGATGTTGTGTCATCACCTTAGCAGGCAACTCCCTTAAGTCAGGAATAATGCAACAGAAGAATAGAAGGACATCAACAGTTCTCCAAGCCATGCTGGCTGCACCAGTGCAATCTTCTTCAGGAAGTCTAGATTTACTACTAATATTGGTAAGCAAATCATCCAGCTTTTGACATGAGAAGCAGATCAACAGTGTTATCGGGTTTTACCTTTGAATATACATAGAATTTATTACACTGTACAAAATATCTGTGCTTTAGCAAATCATTAATGGCATACTCATTTGAGGAAGCCATATTCCACTGCAAATGAATAAAAAATTCTAAAAGAAAAGAATAATCAAAATCAGTTATCACAGAATTCAAAGAGATCTTAATCAACTTCTATGAGAAAAATCACATAAACAATATACAACTAAATACTACATTAATTACAGTAAATATGTTGCTCTGACCATACAAGTTCTGAAAATCATCAAATGCTGGAATTCCCTTACATTGCGCATGAATACATGCAGTAAAGGGGTCCTGGAAGCTGCTGAAGGCTGTGGGGGGGGGGGGGGGGGGGCATGAGGGGCACTTAGTGATTTAAAAAGGGCAATTTTTTTTAAAGGCATTTACTACCATTACATGAGCATCAGTGTGATGCAAGCTAAGTTTCATTAAGGATGATTGCACATAAATTTCTTACAAAATTAGAAATGAAGCCAATCTGTGTTGATATGAGTTGGTATGTGTTAAAGAAGCAATAGCAGTACTGTTAAATCAAGTATGCAATTCTGAAATACATTACCCTTTTCTGTACAACTTATCAGTGGAGAGGAATTAGCTGAAAAAAGTACTTGATGCAGTACTTCACCTGCATAGGGAGAATTGCAATAGCTTTGTAAGCAGAGATGCAACTACTCTATTTCTGACCATAGTACTGACAACATATCATACACTTTATATTGTGCAGCTGTAAATATGCAAGCTGTAGTACTGCTAAAGCTTTTGTATTACCTACTTCACGATAAAGTTTACAATGGGCTGCCAGGACTGTCGTCAGAAATAGACAAACATATAGTCCCGTCTTATATTTTGCTTGGCATGCAGTAACAAAAGTGGGGGAAAATAAATACTCCATGCTGGAAATAAAGAATTGCTCTTAAAGGGAACTACACATAATTTAGTTGGAATGCTTACAAACCAAGGTTTGCCATCTAGTATCAGGTATGCATGGGAGTAGAGCATGAAAACTTTGCGTAAGGAAAATGTACACTTCTCAAGCAATCCCTTCAGTAGTTTCACCAAGTATGCTCAAGCACTAAAATGAAACATTTCCCTCAGCAATCCCTTCTGTGGTATGTCCAAGTATACACAAGCACCAAAAGGAAACATTTATCCATGCAATCCCTTCACTATTTCCACCGAGTATACACAAGCACCAAAATGAAACATTTTCCCCCAGCAATCCCTTCTGTGGTATGTCCAAGTATACACAAGCACCAAAAGGAAACATTTATCCATGTAATCCCTTCACTATTTCCACCGAGTATACACAAGCACCAAAATGAAACATTTTCCCAAGTGATCCCTTCAGCACTTTTACCAAGTATGCACAAGCAACAAAAGGAAACATTTTCCCAGTGATCTCTTCAGTAGTTTAACCAAGTATGCTTGTCTCAGGTTAACATTCAGTCCCTGCAACACTGGGTAATACCATAAATAAGGTGCTGCTTTAAAAGCCTTAATAAATCCTTCTTATGAACTGATAATGACATCAGCCTTCAAGGGATGCCCAAGTTCTATTAATGTCACAGCAGGCCTATATTAAACAGGGACACTGTTTTTCAGCAGTAAGGTAGTAATTAGTAAACAAAGGGCATATGCCATCAACAGTCCATAGATAAGTTATATCACAAAAAAGTATGCTTTGGTCTTATTTATGCTTAGTAAATGAACCATGCAGACTTTACCTTTTTTGTGCTTCCTTACCGTGACCTGTATTCGCTTCAAGTATGCGTAAAAGAACTATGGCGTGCCTAGTTGCTAGTGCATTGTTGAGGATAAAAAGCAATTTGTAAGTCATGTAACTGTAAACCTTACTCTACGTGACAAGGCATCAGACAGCAACAAATCTTTTTTAGAAAGGTGCATGAACATCAGTTAAATCAGCAAAATGTCAGATGGGCAGAATGGAATAATGTGTCTATTTACAGGTTCATACGTATTAGGCTAGCTGCCCTTACAGACCATTTTAAGCCTAAACAATTCCCCTTTCAAAGGTGAGAATCACTCTGTACTTTGTGACTGTGAGGTAAACACATTAACTATTATACCAAGCCACTATTTGAATAATTAATTCCATTGCAGATTCCCCACAAAGCAATGTCACCAAACCAACAGGACTAGAAAAAGCATATGGGTCATATGGAATAAGTTGAGAGGACAGAGAGAGGGAAAAAAAAGAAAAGTGATGGAGAAAAAGAAAGAAAAGGATAAGTATGAAAAATATCAGAAATGATAGTAAATGGAAGGATCATAGTAAAGACATTAACCAAACAGGGGAGTGGTTGGATTTGTATAGTATTATTTAGACAGATGGGAAATTGGGAAATTACATAAAAGATGACAGAGGAGACATATCTGACTCCATGTCCCTTTATCATGCCTAGTTAGCAATATAACTTCTCCATTCACAATTTATTGGACCTGCTACAATGCCTCTTGGCTGTTATCAGGTACATTGTTTTGATCATTAGCTTGACTTTCTCTAGGATTCATATTAGCTAGTGAAACAGCCTACAGCTGTATACTAAAGATTCTTTTAATTATTCCAAGAATATCAAGCCATATGACCAGACATATTTGACTGCTTTAATTGCCTTCCAAAGAAAAGTAATTCATATACTGATTTGTAGTTTCTGCAATCAAGTTAAATCTGTCCCAGAAGCTTCAGTTTGTGCCTTGACTACATCAAAATAATGTATGGAGGCTTACAGACTTTATCAAACAAATTCACGTCTTAACTCTTGACTCAGGCAATACATTATGTTCTGCACTGATAACAAATATAAATGCAACAGGAGCTTCTTCTTAGTGTCTGTAGGGCGTTCAGAGTACACATCCCAACAATTCATATAAACATTTCTGCTATATTCTGTTTCTTACATGCAAATCTTGATACAGCACTTTACGTGTGATACTGATACAGCCATTTCCATAACCCTCAATGTCTTAGAGCAAGAAATCTGGACAAAGCCATAAATAATGGGGGGGACACTTTTTAAATATTGTAGTTACAAACCTAGAAAGTTAACAGAATAGCAGGTTTTGCACTAGCATGAATTTTCTGAAGAGTATAAAGTCTGAAACTCAAATGTATGTCATTATTTTCTGAACTCAATTTTCAAAGATTTGTCAGAAAACCAAAATTTTATGAAAAATGGACCAAAAAATATGAGGCAAAAATCTGGACATTCTGTAAAAATCTGTACAGTTGAGAGGTACAAACGTATATAAAAGTCAGGTATACTCACACATTTGAGCAATATATAGATATTTTATCAAGAATGAACAGGAGGAGGTCTTACTTATGAATCTTACGATGCGATGGTGGGCTGGTGGACATTTTACAACGCAAATCGTTTTTTGTTTCCCTCCAATGCAGTCAGTCACAGCAGTGCAGAGCCCAGCAAGTAGGTTCAGCAACCAGTGCAGGAAATGGCAAGCAAGCCCAGAAATTACATTTGCAATGGTCGGAAGTCCAGAAGTTTTTTTTCTTTAAAAATAACCAGGCAACCACAACTCTACCAGCAACCACAGACAGGCAATGCAGGAGTGCCGCGAATACGGAAGTAAAGGTATTCAGCATCTCTCTCTTCTCTCTCTCTCTCTCTCTCTCTCTCTTTCTTTTTTTACATAAGGTAGTGTTTTTTTTTTGTTTTTTTAGGATGCAAAAGTGGGGGTGGGGGTGCTCCCTCCCCCCTGCCTTACAGTTCTGGCACTTATGATGCAGTAACTCACTATCGCTGGCAGTCACATATCTTTTTAACAGTAAAGATCAATAAATCACAAACCAAGACTGGATTGTTTAAATACACTCTGGATTGTCCCCTCTGCAGTCTGTGTGACTTTATAGCTGACTAGGTCCCTTAGGATGGCTACAGTTTACCTGTCTATGGCCTATCCCTTTCTAACAACAAACATTAAAAATTAAAGGTAAAATAGCAAAATATACATCATAGTAAATCTTGTTTACAAGCTATTCCTTCCTTCCTACAAAAAGTGAAAAACAGTGGTGAGTGAAACTAAAGAACTAAGTTTGCAGGGAAACATAACAGAAGATGACACTGTGCTCAGTTATAAAAAAATGAAACAACAGCTAATTTTCATAGTGCCTATAAAGTGATACTGCTGGAGTCAGCCAAGATATACAGAAATCACAGTATAAAATGTACAAATGTGATGCTTAATTATACGCAGCAAAATCCTTTATAAGGATGATACCAAATGTAGTATGGATGGTGAAGTCACTATATTTACTTGAACTTTGAGAATCAGGGCACAGTATTTTTAAAGTATTTATTAATCCCTGAAGAATGTACTGGAAAAAATATTACTACTCACAGATCTGATGCTGTCTTTTTCATCTGTTCCTCAGGCTTTGAGTTTCAGATCTGACCTTGGATCTGACTTTTTCCACTGGATCTGTCGCTCAAGCTCCTCCCCTTACCCATAATCTACTCCCAAGATTACCTTAGATCTCATTTGCTGCTACAGCAATCAGACATGGTTGACATAGCTCAAGTGTTTTTGGAGAAAAGTATCTCATTTTTTTTTACTTGGTTTCACTCTCTAGGTTTTTCTAGTTTTTTTCACCCTTCTTCTGCTTTTCCCATCTTTTCCAGTTAAAAAAGGGTTGAGGGTGGATATATATATATATATATATATATATATATATATATATATATATATATATATATATATATATATAGGTTCCCTTTTTAATTTCGAAATACTGAAATCCCGAACTTCGGTATTTCGAAATTAAAATACCGAAGTCTTGAAATACCGGTAAACAAGAAGCATGAAATTGAAAATCCCGAAGTACGAAGATTTTGAATTAGCGCTTCTGGTGTTGTGGTGTGTGAATGGTAAGATGTGAGTTTGGGTATGTATGTATGTGTATGTCTGTTGGTTAGGGGCTTTAGTGTTTGTTAGTGTGTGTTTTGACTGTGATGTGTGTGTACGAGGGTGTGTATAATTTGTGGGATTGAGTTGCTTGTGTGTGTCTGATTGTGTGATCTCGGAGTTAGTATATATAAGTAGGGGGGTGTAGGAGGGCTTGCCCCCCCTGCTTATCTGTAGTGTAGGATATTATTTTTGAGTTGGGGGAAGTGGTGTGTATATGTTTGTGTGTGCTGTACCTGTAGTGTAGCGTCAGGATTTTGAATTTCGTGGTTTTAGGGTTTCGGTGTTTGGTGTCTTCGGCTATGTAATTTCGAAATACTGAAATTATTTCGAAATTACATAGTGAATCCATATATATATATATATATATATATATATATATATATATATATATATATATAAAATATACAGAGAATTGTTTACCTTTTATTTTGTAAACTGTAGAGTTGACTTTCTCTGCCTTCCAGGCCTCTTGCCTTTTCCCCTTTCCCTTTTCTACTATTTTTTCTAGTACTCTTCTCTACCATTTTTGGTAGTTCTCTTCCCTTTGTTGGGAGTTTTTTATTTGCCACTGCTGGTATTTTGCCTAGCAAGTTTTTTTCTCTCCTGTGTATATCTAGTTGTTATTCTTTGCTGCTTTAAGGATTTGTTGTATTATTTAAAGATGTCTGACAAACCTTCTGGTTTAAAAAATGTTTGTCTTGTGAGCACAAGATAAGTAACTCCGATGCACATTCTGAGTGTGAGTACTTTCTTGGGACTGCACATCTAGAGCTGGAGTGTAAAATTTCTTCCGGCATCAACCACGGACCTTGGTTTAGCACAGAAATAAACTAGTTCTAAGGGGACTGATGACCTTCTTCTTCAGTATCTGGACCTTAGCCCTCTACTCAGAAACTGGCAGAGAAACCTTAAGGTAAAATGAGAGAGAAGGCCAAAGATAAGCTAAGGTAGTCGAGGAAGAGCTCCTCGGCCATTCTCCACACTTAGCTCCAGCTTCAGTTCCTCCAGCCAAAATTTCCAGGATGTCAGATCCAGCTACTCCTTTGGATCTGAAAACTTCAGCTCCTAAATCATCAAAAAAGAAGTTATGCACTCACCATAACGTTCCATCTATATTGACTATTTTCATTCTTCCTCAACTTACGCATTTGGATCCGATCCCACGACTCTGACTTGGCTATTACAAAAGTTTGTGGCAACCAGAAATCTCTCCAGCTCTTCCCTTACCCACAGTGCACCAACCCCAAGTACCTCAGATCTTGTTTGATAATAACAGCAGAAAGACATACTGCAGTTATAGATAGAGGAGACTATGTGTGAAGCTACGTGTAGCTCATCCGGTCAGGATAAAACAGACAAACAGTTGTGGGTTCAGTTCAAACAGCTTTATTATATACAAACACATCAGGACTGATGCTGAGTAATTAGAAGTTATGTACTCACCATAACGTTCCATCTGAGTAGGTGTATTCATTTGTCTGCAACCTGTGGGTTATGGATCCGATATCGGATCTGAACTGGCATGGTTTACCAGCTATGGATCCAAGCTCTCAGCTCCTCCCCTCACCCATAAGGCCCTGCTCTACCCTCATGACCTCAGATCGAGTTTGCCAAAAGCAAGAACACCCTGAAAAGGGTAACACAACAAATGCAGGAAACTGAAAGGCCAGGGGGATAGGAGGGCGGGATGGTTGCAGACAAATGAATACACCTACTCAGATGGAACGTTATGGTGAGTACATAACTTCTAAATCTGAAGTAGGAGATTCATTTGTCTGCAACCTGTGGGACAGAGTCCCCAGCTACCTGAATCTTGGGCCATCATGGAAGGATATTCCGGAGCACCTGAGCCAAAGGATGCTCTACCCCTAGATGCACGATCCAACTTGTAGTGGGAAATAAAGGTATGAGATGAAGCCCACGTGGCTGCTGCACAAATATCATCTAGAGGAATCCTAGCCTTAAAGGCTGCCGAGGTAGAGACTGACCGGGTTGAATGGGCATGTACACCCTCCGGTGCGGGCCTTCCTGAAGCTTGATAAGCCAATAAGATACATTGTGAAATCCAGCGAGATAGTGAGACTTTAGAAATTGGTTTGCCCAAATTAAATTTAGCAAAGGAAATGAACAGCTGGTCAGATTGCCTATGACCAGCTGTCCTGTTTAGATAAAATCTAAGTTGCCTGTGAACATCTAAGGAGTGAAGCTTGTATTCACCTTTGTTTTCATATTTAGGAAAGAAAACAGGGAGGTTAATGGATTGATTAATGTTTGCTTCAGAAGCTACTTTAGGAAGAAAGGATGGGTTGGTCCTGAGGTAAACACGGTCTGGATGAAAGACCAAGTAAGGAGGTTTAGCTGATAATGCTTGGAGCTCTGAAACTCTCTTGGCCGAAGTAATGGCTACTAAGAAGGCAGTCTTGAACGATAAGAATTTCAGATCTACCGTAGCCGCCGGCTCGAAGGGGGGGGTGGTCAAGGCCTGGAGAACTAAGGAAAGGTCCCAAGGAGGAACCGCTTGTTTTACAGGGGGCCTGAGAAGAAAAGTACCTTTAAGGAAAATTTTACACAACTTGGCCGACATCAGAGGATTGGAGTCATGAACAATGTGATAATGTGAAATTGCCGCAAGTTGTACTTTGACTGTGGAACTGCTGGCACCATCGTTAAAAAGAGTGGTTAAGAAATCAAGCACCACAGGAAGAGGAACTGTGAAGGGGTTTAGACCTTGCCGCTCCACCCACAAAGAAAACCGTTTCCACTTGCTACGGTAGACTTTCCTAGTGGATGGTTTATGAGCTGCCACCAGGATCGCCTTAACAGGGGACGAAATACCGGGAGTCCTGATCAAGAGTGGAACTGGAGCAGCCAAGCGGTCAGCTTCAGGTTGTCCAGGTTCGGAGGGGATAAGCGGGCTGGATGGGATATCAGATCCGGAATGGGATCTAGAATCCAAGGAGGATTCACAGAGTGAGACCTTAGGAAGGGGAACCAGATCTGTCGAGGCCAAAGCAGACAATGAGAATCATTCTGCACCCCAACCGAGAGGCTTTCTGAAGAACCTGGAGCATCAGAGGCAAGGGGGGATAAGCATAAAGAAAACCGGGTGGCCAAGCATGCACCAGAGCATCTCTTGGGGAACCTCCTGGAGGAGGTATCAGAGCGAAAAAACTGTCGCACTTGGTGTTTGAGGGAGAGGCAAAAAGATCACAAGAAGGAGTTCCCCACCGTGCGAATATGCGTTCCGCTACTTGAGTATTGAGAGACCACTCGTAAGGGGTGAGAATGGTGCGACTGAGCTTGTCCGCCAGGATGTTGGACCGACCCGGAATGTGCGTTGCTATGAGAAAGCGGTTGGTGGAGATTGCCCATTCCCAAACTCTCATGGCTTCTCGACAAAGAGGGTAAGACCTGGTTCCTCCTTGCTTGTTGATATACCAGACAACCGACATGTTGTCCGATTGAATCGCAATTGTTCCCAAGGGAAGAAAGGCCTGAAGTGCTAGCAACGCTAAGAGCACTGCTCTCATCTCTAGAACGTTGATATGCAGTAAGGTCTCTGAATCATTCCACGTGCCTTGGACGGTCCGGCCTGTAAAATGCCCCCCCCACCCGAGGCGGGAGGCGTCCATGGTCACCGTGGCGAGAGGGGGAGAAGCACAAAATGGGTGGCCTCCATGGAGATCTGGAGAGTGAAGCCACCACAGGAGGGACCGCTTGCAAGCCTTGCTGATCGCAATGGGATGATGCATAGGAAGAGCAAGGTACGACCACTGTACTAGGAGTGTCCACTGGAGGATGCGCATATTGAACCTGGCGAGAGGAAGAAGTGCTATAGCAGATGCCATGGACCCTAGAGCCCTCAGGACCAACTCCGCCGGAACTGAGCTTGAGTGGAGAATGGCCCGCACCTGGAGCTGCAGATTTTGAACTCTGTCCGCAGTGAGAAAGGCTTTTAAACTCCTTGTGTCTAGCCTGGCACCTATAAAATCTATGAACTGCGTGGGTGCTAGGTTGGAGATGGAGAAAGGAGTCTCGCGCCAATAGTAGTAGATGCCTTGTTGGGGCGGTAAGGAGCCAGTCGTCCAGGTAGGGAAAGACCTGCACCCCCTGAAGCCTCAGGTGGGCCGCTACCACTGCTAATACTTTGGCGAACACCCTGGGGGCTGTGGTGAGACCAAAGGGAAGGACCCGGAACTGGTAGTGACTGGCTCCCAGCCGGAAGCGGAGAAACCTCCTGGAGCGCCTGTCCATTAGTATATGGTAGTACGCATCCTTGAGTTCTATGGAGCACATCCAGTGATTTTCTTCCAGAAGGGGGAGAACAGATTGCAGAGTGACCATTCGGAACTTCTCCTTGGGAACTGCCAGGTTCAAGAGAGAAAGGTCTAAAATTGGTCTTAGATCCCCCGTCTTTCTTGGCACTAAAAAGAACCTGGAGTAGAACCCTGATCCGATCTGGTCTGGGGGGATGGGCTGGATGGCTCTTTTCTTTAGCAGATGGCCAATTTCTGCCAAAGCGGCCTCCCATTGACCGGGTGGAACGTCGGGGAGGGACTTCAATTTTGGCAAGTGACGAAAAGGGATACGGTATCCTCTGGATATGATCTGGAGAACCCAGCGGTCTGATGTTATGGACTCCCATGCCGCTAGGTGCTCCGAAAAGCGTCCCCCGACTTCCTCCATAGTGGAGCAGCCGGGCAACCCCTCAGGGTTGCTGCGCGGGCCGTTCAGAGAAAGGTTTTCTGAACCCGAAGTTTCTGGGAGCCCCTCTGCCTCTAGGGCGGCGTCCTCCCTGTCCTCCTCTGCCACGGAAGGACTGGTTGTCCGGAGCAGGCTGGGATTGCTGCGACTTCCGGAACCACATCTTCTTCTGACCCTTTTGGTTCCTCGAATAGGGCCTCTGGGGTGCAGAGAAGTGGATTCCGACGGCAGACAGCGTCTTCCCGTCCTTCTCGCTCTGGGTCAAAGTTTAGCGAACAGTTTTGCCAAAGAGGGCAGAACCATCGAAGGGGGCATTCGCAAATGACGCTTTGAAGGGCTCTGAGAAATCGCAATGACGGAGCCAGGCCTGACGTCTAGTAACTAGACCTGCCCCTGCGGCTCTAGCGGCGCCTTCCGTAGCATGGGAGAGTAGCCGCATAGAGGTATTGGTAACGGACCTGAGAGTGGCCATGCGTGTGGAGTGCAGCACTTTGTCCTCCTCCGACATGGACTCTGGGGGAGATGCAGCGTATTCTTTAATAAGATCGCGCTGCATCCTAATCACATGTGCCAGGTAGTTCAGCGCCCTTACCGAGAAGGTCGCTGAACTAAACATCCGCTTCCCCAAGCGGTCCATCATCCGAGACTCCTTGCTCGTGGGATGGACTGAAGGACTCTCCTAAGCAAGTTCCCTCTTGGTGGCCGCCGTCAACATGGCATCTACCGGAGGCCCCTTACTCCAATGGGCACGGTCAGCCGGGGGTCTGAGGATCCGGTCGGGCCTTTTAGGGATTGGCTCCACGGTGTCCGGTTCCTTCCACGCCCTGGTGGTAATGAGGTCCACCAGGGGTCGGCAGGAGGGGACACCCAAGAGGTAGACGGGCCTGCTTCAAATGCCTCCAAGAACACGGACTCGTCCGAGGAAGACTTGGGGGCAGACCACCCCCCCCTTATGCGGAGCATTTCCATGATGTCTTCAAATGAGACATCCTCGGGGGGTGACCGTGGGAGCCTTCCCTTCCTCCAAATCCGTGTCTTCCGTGAGAGACTCGGGAGTCAATGTGCCTCCTTTTGCGTATGCTTGCGAGGAACATCCTCTGGGGGCTGTCAGAGGACTCCTGCAAACAGTAACCTGTTCCAGGAACAGCTTGGGGCACAAGAGCGGGCTGTCCCAAGGGCCAGATGGTGGAAGCCTGACCCAGTGCAGAGGGAGCGGGGCGGGCGAAACAAGTGCCGGGGGTCCGGAGACCCTCAACAGGGCCCTCTCCACTACATCAAAAGCCGAAGGGGAGCCGACCTCGACCAAAGGATCCGACAATCGGCTCCCCCTCGGATCCGAGGAGTGGATCGGAGCCGGCGCCGAAGCGCTCGGATCCGAAGGGACAGTGCGCTCCGACACAGACGGCGCCGAAGGAGCACTGATCCCCCCGGATCCGAAGCTCAGATCCAGGCTCCGAGAGGTCAGATCCGATGCACTCGAGGGCAGGGTCAGATCCGAAGTACCAAGTACTATCGGCGCCGACCCACCCCCGGCTCCGAAGCTGCTCGGCTCCAACTGCTCCGAACCCGGGTAGCGGGTCGGAGAAGGAGCAATTGGCTTGAAAAAGGGGGTCGAGCTCCCCCCCAGAGGGGGGGGAGGCAAGAGTACTCCCATCTGCATCTGGGCCTGGATGAACCTTCTCATCATCCGGTCCAGATCAGCGTCCGACAGGCTGTAAGTTGATCTCGACGAGGCTACCGAGGTAGGCCTTGAGTGCCTCCTCGATAGCCTCGACGGAGATCGGGGGAGAGCCAGCAGACAAGGAAGCCGGGGGAGAAGCCCGCTTGGCTGGCGGGGCCAAAACAGAGGTCTCGGCCCGCCGCTTATTGTGCTTCTCCCTCTGGTCCTTCTTCCTAGCTTCCCTCTCCTCCGAACCACTAAGGGGAGGTTGAGTCCCAGGAGGAGGAGGGGGAGCCGGAGAGGGGACAACCGTGGTAACGGTTACCCCCGAAGGAGCGGAGGCCGGAGCCGAGTCCGGCGGCAAGAGACCCGCCAAAACAAGCTTGGACCTCCGCTCCTTCAATGCCCTGGGGTTGAACCCTGCACAAATGGAACATCCAGATGTGAGGTGTTCAACCCCCAGGCATCTAACACACCGAGTGTGGCCATCAGCTGGGGAAAGCTTATGGCCACACTCGGAGCACTTAGAAAAAATAGCTTTGGGCTGCTCAGACATCCCAAAAGCAAACAAACAATGTTACTAGAACTAATAAAAGTAAAGTAACAAAAACCACTACGCTACCAGTGAGGGGAGGGATATAAAATTAAGTTTTAAACACTAAAAAAAGTAATAATATAATAGGGAAACCTACACTTTCACACAACTTTAACAAAAACTTTCAAATTTAAGCACTTTAGATACTAGAAATAACACTTACCTGGAGAGCTGGAAAAACACAATCTGGTCACCATGCGCGGCAAACGAGATCTGAGGTCATGAGGGTAGAGCAGGGCATTATGGGTGAGGGGAGGAGCTGTGAGCTTGGATCCATAGCTGCTAAACCATGCCGGTTCGGATCCGATATCGGATCCATATCCCACAGGTTGCAGACAAATGAATCTCCTACTTCAGATCTTAAACTTAAATAAACTTACAAACCGATAGACTACTGTACTCATACATGTTACCACTCTGGCTGTTCTCTCAAAATGTCACTGCTGCCTGCACATGCTCTCTATTTATATGCACATGCCCTCACTTTGAAATGCTTCTTAAAGTTACAACACATACACTCTTCTACACTATGTACCAAGGGAGTAGCATACTTAAAAATACTCGCTCTTCCAGAATCATTTAGGGTGGGGGTTGGTGGGAGAGGAGCTGAGGAAGAATGAAAATGGTTAACACTTAGATACACATAGAACGTTATAGTGAGTACATAACTTCTTTATCTGATGTTGTTAATTTTCATTCTGACCTCAAATTATAGGACGGAGTCCCCAGCTACTTAAATCCCCAGGTGGACGCAAGGAAGGATATTCCTGAGGACCACTAACCAAATGATGCTCTGCCCCTGGAGACCATATCCAATTTGTAATGAGTAACAAAGGTATGGGGGGGCAGCCCAAGTTGCTGCCACACAAATGTCGACATGGAAGCTCTATACTGGAAGACTGATGAAGTAGCCATGGCTCTAGTGGAATGAACTCATTATGGTTTTCGTAAGGTAATGCCCAAATTGTTATACATATAAGAAATACAATCTGTCAGCCATCTGGCTAAGGTAATTTTGGCAACCGTTTTTCCCAGTTTTACGTCAGAGAAGGAAACAAATAACTGATCAGTCTTCCTGATATTTTCTGTTGTGTGCAGGTAAAAACATAATTGCCTGTGAACATCTAATAAATGTAAAGTGTATTCGCCTTTGTTAGAAAAATTGGGGAAGAATATTGGCAAGTTAATAGATTGATTAAAAAGAAGTTATGTACTTACCATAACGTTCCATGTGAGTTGTTTATCTCGCCTTTATTCTCACTGATGGGTTCGGAGCCGATCCTCGGCTCCGACACAGCTGATAGCAAAGCTCAAGGATTGCCAGTAGCTCGAGACCAAGCCCCTTATCCCACAATGCACTGCTGGAATTACCTCAGATCTTGTTTGCTGAGAGTAACAGTAGATATATATATATATATATATATATATATATATATATATATATATATATATACACCCTTTTATTTATTTCTACCAAGAACACTTCCTGAAGGGGAAGAAGAAATATTAAATACCCAGGATGGTACTAGCCTCTAAGTCAACAGTCAGCCAGGAGGGGGAAGAAGGGAGGGACGTGAGAATAAAGGCGAGATAAACAACTCACATGGAACGTTATGGTAAGTACATAACTTCTTTATGTGAAGCTGTTAAATCTCACCATTTATTCTCACGGATGGGTAGCGTCCCTAGCACCCTCAAGCTTGGGTGGCTCATGGAAGTATGTTCTTCAGTACCGTGGAACCAAAGGAAGACCTGTCCCTTGAAGCCTTATCTACTTTGTAATGCATGATAAAGGTATGAGGCTTAGACCAAGTGGTTGCAGTGCAAATATTGTCAAGGGGCAATTTAGCTTGAAAAGCAGAAGACGTAGAGACGGCTCTGGTAGAATGAGCCTTAGGTTTGTGTGTTAATGCATGCTCGTATTCTCATAAACAAAGGATATACAATCGGATAACCATTTAGATAAGGTTGTTTTAGCCACTGGACTGCCTTTTCTGGCTTCTGAGAAGGATACAAAAAGTTGATCTGATTTTCAAATATCCTTAGTTCTGTCAAGATAAAATCTGAGCTCTCTGTGTACATCAAGTTTGGCAGCTCAATGACCTGACTGATATTTGATTCAGAACAGACTTTAGGTAAAAATGAGGGGGTTGTTCTGAGAGATACTGTATCAGCATGGAAAATCATGTAAGGTGGTCTGACAGATAATGCTTGAAGGTCTGACACTCTGCGGGCAGAAGTAATGGCCACAAGAAAAATAGTTTTCCAGGATAAATATTTAAGATCACAAGAAGATGCTGGTTCAAAAGGGGGAAGAATAATATGAGACAGCATAAAGTTTAAATTCCAGGGAGAATAGGGAATTTTGATACGAGGTCTCATGTGAAGAACGCCTTTAAGAAAAGTCTTAGATAATTTATGGCCCATAACATTTGAGCCACCAAACCCAAGGTGAAAATTTGAGATGGCAGCTAACTGGACTCGAACTGTAGCAGCTGCTGCCTCTTCCTTAAAAATCTTTGTCAAGAATTCTAAAATAGATGATAGCGGAGCTCGGAAAGGGTCAATTTTCTGCGTGTTGTCCCAAATTGAGAACCTTTTCCATTTACTGCCATATAATTTCCTGGTAGATGGCTTGTGAGAAGACAGGAGAATTTGTCTTGTATCTTCTGAAATTGAATGAAGCCTGGCAATTAGAGGAAGTGGATTAGCCAAGCAGTCAGTTTCAGGGACTGCAGTGAAGGATGGAGGTCCCCTGACGGGTGTGTCAGAAGGTCTGGAACTGAGTCCAGGATCCATGTATCTTCCAACAGATGATGGTGGAGAAACGGGAACCAAATCTGTCGAGGCCAGTAGGGGGCTATGAGAATAACAGTCCTTCCCAGCGATTTTGCTTTCTGTAAAAATCTGGGTATCAATGGGAAGGGTGGATATGTATAAAGGAGATCCAGGGGCCAATCATGTAAAAGTGCATCTCTCGGGGGATGACCGGGAGGTGGTATTAGGGCAAAGTAGCTTCTGCATTTTGAATTGATGTGGCTGGCAAAGAGGTCGCAGCAAGACTGGTCCCATTTGTGGAAAATCAACTCCGCAACCTGTTGTTTGAGAGACCACTCGTGAGGGAGCAATATCGCCCTGCTTAGCTTGTCCGCTATCACGTTGGATTTCCCCGGGATGTGCGTTGCTAACAGGAAATGCTGGGACGACACAGCCCATTGCCAGACCTTGAGGGCTTCTCGACAAAGGGGGTAAGACTTGGTTCCGCCTTGCTTGTTCAAGTAACAGACTACTGACATGTTGTCCGTCTGAATAACAATAGTTCCTACAGGGAGAGAGTCCTGAAAGTACTGCAACGCCAGAAGTACCACTCTCAACTCTAGAACATTGATGTGCAGATGTGATTCTTGATCTGTCCATGTGCCTTGGGCAGTCTTTCTCTGAAAATGCCCCCCCCCCCCATCAGGGAAGCATCTATGGTCACAGTGGCTACGGTGGGGGGGGGGGAACAAAGGGTCTTCCGATTGTGAGATGAAGAGATGTCAACCACCACAGAAGGTCTCTCTTGCAAGAATCCGTGATGAGAATCATGTGGTGCATCGGTAGTTTCTGGTACGACTACTGAGCAAAGAGGAGCCATTGAAGAATTCGCATATGCATTCTTGCGAGTGGTATAGCCAGGATTGCTGCTGCCATCAAACCTAACACCTTCAATACCTCTGCTGCTGTAGCTTTGTTCTTTGACACCAGTGAGCTGATGTGTTGGCGGAGAAGTGAGACTCTTTCGATAGGAAGACGTAGAGTGATAGTTGAGGTATCTAACTCTGCTCCTATAAAAATGGTATGCTACGATGGCGATAAGGCAGACTTTTCAAAGTTGATTGTAATGCCTAATTGATGGCAGAGTGTCAGAGTGTATTGTGTTGCCTGAGTCAATTGATGCCTGGTGGTAGCGGTGAGGAGCCAATCATCTAGGTATGGAAACACCTGGAATCCTAGACATCTCAGGTGAGCCGTGACCACTGCCATGCATTTGGTGAACACTCTGGGGGTGTAGTGAGACCAAAGGGCAGGGCTCGAAACTGGTAATGATTGGCTACCAGCCGGAAACGCAGATGATCTCTGGAGCGTCTGTTCATCTTTATGTGATAGTACGCATCCTTGAGATCTATGGAGCACATCCAATCGCCTTTCCCTAGGAAGGGAAGAATCGACTGAAGCATGACCATTCAGAACTTCTCTTTCTTTATGAACTGGTTGAATCTGCTGAGGTCCAAGATAGGTCTTTAGTCCCCTGTTTTCTTTGGTACCAAAAAGAATCTTGAGTAAGTTCCAAATCCAACTTGGTCTGCTGGGACTGGTTGGATGACTCTTTTTTCTAGCAATCTGTGGACCTGTACGATTTCTTGTTCCCTGAGATTGGGTGGAACATCTGGGATTCTGTTTACAGGAATGGGAGGGGAAGAGAACAGTATGAAATATCCTCTGGAAATGATGCTTTGTACCCATGTATCTGATGTTATGTTTAGCCACGCTTTTGGGTACAAAGACAAGTGACCCCCGACTGCCTCCAGAGCTGAACAGTTAGGCCCCCTTTCAGGGGCGCTAGTAGGGTTGACCGGAAAACTGACCCCTGTAGCTCTGTTGCTGTGGACCCCCTCTGCCGCGGGGGCGGCATCTTCCATTATAACCCCCTCCTCTGCCTCTAGAGGGGGTTTCTCCATGTGTGTCCTGAAAGGCTCCCTGTGCTTTTTAGAACCACATTTTCCCTCTCCTAGGGTCCTTGGGGTAGGGCCGAGTAGGGGTAGAAAAATGGACTCCAACGGCAGATAAGGTCTTGCCTTCCTGCTCACACCTGGTTAAAGTTTTCTTTACTTTGGGCCCAAACAGTGATGAGCCATCAAATGGGGTGTTGATAAAGGAAGACTTAAAGGGTTTTGCAAAGGAACAGAGACGCATCCAGGCTTGTTTTCGAAGAGCAATGCCCGAACTGGCAGCTCTACTCGAACCATCAGCTGCATAGGATATGAGACGCATGGACGGGTTTACCACTGACTTTTGGGTAGTGAGCTGGGCGTTGACTTTGTCGGCCACCCTTGCAGCTACCGTACCCTGGAGAGTATCTCCTAGTTCTATCAGGAGATCTCTTTGTAGTCTCGTAAAGTGGGTTAGGTAGTTCAGTGATCGCAGAGAAAAAGTCGCTGAACTAAACATGCATTTCCCATATCTATCCATGACCCTAGAATCTCTGTTAGGAGGATGGATAGATGTGCATGTCTCAGACACTTCCTTTTTGGTGGCTGAAGCTACCACCATGGCATCAACAGGCACTCCCTTTGTCAAAAATGGCTTGTCCACTGGGGCAGACATGAATTTATTGGGCTTACAGGGAACAGGTTCCATGGCCTCCGGTGACTCCCACGCCTTGCGAGAGATCAGTTCCATGAGCTCGTCGTAAGGCGGAGACACTCAAGAAGTGGAACGTTGAGACCCAAAAGCCTTCAAGAACACGGACTCGTCCTCAGTAGGGGTCTTGGACTGCCAATCGCCCCTCTGACTAAGGAGCTCTAGTATCTCTGCAAAGGAGATATCCTCAGAGGGGGATCGAGGGGACCCTTCTGACTCATCCAAGTCTGTGTCAGATGTCAAAGACTCCTGTGGGGAGTCTAAGTGCCTCCTCTTACACAGTCTCTTCCTGGGCACATACTCAGTGGGTGGATCTGGGGAGGTCTCAGAAGAGCAGGGGATGCCCTGTGGGGGTACTTGAGGCTCGGGGTCTCTACGCTTAGGGGGACCGGTAGATGAAGAAGCAGACACAGGAGCTTGAGGGGAGAGGGAAGGCTGAACCGATGCTGACGTTGTCTTTGGAGACAAAACTCTCCTCATAGCATCGAAGGCATCATGGCTCCAACGAGAAGGAGTGGATGGACCCGAGAGTACCGTCCGATCCTCCCGCACTGAAACCCTGGGCTCCGAGCCTGAGATAGGAGCCGAGCTCATCTGAGCCAAAGCCTCGAGAGGAAGAGTCGGCACCGACAAATCGGTTTGACTATCCTCCCCGGACCCAATGGGAGAGCATCGGCTCTTAAGAGTCCTCGGTCGGTGCCGAGGACATCCGAGTAGATGGAGCCGATAACACCGGTGCGGGTATCAGCTTCAAGGGTTCGACAATCATCGGTTCAGTTTCCTTTGGCTCCAAGAATCCAGTACGGCTCAGAGGAGTAGACAAATCCGGTTCCATGGTCTTCGGCACCGACGAGCTGGTCAGGGGCAGACAAAAATTTGGCAAATCCTGGTGTCTGTAAAAGCTTCTGCACTAGCTGATCCATGTCCAAATCAGAAAGGCTGACAGGACTTAGATGAATGCACCGAAGGTGCTGACTGGAGCAGAGGAGAAGAAGAAACGTCAGAGACTGGCTTCAATACTGAGTGCTGGCTCCAAATCAAAGGTACACTCGGTTCCGAGGTCTGTTGAACCGATGACCCTCCCTCTGAAGTTTTCTCCTTTTTTGCCACTTTAGGTTCTGAAGATTTTGTGGACTTTGAGGATTTGG
This sequence comes from Protopterus annectens, assembly GCF_019279795.1. Lineage (NCBI taxonomy): Eukaryota > Metazoa > Chordata > Ceratodontiformes > Protopteridae > Protopterus > Protopterus annectens. The sequence goes on from NC_056751.1 coordinate 8,234,529, forward strand.
AGGATGTGCTAGTACCCTCATGGCTACTCAACACCTCAGAAAAGGAATGCTGTAGCAATCCCCTGTCTATAAGCTTCATTCTTCTCTCCAAGAGGACTCTTGAAGAAAAGAAGTGGCAAATGCTGCAAGTGTCTTGGAGGTGTTTAGCCCCCAGATAGTAGACACACTGAATGTGTCCATCAGTGACGGACATTTTCTGCCCACAATCTGGGCATTTTTTTGAATCCCGATTTAGGATGGGATTTTTCTTTGTCATCCGACATAGTTAAGTAAAACAAACCAGTATACTGCAAAAAGTAAGACAGGAAAGACCTTACTTATCTTGTAAAGACCCACAAAACAACTAAGCCCAATCCGGGCACTATCTATAACAAATAACTATAGATTACAGATATAGGGCTAAAGAGGCCCACAGAGAAAAAGCCTGACTATTAGAAAAAGATTAATAAGTCTAAATTGGGCTAAAGGCCCACACAAACCATCTAAGTTAACAGGGCACTAACTATCTAAAACTATAGATTCTATTATCTAATTATCAAACACTAACACACAACTATCTGATGAAAAACAAAAAAGAAAAGTTTTTTTTTATAAAACTTGCTGTTTTTTATCACAAATGGTCCGAGCTAGCTGGATCACCAAGATCTCTCTTGATGCGGCAAACTAGATCTGGGGTAATTCCAGTAGTGCACTGTGAGATAAGGGGCTTGGTCTCGAGCTACTGGCAAACCTTGAGCTTTGCTATCGGCTCCGAACCCATCAGTGAGAATAAACGGCGAGATTTAACAACTTCTGAAACTGCGGTGGTGGTGCTGCGGTAGCGTTGTCGCCTCACAGTAAGACATTGTCCTGTTCGATTGTCAGCTAGAACATCTTCTGTGTGGAGACATGCACGAATGGGCGTACCTTCGTTGATGGTTGTGTGTCAGGGCCAGCAACTCGGCACGTAAAAATCTACTGCCAATCATTAGCGGACCAGAGTTCCGCTGTGGCGACCCCTAACCAGGAAAAGCCGAAAGACACAACAACAACATTATTTGTTTCTGAAACAACTTTACGGAGAAAGGAAGAGATACTTGTAAAGTGACCCTGTCTTTGTGAAAGATCAAGTGAGGCAGTTTCGAAGATAAAGCCCAAATCTCTGAAATTCTTCTGGCAGAAGTAATGACTACTAGATAAATTGTTTTTCAGGAAAGATACTTGAAGTCACATTTAGCTGCAAGTTCAAAGGGGGGTTGAGTAAGTTGCTAAAGTAACAGATTAAGGTCCCATGGAGGAGTAGGGTCCCTAAAGTGAGACCTGAGAAAAAGAGTACCTCACAAAAAGGTTTTGCATAGCCTATGGGAGGTAGCAGAAGCACCTTCAAATCCTATGTGAAAATTCTATATCACCGCTAGATGGACTTTCACTGTGGAAGAGCTAGCTCCTTTTTTAAAAAAGTTAGGCTAAGAATTCAAGGATACTATGCAAAGGAGATAAAAAGGGATCAACCCTATTTTGGCAGATCCAGTTAGCGCATCTTTTTCATTTACTGGAGTACAGTTTACGTGTAGCTGGTTTACGGGAAGAAAAGAGTATCTGATGGAGTGGAGAAGAGAGCACAGGTTATCTGGCTGCTAATGGAATTGGAGAAGCCAGGCTGTCAGCCTGAGGTTCGATATGTCTGGATGGATCATACCTGTCAGGTGTAACAGGAGGTCTGGAGTCAGATCCAGAATCCACAGTGGGTGGAGTAAGTGAGGCCAAAGGAAGGGGAACCAAATCTGTTGAGGTCAAAAAGGTGCAAAGAGGATAACTTTCCTCTTCAACATGGCAGCTTTCTGCAGGAACTTGGAAATTAATGGGACTGGTGGGTAGGCATAAAGCAAGCTGGGGGGGGGGGGCAATCATGAAGTAGTGCATCCCTTGGTGACTCTATCTGTGGGAGAATCAGGGCAAAGTAGCTGCTACATTTGCTGTTTAGGGAAGAAACGAAAAGATTGTGGCAAGGCTGACCCCACTGATGAAAAATCATCTTCGCCACATTCTTGTTGAGAGACCATTCTTGAAGTAGAAGAATGCACATGCTCAGCTTGTCCACTGTCACACTGGATTTCCCCAGAATATGTGTTGCTTGAGAAAGCAGATGGATGAGATCGCCCATTGCCACACTCTGACTGCTTTTCGACAGAAGGGGTAAGATCTGGTCCCTACTTGTTTGTTGACGTACCAAACTACTTACATGTTGTCTGTATTAACTGCAATTGTCCCCAAAGGGAAAGCTTCTTGAAAGGCCTGCAATGCTAAAAGGACAGCTCTCATCTCTAGGACACTGATATGTAAATTGGCCTCTTTTGGGGGACCATGTGCCTTGGACTGTTTTCCCTCAGGTAATAACCCCCAGCCTAACTGGGAAGCGTCCATGGTCACTATGGCCTTAGGTTGAGAGGGAATGAATGGATAGTCTTGTAGAACCTGCTCTGATTGAATCCACCACCTGAGATCTCTCTTGCAAATCTGAGTAATATGTATCAGTGTTTACACAGATTGATAAAGTACTGACCATTGACAAAGGTACTAGAGTTAACACTGCTGCCATTGATCTTAGAGCCTGAAGGACTAAGTGGGCTGAAACCTTGGTACTGCAGATTATCTTCCTGACCTGTGTTCTTAAGGTCTGAACTCTTAGAGGAGGCACTGAGGCTATCATTGACTTTGTGTTGAACACTGCTCCTATGAATTCCAACTTTTGAGTAGATTTCAAATGAGACTTTTCGTGGTTTATGGTGATCTCTAGATAAGAGCACGTCTGAAGAACATGATCTTTTGCCTCTATTACTTGATGCCTGGTCGGGGTGGTAATAAGCCAGTTGTCTAAATATGGAAACACCCGGAATCCTTGGAGTCTCAAGAGAGCTGTTACTACTGCCATGCATTTGGTGAACACCCTGAGGGATGTGGTGAGACCAAAGGGCAGCGTTCTGAAATGGTAATGACTGGTTCCCAGCTGGAAGCATAAATACCTTCTGGACCACCTGTTCATCTTCATGTGATAGTTCACATCCTGAAGGTCTATCGAGCACATCCAATTTTCCTTTCCGAAAATGGAAGCATGGACTGAACAATGACCATCTGAAACTTGGTGCATCTAACTGATTTGTTCAAATTGCTGAGATCCAAGACTTGCCTCCAGTCCCCTGTTTTCTTTGGCACTAAAAAGAATCTTGAGTAAGTTCCAGATTCGATCTGGTCTGGCAGGACCTCTTGGATGACTCTTTTTTCTAGCAGCTTTTGTATTTGAATTGCTGGTTGTTCCCTCTAACTGGGTGGGACATGGGGTATTTTTCTTGAGATTGAAGGTGAAAGGGAAAAGGTATTATATAACCTCTGGAAATGACCTTCTGCACCCATGTATCTGTTATCTTTAGCCAGGTTCTCTGGTGCAAGGATAAATGACCCCCCAATTGCCTCTAGAGGTGGACAATTGGCCCTCCTTTCAGGACTGCTGGAAGGGTCTATTAATAAAGGAATCTGTGGACCTTTGGTTTTGTGGGCCGTGAGGGGGAGCATCTACCATTGGAGTTCCTCCCTCTATGCCTGGGGGAACCTCCTCCACGTGTTTCCTGGAAAGGATCCTGGGATTTCTTGTACCATATTTTTCCAGTATTCTGTTGAGTCCTAGAGAATGATATTTGAGATGTGGAAAAACGTACAGCCATGGCAGACAGGGCCTTTCCATCTTTTTCACACCTGGATAAAGTGTTTTTAACTTTGGGGCCAAAAAATGCCATTTTGTCAAAGGGAAGACTGATGAACGAAGACTTGAAGGGCTCTGTAAAATCACATAAGTGCATCCAGGTGTGCCTCCTTATGGAAATGCTGTAACCCACTGCCCTTGAGGTTCCTTTGGCCGCATGCAAAATACCTCATGGCATAATTGGATTATCGATTGCAGGGTAGCCAACTAAGAGGTTAACAATGCCTGTACTTCATCAGAAACAGATCCTGAAAGAGTAATGGAGTGATGCACTGGATAATGCAATCTTGTGCACTGGACTGTATGGCAAGAGAGAAATGAAGATGGTGAAGGCTGACATAACTCTTATACCCCAGATGTCCTGATGGATGGCTGAGGGCATTCATCTGCTGGGGAATGCTGAAAGTCTGTTTATTCAGGCTGATTACATGTTTCTGCATGGTAAGAAGTCCTGAAATTCAGTACTGCAACACTGACTATGATGAGCATCTGTGAGGACTATAGCATGAGCTGATTTTTTTTTAGGATTGAAAATCTTTCCAGTGAATGAGCAGCAAGTGGGCAAGAAAACCAAGATGTATATGAGGAAAGTACAGTTGTGTACCTAGCATAAATGTAGATGCTCGAGTGTATTCACTGTTGCAGACATTACAATTGCGTTATCCTGCTGGCAGGCTACCCGCAGTTGGCCCGAGTTCAAAAGTCTAGGTCCGGCATCGGTTGCTGTCGCCTCCTCCCTGACGTCAATGCGCCAGGGGTATAAAAGATGCAGCTGACACCATTTTCTTCAGTTTTTCTTGCCCCAGATGTCAGGTGCCCCTAAAATGGTAGGCTAAAATATGCCAATAAGCATGCATACACAAAAATCAACTTTTCCTTCATTTATAAGCAAATACACCACATAGGTTGTATAGAATAGAAAAGTATAGATAAGTCCCAGCAAGGAAAAGGGGGATGGTGAGAGGGTAACCTGGACTGCAACAGTGAATACACTCGAACATCTACATTTATGGTAGGTACACAACTGTACTATGTTCATCGTGTTTCACTGTTGCAGTCATTACAATTGGGTTGAATCCCAAAGCTAAGGTTGGGAGGCTTTTGCTAAATAGGATTAGGAGAGGCTATCAGGCCCTGCAGAACTGCAGTGGCAAAGCCTGCCCTAGATTTAGAGTAGAGAGGTAAGTGATAGTGCTTTGTAAAAGTATGCACTGAACTCCAAGTTGCAGCCTCTAAGATGTCCTTGGTTGGTACTCCTCTGAGGAAGGCTGCTGAAGTGGCTGCTGCTCTGGTTGAATGTAGTCTAATGCCCTTAGGCACTGATTTGCCATGCTGTGAATAGCAGAAACAAATGCAGTGGCCTATCCACTTTGAAATAGTCTGTTTCGAGATAGGCTTTCCTTGTGATCCTGCAGCATATGCCACTAGAAGTTGTTCAGTCTTTCTGAAAGCTTTGGTTCTGTCCAAGTAGAAGCGTAGCTGCCTGTGAATGTCCAAAGAATGCAGAAGTCTCTCACCCTTATTCTGTGGGTTTGGGTAAAAGGTAGGCAAATGAATTGTTTGGTTAAGGGCCACACTGGACACTACCTTAGGCATAAATGTAGGGTTTGTCCTTAGAGAAACCCTGTCAGGATGGAAAATGATGAAAGGTTCCACAGCCATGAGTGCCTGTAACTCTTAGACTCGTCTAGCGGAGGTAATTGCTAGGAGCAAAGCTGTTTTCCTGGATAAGGATTTTATATCAGCTGCAGAGGCTGGCTCAAACGGAGGCAGTGTGAGTTTTTCCAAGACATAGTTGAGGTCCCATGCAGGTATTAGTGCTCTCCTTGGAGGTCTTATGTTTTTGGCCCCTCTGAGGTACTGCCTTAGTAATGGATGAGAAAAAATAGGTGGTTCTGTATTGTAATGAGCTGAAATGGCAGAGGCATGAATTTTAATTGATGAAATGGAAAGGCCTTTATCCAGCATCTCAGTTAAGTATTGCAAAATCTGAGGAATATTTGGAATAGTCGTGTCAATACCTTGTGCTTGGTTTCAAGCACAGAATCTCTTCCATTTTTCTGCATTTTATTTTTCTGGTGCTAGGCCTCCTGGCCTCCAAAATAACATCCATCACTGCTTTAGAGAGAGATGTGTCCTGAATGGCTACATTATTCGCCATGTTGCCAGGTTTAAGGTCCTGAGATGGCTGTGCAGTATCACACTGTCTTGTTGGGTCAATTAAATGAGGAATTTGAGGTAATGTCCAAGCTGGGCACTGAGACAAGATCTTTAGGATTGGGTACCAGTGCTGGCGGGGCCAGTCTGGGGCAATCAGTATAATTTTTGGCTTCTCTTGTCTGACCTTGAGGAGTACCTTGGGGAGGAGAGGCAGAGGAGGAAAGGCATATACTGTTAGATTTTTCCAGCTGAAAGATAGAGCATCCGCTTTCTATGCTTGCTTGTGATAAGTCCTTGTGCAGAATCTCTGTAGTTGGCAGTTGTGAGGGGAGGTAAATAGGTCTATGTCAGGGCATCCCCAGTTCCTTGTTATCATGCTGAAGACTTGTAGATCCAATTTCCACTCGTGGGGATCCATTAGGTTTCTGCTTAGTTCGTCTGCCAGAGTATTTATCCTTCCTGGCAGGAATTGTGCTTGTACTTGGTAAGTCAGTGCTGTGTCTCACACGTTCATGGCAAGTCTGCAGAGGGGGTAGGAATGTGTGCCCCCCTGCTTGTTTATGTACCACATGACTGTAGTATTGTCCATCTTTATCAGTAGTTGTCCTGGATGAAGTAGATCCTTGAAGGCTGTCAGGGCATTCTGAATAGCTAGCATCTCTTTTTGATTGATATGTAGATGCATTTGACTTGCGGACCATGTGCCCTGAATACATCTTCCTGCCATATGGGCCACCCAGGCATAATCTGATGTATCTGTTGTCAATGTCTGCCTGGCTGTGGGTAAGGTGAATGGCTGTCCCGTGTTGATGTGACAGGCTTTTGCCCACCATCGAAACTCCTGTTGCAGGCAGGGAATGAGGGTAATTATTGTTTCCAGGCTGTGGTAATGTTGAGTCCAAACACTTTTTAGATACCACTGAAGTTTCCTCATATGCAGTCTTGCATATGGAATTAGTAGTATGCAGGATGTCATGAAGCCCAAAGCCTGCAGAATTTTTCTTGCACATAACTGGGTCTTTGTTGCCAACATTTTGAAATAAGTAGTCATTTGTCTGTGTTTGTCTGGCGTGAGATAAGCCATCTTGGCAGTTGTATTTAAGCTTGCACCCAGGAAAATTATCTCTTGAGAGGGTACGAGTTTTGATTTCTTTTCGTTTACTGTGTACCCTAGACCTGTTAGTAATCTTTTTAGAAATGCCAGATGCTGTAGTAGAATGTCCTTGTTCTCTGCTTGAATAAGGTAGTCGTCCAAGTAAGGCTATATTTGTATTCCTCTTTGTCTGCAAAATGCAATTACTGGTGCCAGGCATTTTGTGAAGACCCTGGGCACAGTAAATAAGCCAAAGGGCAATGCAGAGAATTGGTAGTGCACTGAGCCAGCTATAAATCTGAGGTATCTTCTGCATGATTGTCTGATTGGGACATGCAGGTATGCCTCTTTTAGGTCTAAAAAAACAGAGTAAACGTTGAATTCAACTGCTGCGCTATCTTTCCTGTAACAACGTTGCACACAGAGGAAATGCAGTGCAGTCTCCAATAAACCAACTTTTATTACTATTACAACTGATAATGTACATACATATATATATATATATATATATATATAAGTGAATAAAATATCCAGACGTTAAAAAATGTTAAATAAGCACAAATGAGTTAAGCGCTTTCACTTACTGAATGTAGGCTTCTTTTAGGTCTAAAGTCACTAGCCAAGCCTTCTTGCCCAGCATGGGCAGAAGCTGCTGCAGAGTTAACATTTTGAATTTTGGAATATCCAGGAATGTGTTTAGGATAAACAGGTCCAGTACTGGTCTCCAGGCTTTGTCCTTTCTGAGTACCAACAATAGCCTTGAGTAAAATCCTTGTCCCTGCTCTTGCTCTGGTACTTTCTGAATGGCTCTCATGTCCATGAGGGATGAAACTTGTTTCTGTGCCTCTGCCCATTGATTACGTGGCAGGTCTGGCATACCGTTTGGCCTTGGCAGGGTGTGAAAGTGGAACGTGTAGCCTTGAGATACGATATTTAAGATCCATTTGTCTTGGGTGATCATGTGCCAATTTTGTGAAAAAAGTGCTAGTTTCACCCCCCAAAGGAGCTGCCAGAAGATAAGTGCTTGGTGCTGGCAGGGGGAAGTCATTGAGACTGTTTCTTGTATGGCTGTGATTTTTCCTCTCCACTTTTGGAGGTAGAAGCACCCCATTGTTTAGGCCTGTATGAGCCTTGGGGCTGTGATCTGCTACTGCGGCATCTGTATCTGCCTCTTTGTGGCCTGTCTGACACTGGAAAGGACCAATTCTTTGTAGGCCAGTTCCTGCTAAATCTGGGAGGCTGTACCTGTATGAAATCCTTCACTGTCTGCATAGATTTAGCTTTGTCCTCCATTTTCTTCAACACCTCTTCTACTTTAACACCAAACAAGGTATCATGTTGTAATGGAGCATCTAATAGTTTTGCTTTAACATGATCGGGCAGATTCTGTTCTTTTAACCAAGCATGCCTCCTAATGACAGTACCTGTAACTGCAGCCCTGCAGGAGGCCTCTAGAGAATCAAAACCACATTGCAAAGTATGCTTTCCCACTTGTTCAGCTGCATGCAATAAATCCTGCATTTCTTTGTTTTCTGCACATTCTGAATTTGTCAACATTTTCTGTTTAAGCAGTGACATAAGATATTTCTGATATTTAAGCATATGAAACTGACAATTTAAAGCTCTTACAGCCAAGGTAGCAGAAGTATAAATCTTTTTCCCCCATCTGTCCAGGGCCCTTGAATCCCTATCAGAGGGGATAGGGTTTGTTGCAGTGGAAGTCTTGACCCCCTTGGGACCCTGAGAAATAGTTTCTCGGTCAGCAGCAGGGTTTTTGTAAAGAAATTTATGTGAATCAGGAACCCTGTAGCATCTGTCTGGCTTAACAGGAGCTGGTGGTAAAGAGTCAGGAGACAGACCGGACTCTGAAAATATATCATCTATAATGTCTAAAACAGGAGGAATAGCAAGGGGGCTGTGCTGAGGTAATAAAAGGAAGTCTCTGAGCCTTTTCTTGGATTCTAAGTAATCTTAGCTCTCCCAGTGGAAATACTCCCTCATAGTATGCAGGGTCTCCCCAAAAGAATAATCCTTAGGAGGAGAGGCTGAAGGGATAGATTCTTCAGCATCAGAATCCTCATAGGGAGGAAGGGAATATTCCTGTTCAGAAGAGGAATCAGAGGAAATGGAAACCTGATCTGAAGATTCATATTCTATCTCTTGCCTAGGCCTCTTATCAGGAGGGGGATGGGAACCCCTGATCAAAGTAATTAGGTCTTCGGCCATTTTAAGCATCTGTTTTTTAGGCATGGAGGCCTGTCCAGGAGAATGCTGTACTTGTTTCTTTGTCTTTAGAGCTACTTTAGTCTTTGCCTTTGAAGCTGAAGTTGGTTTCACATATAACTGTGTAGGCCTGAAAACACCCTCAGAAGCCGATGCCTGCTCAGCGGCTCCAGACCCATTTGAGGGAATAGTTTCTGAGTGTCCAATACCTTGAGTTTCCAGCGGCCTAGTCGGCTCCACGTGGGAGTCGGAAGCAGCCTGTGGCTCTGAGGTAGCGGGTGTCAGGAGCTGCGAAAGTGCCTCACTGAGAACCGGCGAACCGACGACAGGCCTAACGGAAGCCTTGTCGTCGGTTTTGGACCTTGGATGCCTGTCCTTTTCTTTTTCTTTGCGCTTTTTATAAACTCTGGTAGTCGGCTGGTCCAACGGAATTATATAATTGAATCTTCTGCCAAAGTAACGAAATGCAAAATCGTACCGACACTTAATAGAACGTTGGTTTTAAATCTAGCACAAACCGACAACTTGCAACGTCGTGGTCAGGGCCTAGGCAAGGAAAACAGTAAGAAAGAAAATCCTCATGAGGTATTTGCTTCCCACAAGAAATACAATTATTAACTTTTTCTGACATCGGTCTGGAGCAAGAAAAAAGTTTACCCAATGGGGTACTTAGCTTTAATGAAGACTTCTGATCTGAAATTCGAATTTGAAAATCTCAGGTGTCGGCCGACCGGTACTTGCAAACTGCTTTTGCTTCGGGCACCACGCGGCAAGAAAGACTGAAGAAAATGGCGTCGGCTGCATCTTTTATACCCCTGGCGCACTGACGTCAGGGAGGAGGCGACAGCAACCGACCCCGGACCTAGACTTTGGAACTAGGGCCGACTGCGGGTAGCCTGCCAGCAGGATAACCCAATTGTAATGACTGCAACAGTGAAACACGATGAACATTTGACTGAAATGGAGGAGCTCTGTTTTCATGATTCAAAACAAAATGCAAAGTTTTTGAAAAAAAATTAAACACGTTGAACATGGGGGTTATCTCACAAACACATGGTAAAGGGTTTGGCATAATAGTTAAGGTGCCTATCTCACAGACACAAGGCACATCATCTCACCCTTGAAAGGGAAAATGGCTAGGCCTAAAATGAGCTGCAATGACAGATAGCCTAGTATTTAGCTAGGAACCTATAAAAGCATCCTTCCAAGAAAAAGGTATGCAGGGTTCATAATTCATCAAGTCTTCTTTCACTGCCACTTGCTGAATCATAACAATACCATAGAAATCTCACACTATCAACTAATCACAGATCACGACATCACAGAAAACACAAACACAAATACTTGTGTGCGTGGGGTATTCTCAAACAGCTGACCTCTCAATATATTAAATTCATAGTTGCACAAACTTGTATTAAACAGAAGGGATGTTAAGTAATAAAAACCTCTTTACTCCAAGTTGTCTGACCTCAAAATCAGTACTCACACCACAAGAACGATCTTTGACAAACTAGCAGCTAAAAAATAACTTGCCGACAGTCCACAACTTCTCCAAAAGACATACAGTACTTCAAGTCAAAACCAAATAAAACAATAAAACTTGGTGCTCCCACATATTTATCTAAGAGCCATCTGCAGGCAGTGTGCCCAGAAGTTGTCTAGTGGTTAGACGTTTTCAGGAAATGGACATTTCAAAGCTTCCTAAAAACTCCTGTATATGTTGTGTGCAGTTAATAAAATTGTTTCTGGGTGGTGCTTGTAAAAAATGACAAGTGTTCTACAAATATCAACCAATCTTTCTTAAAGGGAACTAAAATATCTCACTGCATCTTCATTCAGCGTTGTCATCAAAGGAAAATATGAGGAACATTGTGGAAACAAAAAAAGTGTTGATAGTTTGGCACAGGCAAAAATTTAAGACTTAAAAATGGGCTGGTCACCTTACATATAGATTTAGATACAGAGTGTCTCAAAATTCTGTACAAAAAATGATTCCCCACATTTTTTATATTGGCCAGTAAAAGCATGATAATGTTTGCTTAACTGGCACAGACTTAGTTCCTCTGATGACACCATATACATATATACAACCATGTATAAATATATATATATATATATATATATATATATATATATATATATATATATATATATATATATATGTATGTATATATATATATATGTATATATATATATATATATATATATATATACACACACACACACAGAGAGAAAATAAGCAAACTGCATTAAACACTTTAATCTAGTCCTTAAAGATCCCACTAGGGTCATACAGTAAAAGAGTCCTTGAAAAGCAAACAGATTACTCAACAAAGAACAAAGATACATCAGTGTTTTAAGTTACCAGACAAGGAACACCTGAAGTAATATTTGTTTGAAACTTGCAGTTTCATATCTAAAATAAATCTTGCCATCGTGCAGATCCTGAAATAAACAGAACAGTACAGAAACTGAAATAAGTACAAGTGACTGAACTTTCACTCCCTAGAAGATGGTTCCTCTCTAAAACTAGTGCTGTTTTGTGATGCATTATTTACAAATCTGCCTAAATAAGACACTCAAGGAGGACATTTCACTGGGTTACTGGAAAAGAAAACCTATGGCCTACTTTCTGGTAGATGAAAAGAAGCTAAAGATGTAAGTGCAGTACACTAACAAGAGAAACTATTTCCTTAACAAATGGAACTGACAGAGAAATACTTCTTGTGACCAATGCTATGACAAAGAATAAGGGCTTTTTTGTGCCTGTTCCTTCAATATATTATGTGCCTGGCTTGGACGCCTGTGACTACAAGACTTGGATTGCTTCTAAAATAATCTGGCCTACAAAGCTGATTGTTCCTGGCTTGGACACCTGTGACTACAAGGTTTGGATTTCTTCTAAAATCACCTGGCTTACAAAGCTGAGCTTGGACAACTGTGACTACAAAACTTGGATTGCTTCTAAAATCATCTGGCCTACAAAGCTGACAAAAGTATATATTTTTTGGTACTTGCTCTAACTGTTTCAGTGATATTTAAAACTTTTGTGCTGTATTTATTTATTTTGTTGGGTTTATCACTGATTTTCAGCCTGCACTTGTTAAAAAAAACTCCATCTGTTTGTTACTGTACTTCTCTTACGTTGTTTTAATAATATTCTGAAATTTCATAACCTTCTCTGATACTGCAAAAGCTGTTATGAATGAGTCTGCCAAAATACTTATAAGTTTTGCAAAGTTTTCCTGTGTTATGAACATTTTCTCGGAGTTAGTGAACTTATTTCCAAGGATTCCTGATATTGCAGGAATTCTTATTTCTGTTGTAAAGAATTTGTTACTACACTTGAGCTCAAAGCCAGTTTCTTTTAAACTGGAAAGAAGACACTGTGAATTCAACATATCCTGGATTGGAGGTTTTTACTTGATTTACTAAGTTTAAGAGATTTATTCAAGCAGACTGTCATTTATTTATTTATTTTTATAACAGTTAATACCACTACTAGGTTCACATTGTTTCAAATCTGGGGAGTATTTTTGTATAGTTATTCCACTGACAATACCTAGTGGAAAGTTTCTTACAGTGCTTGTTTTTTTGGGCTAAGTGTGTGACACTTGGTTTACTGAAACTTTGAGAGACGCTGAGGATTTTGTCTTGTTGTTCTTTTGCACTCTGGTGGGAGCAGAGAGCTAAATTCAACCCATCCAAGGTGGGAACTATTGGTCGATAGCTTATTGTGTTTTTATCTGATTGGCCTGAGGGTTTAACTTTATAAAAGTCTTTAATCCTGCTCGTATAAAAGTCTTACATTTTTGTAACAGTGTGCTCATTTACTCAGAGTTTCCTTGTACCTGATTTGGACACCTGTAACTACAAGACTTGGATTGCTTCTAAAAATCATCTGGCCTGCAAAGGTGAGATAGGTACATATTTTTGTATTTGCTCTAACCGTTTCAGTGATATTTAACACTTATATGCTGCATTTACTTATTTTGTTGAATTTATCACGGTCTTTCAGCTGGCACTTGTTAAAGAAACTCTATTTGTTTGTTACTGTAATAATCTTAGTTTGTTTTAACAATAATCTAATATGTCCTAACCTCCTCTGATACTGCAAAAGCTGTTCTGAGGGAGTCTGCCAAAATATTTCTACATTTTGCAAAGTTTTTGTGTGTTGTGAACATTTCTCAAGGTTTAGTGAACTTATTTCCAAGGATTCCTGAGATTGCAGGAATTCTTACTTCTGCTGTAAAACATTTGTTACTGCATTTCCAACATCCTGGCAGATAGGTTCAGTGCTAACTTTACCCCCCTCTCACCCCCTAAAGGGCGCATATCTATACAGGGAGAATGCACAGTCCCTGTAATCACAACTACGCAGGTAAAAGCTGCACTCTCTAAAGCCAAAAACACAGCATCCATGGGACCGGACAACATCTCAGGCTGCGTTTTACACAAACTTCAGAATGAACTGGCTCCCCACTTAAGCACCACGTTCAATCATAGCCTCACATCAGACTTTGTGCCCACTAAATAGCACACAGCAACAGTTATCCCACTCCACAAAGGGAGAGCCACCACTGATCCTGGGAACTATTGCCCTATTAGCCTGACGAGCCTGGTCTGTAAGGCCATGGAACGTATAATTATGGAACTCATAAACAAAGACATTGGTAACCTCCGAACTCTGAACTCCACCCAGATCGGGTTTATGAAAGGCAGATCATGCCTCCTGAACCTGATCGACTTCTTTGAGGCAGTCACCAAAGCCGTAGACGAGGGTAAAGTGGTTCACACAGCCTATCTTGACCTCTCCAAGGCTTTCAACACCACCCCCCATTCTGGTATTACAGCTAACCTCACTAAGCTAGGTATAAATACCGACGTCACAAGATGGGTTGCCAACTGGCTCACTGACAGAATCCACACTGTAAAAGTTGCAGACTCCAAATCTGACTTCAAACCAGTGACAAGTGGAGTACCACTGGGTTAAATCCTGGGACCTCTCCTGTTTGGTATCTACTTTTCTGAAGAACAGGCTAACACAGAAGGCCTTTAGCTAACGAAGTTCACAGATAACTGCAAGCTAGGAGCCATAGTCGAGTCCCCAAATGATGCGGACATCCTACAGAAGGGCTTCAGAGAGACAGATGCCTGGTGTCAGAGCCATGACCTCAAGCTCAATGCCAAAAAGTGCACTGTCATCCCCTTTGGTAAAAACTATGTACCCATGAACTACCACGTAGGCAGCAGTCTACTTAATGCTGAATATGTGATAAGATACCTTGGGACCCAGTTGGACAGTAGTCTCTCCTTTGATAATCACAACGCCACAGTTGTCAGGAAATTCTTCCTACGTGGCACACCTCATCACAAAAGGGTTCTCATCCAGGAAAAAAGAGGTCATTGTTCCCTTTTACTCAACACTCATTAGACCCATTATAGAGTACAACACCCCTTTTGAAATGTACCTCACAAGACATCTGCAGCAGCTGAAAAGGCCACAGAAGTACCTCACAAAGAGGATTACTGGCCTCAAACAGATGCCCTACACTGACAGTCTCAAAAAACTCCAGCTTTACTCCATAGCATATTGCCTACTCCGAGGTGATCTCTGCCTAACATATAAAGCTATATCAAACTCAGAGCTGATGGACATGCTAAACCTAAAAAAATCCTAATCCCTCTGAGCTACACGCTCTAGGGACCTAAACCTTGTCACCACAATAAACAAGACATGCTGGAGGGATAGATTCTGTCCCAGAAACTTCCCATACTCTGGATAAGCTACCTATTTATGTCAAGCAAAGTTCCTCATTACCACTCTTCCAAGAAAAATCTTGATGAGTGGATGGGAAATAGGAAATACACCCCGGGGATCACTTCTGTGGCTTTGCTTGACAGCGGCACAGGAAAATAACTTTCTTAGGTGGTGTAAGCCAGGGAACCTTGCTCGCTAGGCTTACTTAAGCCCATGGCCCGATAACCTAGTACCTACCTATGAACCTATGAACTTGAGCTCAAAGCCTGTTTTACATTCGAAGGGTTCTTTGGAACTCTGGTGGAGCAGAGAGCTAAATTCAACCCATCCAGGATGGGAACTACTGACTGATAGCTTATTGTATTTTATCTGATTGGTCTGAGGGTTTAACTTTATAAAAGTCTTTCACCCTGCTCATATAAAAGCCTCACATTTGTGAGATGTGCAAACGTGGTTCCCCATGCTTGGAGAATTGGGGATTGCTGGAGAAAGGCTCAGTCTGGGGGTTTCCCATTGGCAGTTGTGTTCTTTTTCTTCTTCTTCTTTCATTTTTTTCTCGGTTAGGGGTCGCCACAGCGGATCACCTGTCCGCTCATGATTGGCAGTGGAGTTTTACGGTGTCAAGTTGCCAGCCCAGCGCCCAACCTTCCACAGAAGGCACACACATGCACGCACTCACACCTAGGGCAGTTAAAACTGTTTAAATTCGTCTAAATATAAGCCTCGTGTTTGTGCAGGTTTGCGCTCAGTTTACTGGAGCTGCTCAACTTTTGTCAACTTTAGCCAGAGGTTTAGAGTATATCTGCACTGAAATCTAAAGCATCCACTGGAAAAAAACTGAAAAAATATGTATATTTTAAGCCAGCACTGCCCTTTGTTAGGTGTATTTAATTGAATTGCTGCTTCATTTTTGCTGTTTGTGATTGCTTTTTACTCTGCACTTTGAAATTGTGTTTCACTGACTTACGCAGCATAGGCTAGATTCAGACCTGCTGAATCTAGACTGTGTGGTGTCACTGTGCTCTTAAACCAGCCATCTTACATTAAGAGGGCATTCCTACAACATTGTGGCAGACGTGTGTAGCTCAGGACCCATCTGAGTTGAGGATTGCTGGAGAAAGGCTCAGTTTGGGGCTTTCCCATTGGTAGTTATATTAAAACAGTTT
Source organism: Protopterus annectens (assembly GCF_019279795.1). Taxonomy (NCBI): domain Eukaryota; kingdom Metazoa; phylum Chordata; order Ceratodontiformes; family Protopteridae; genus Protopterus; species Protopterus annectens. The sequence continues at coordinate 8,250,668 of NC_056751.1, forward strand.
AAATCCGCCTGCATATAAGCCTCATGTTTGTGCGGGCTTGTGCTTAGTTTACCGGAGCTGCTCAATGTTTGGCTACTTTAGCCAGAGGTCTGAAGTACAACTGCACTGAAATAAAAGGCATCCACTGAAAAACAACTGAAAAATAAGTATATTTTAAGCCAGCACTGCCCTTTGTTAACTGAATTTAATTGAATTGCTGCTTCATTTTTGCTGTTTGTGACCAAGTCCAGCTGGCCCACTTCTTTTCCAGACATCACATTCAGAAAAATCCTGCCACAATGGACAGGCAGTTTCCCATCATTTCTCCTGCCATCTTGATTGATATGGGCATCATGAGACGATGCAGCAATTGCTTCATGTACACTGGCAACCATCTACTTCTAAAGTGAACTAACACCCTATGCGAGAGATACAAATACACCGTAGAAATGGAGTCAATTCTCTCATGTGAAAACAAACTATACATCAAAAATGTTGTCAGCACACATGCTTCACCTCTCACACAAAATAAGGTCATGACACATAAACCCCATATGCAGAGGTACAAAATAAAGCCTACCGAAATAACAGACATCTCCCAAACGCACACCACCAACACTCACCACTAAGCATAAAGAAACCACTACACATATCAACACACACATCCGTTTCTCAACAAATAAGCCCCTAAAGCAAAACACACCAAATTTCTTGGTCACAGGCGACTCCATAGTGAGGCACACAGATGTCCCCCTCACCAGACTGGACAAGGAGAAGGTCACAATCAGCTGCCTACCAGGTGCCAGGGTCCAACAAATCATGTGTGCACTCAAGTCACTCAACAACAAGTACCATTATGACTCTGTCATAGTCAATGTTGGAGTGTATGACTTGAGATGTACCTCTCTGGACTATATGAAGACAGACATTATGAAACTCTCTGATTATGTGTCCCAGACAGGTATGTCCCTAGCACTAAGTAGTATCCAACTTTCACCAAGGATGATACCACAATATAAACAAAAAATGACTGACTTCAACAACTGGCTCAGCTTCTGGTGTCAGTCCAGTGGGATCTATTAACTGTCAGCCTGAGAGGTTATGGTAGACAGACCTCACTGCTTTGCTAGAGATGTTCTGCACCTCTCCTCCCTAACCTTTCAGATACTGACAAAGGCCCTTGCCTCCCCCCATAGTACCTCTTTTAGGCAATGTCAAAACAACAAATTTTCCAAAGTAACAAAATCTAAATGAGACAAATTCCAGGTCATGCTGGTTAAATCTAGGAGCTTAAACATGAAAGCGTACTCCTTGGAAGCACTCCTCATCTTGGGGGATGCTGACGTCTGTGCAGTTACCAAGGCATGGTTCAAGGCTGCTGACAGTACCCCAGCCATGCAAGGCTACAATGCCTTCCACACATTCAAACCTCAAAATGATTATGAAGGAACCAAAGGTGGAGGTGTACCCATCTTCATTAAAACCAAATACACTTCAAGACTGGTCAAACAGCATAAATCTCTTGAACTACTCCATGTCCAACTAACTATTGGGAAAGTACCATGCCACATCATTGCTAGCTACAGATCCCCCATCATGAAACAGTATAAGCACACCACCTACCTTGATTTACTGGAATCCCTCACCATACAATCCAACACCTTAGTCATAGGGGATTTCAACTATCTTTCCATAAACTGGGGTACATACATGAGCAAAACCACACTCACCCAGAGGTTGCTGGACTTTGTTAATAAAAATCCTCTGGAACAGATAGTCTGCACCCACACAAGGGGTACTAATGTTCTGGACACAGCACTCACCAACACGGGGGGGAGTCATTGTACTTCCCCATGCATGAAGCCCTCCTTGGTTACATCAGAGCACAAATCAGTCTTGTCTGAAGTAACTAATGGAACTGACACCCTCACAGGAACAAAAATTATAAAAAACTTCACCAAAGCTAACTACAGCGTACTAAGCAAAGGTATAAAAAGCTTCATACCACTCACAATCACAGACATCAATGATCGCTATGCAGAAGTGTACACAAATGCCCTGTGCAAACACTTAAGCGACTGAATAAACTCTGCTATACCTGACTGGATCAAAACTAAGTCTTCCCGTAAAAACAAGCCACCATGGTGGACTTCAAGTATAAACAGATCCCAATTACCATATCCCAAAGCACACCTGACACCAGTCCTTTGTCTAGTACCTCTACAGAACAAGTCATCTCTGCGCTCACCAAGGCCAAAAAAACACAGCCTCAGTGGGACCAGATAATATCCCAGGTTGTTTACTAAACATTCTAAAACAAGACCTAGAAGACCCACATGGGGTTCTCCTTAATCATATCTTGAGAACTAGCTATATTCCTGCAGAATGGAGAACAGCAACAGTAATCTCCCTGCACAAAGGAGGGCCATCAACTGACCTTGGAAACTACAGACCCATAAGTCTAACCAGACTCATCTGCAAGGCCATGGAAAGAATTATCATGGACCTTATTAACAAGGACATAGGCAACCTCCAAAAGCTGGACACAACCCAGTCTGGCTTCATTAATGGTAGATCATGCTTATTAAACCTGGCAGACTTCTTTGAGAATGTCACCAAAGCCATGGATGAAGGTAAGACAGCATGTCTTGACCTTCCCAAGGCTTTCAGCACAATTCCCCACTCTAGCATCATTGAGAAACTCTCCCAGATAGGGATTAACCCTTATATTACTAGATGGGTAGCCAAATGGCTCACCCACAGAGCACACTCTGTTAAGATAGGTGACTCCACCTCCACCAGTAGACCCATCACCACTGGAGTATCACAGGGGTCTGTGCTGGGCCCCTTACTGTTTGGCATCTATTTCTCAGAAGCCCAGGCCAAAGTAGAAGGCCTTTGGCTCATCAAGTTTGCTGATGACTGCAAACTGGGAGCAATTATTGAGCCCCCTAATGAAGTCAATATACTACATGAAGGGCTAACACAAACAAATGACTGGTGCCAAAGTCATGGTCTAAAACTAAATGCAAAGAAAACATGCATTGTTATTCCCTAAGGCAAAACGGAATTCTTTGCAAATTACAATGCTGACAACACCCCCATGAGTTCCACCCCAGTGATGCAAGACTTGGGAACACAGGCTGATAGCAATCTGAACACTGACCACCAAGTTTCCACAGTGGTAAGGAAAGCCTTCTACATAGCGCATAGCATCCAGGGCAAGGGAAGTTATGACTCCACTGAACTCGACCCTCATCACACCCACTGAGTATAATGCACCTTTTTGCAAGTACCTCACCAGATACCTGCAGCAGCTGGAGAGACCTCAGATGTTTCTCACTAAGAAAATATAGGGACTCCAATCCATGACCTTTTGCCTGCTCCTTCAATATGTTATTTTTTTTTTTTATTTTTGAAGCTAATGACTCTTTGCAATGTGAATATTGGAGCACTGCATGGAGGAAAAAAAAGAGTGCTTTGCTGAAGTCTGTTTTCTAGCATGGCCTAGTTCTTAGTTTAACCAGTCTGGAGTTGATGAGAGGGTCTTAAAAGTAAATATTCAGACTCTCATCCAAAGTACTGTTTGCACTTTATTTATTGCTGCATATTTGTAATTAATGTTTGTCAGAAAGCTCCACTGCTTTACTAGCCTCCATGAGGTGTTTACTTAGGTAGTATCTGGAAAGTGCATCACATGACATGTAACTTCCCAAAGACAGGAATTAGCATACCTAAAGATGCACAACCCATATAAATAAGAGAATCATTTTAAAAATAATATATCTTTATACTAAAAAGTAATAGCCCTTTTACATCAAACAAGATTTTCTTATGCACATTTTCAATCTTTAGTTCTGTGATGAAATCCAGAAAGAACAGTTGTGTACACTTACCAATAAATGTAGATGTTCGAGTGTTTTCACTGTTGCAGTCATTACACTTGGGTTATCCTGCTGGCAGGCTACCCGCAGTCGGCCTGAATTCCAAAGTCTTGGTCCGGCGTCGGTTGCTGTCGCCTCTTCCCTGACATCAGTGCGCCAGGGGTATAAAAGATGCAGCCAAAGCCATTTTCTTCAGTTTTTCTTGCCCTAGATGTCAGGTGCCCCCAAAAGGGTAGGCTAAAAACATTGCTAATAAAAGCATACACTAAAATAACAATACCTTCATCTACAAGCAAATACACCACATAGGTTGTATAGGATAGAGAAGTACAGAAAAGTCCCAGCAAAGAAAGGGGGATGGTGGGTGGGTAACCTGGACTGCAACAGTGAATACACTCGAACATCTACATTTATGGTAGGTACACAACTGTACTATGTTCATCGTGTTTCACTGTTGCAGTCATTACACTTGGGTTGAATCCCAAAGCTGAGGTTGGGCGGCTGGGTCTAAATAGAATTAGGAGTAGCTATAAGGCCCTGCAAGACTGCAGTGGCAAAGCCTGCTCTGGATTTAGAGTAAAGAGTCAAGTGGTAGTGCTTAGTAAAAGTGTGCACTGAAGTCCAAGTTGCAGCCTCCAAAATATCATTGGTTGGTACTCCTCTGAGGAAGGCTGCTGAGGTGGCTGCTGCCCTGCTAGAATGTGGTCTAATGCGCTTAGGCACTGATTTACCATATTTTGAATTGCAGAAATGAATGCAGTGTCCTGTCCATTTTGAAATAGTCTGCTTTGAGATGGCCTTTCCTTGTGATCCTGCAGCATATGACACTAAAAGTTGTTCAGTCTTTCTGAAAGCTTTAGTTTTGTCCAAGTAGAAGCGTAGCTGTCTGTGTATGTCCAAAGAATACAGAAGTCTCTCCCCTTTATTCTGCGGGATTGGGTAAAAAGTAGGCAAATGAATGGTTTGGTTAAGAGCCACACTGGACACTACCTTAGGCATAAATATTGGGTTTGTCCTTAGAGAAACCCTGTCCACATGGAAGATAATAAAAGGTTCCACAGCCATTAATGCCTGTAACTCTGAGACTCTTCTTGCTGAAGTTATTGCTAGGAGCAGAGCTGTTTCCCATGATAAGAATTTTATGTCTGCTGTATTGGCTGGCTCAAAAGGAGGCATTGTGAGCTTTTCCAAGTCAAAATTGAGGTCCCATGCAGGTACTGGTGCTCTTCTTGGAGGTCTTATGTTTTTGGCCTCCCTGAGGAACTGCTTAAGCAATGGATATGAAAAAATAGGTGGGTCTGTATTGTAATGAGCTGAAATAGCAGAGGCATGGATCTTAATTGATGAGAAGGATAGGCCTTTGTCCAGCATTTCAGTTAGATATTGTAAAAATCTGTGGAATATTGGGAACAAGCATGTCAATTCCTTGTGCCTGGTTCCAAGCACAGAATCTCGTCCATTTTTCTGCATAAGATTTTATGGTGCTGGGCCTCCTGGCCTCCAAAATGACATCCATAACCACTTTAAAGAGAGGTGTATTCTGAATGGTTACAGCAGCCTCCATGCAGCTAGATTTAGAGTTCCGAGTTGGCTGTGCAGGATCTGATTGTTTTGTTGGGTCAGTGAATGAGGAATTTGAGGCAATGTCCAGGCTGGGCCTTGGGACAAGCTCCTTAGGATTGGGTACCAGTGTTGGCGTGGCCAATCCGAGGCAATCAGTATCATTTGTGGCTTCTCTTGTCTGACCTTTAGGAGTACCTTGGGGAGGAGAGGCAGTGGAGGAAAGGCATATACTATAAGGTTGTTCCAGCTGAATGACAGGGCATCCACTTTCCATGCTAGTTTGTGATAAGTCCTTGTGCAGAATCTCTGAAGTTGGCAGTTGTGAGGGGAGGCAAAAAGATCTATGTCTGGGTGTCCCCATTTCCTTGTTATCATGCTGAAGATTTGTGGGTCTAGTTTCCACTCGTGAGGGTCCATGAGGCTTCTGCTTAGTTCGTCTGCCAGAGCATTTGTTTTTCCTGGCAGGAATTGTGCTTGCAGGTGTACTTGGTAAGTCAATGCTGTGTTCCACAAAATCATGGCTTGTCTGCAGAGTGGGTAGGAATGTGTGCCCCCCTGCTTGTTTATGTACCACATGACTGTGGTGTTGTCTCTCTTTATCAGCAGCTGTCCTGGATGAAGTAGGTCCTTGAAGGCTGTCAGGGCATTTTGTACAGCTAGCACCTCTTTTTGATTGATGTGTAGATGCCTTTGTCTTGGAGGCCATGTGCCCTGAATACATTTTCCTGCCATGTGTGCCCCCCAGGCATAATCTGATGCATCTGTTGTTAGTGTTTGCCTGGCTGTGGGTAAAGTGAATGGCTGTCCCTTGCTGTGGTGACAGGCCTGTGCACACCATCAAAACTCCTGTTGTAGGCAAGGAATGAGGGAAATTAATGATTCCAGGCTGTGGCAATGTTGAGTCCAAACACTTTTTAGGTACCATTGTAGTTTCCTCATATGCAGTCTTGCATATGGAATAAGCAGAATGCAGAAGGTCATGTAGCCCAGAGACTGTAGAATTTTTCTTGCAGATAACTGGGTCTTTGTTGCCATGTTTTCGAAGTAAGAAGTTAGATGCCTTTGTTTGTCTGGCGTGAGATAAGCCATCTGGGCAGTTGTATTTAAGCTTGCACCCAGGAATATTATCTCTTGTGAGGGTACTAATTTTGATTTCTTTTCGTTTACTGTGTACCCTAGGCAAATTAGTAATCTTTTTACAAACGCCAGATGCTTTAGTAGAATGTCTTTGGCCTCTGCTTGAATAAGGCAGTCGTCCAAGTAGGGATATATTTGAATTCCTTTTTGTCTGCAAAATGCAATTACTGGTGCCAGGCATTTTGTGAAGACCCTGGGCACAGTAGATAAGCCAAAGGGCAGTGCAGAGAATTGGTAGTGCTTTGAGCCAGCTATGAATCTGAGGTATCTTCTGCAAGATTGTATGATTGGGACATGCAGGTATGCCTCTTTGAGGTCCAAAGTTACAAGCCAAGCCTTTTTGCCCAGCATGGGCAGAAGCTGCTGCAGAGTCAACATTTTGAATTTCGGAATGTCCAGAAAAGTATTTAGAATAGACAGGACCAGAATCGGTCTCCATGCTTTGTCCTTTCTTGGTACTAAGAAAAGTCTTGAGTAAAATCCTTGTCCCTGCTCTTGTTGTGGCACTGGCTGAATAGCCCTCATGTCCATGAGGGATGAAACTTGGTTTTGTGCCTCTGTCCATTGATTGTGTGGCAGGTCTGGCATACCTTTTGCCTTTGGAAGGGTGTGAAAGTGGAACCTGTAGCCCTGAAAGACTATATTTAAGACCCATTTGTCCTGGGTAATCATGTGCCAATTTTGTGAAAAAAGTGCTAACTTTCCCCCTAAGGGTGCTGCCAAAAGAAAAATGCTTGGCATTGGCAGAGGGAAGTCATTGGGACTGTTTCCTATATGGCTGTGATTTGTCTTCTCTGCTTTTGGAGGTAGAAGCACCCCATTGTTTGGGCCTGTATGAGCCCTGGGGCTGTTGACTGCCTCTAGGGCATCTGTATCTGCCTCTTTGTGGCCTGTCTGACACGGGAAAGGACCAATTCTTAGAAGGCCAGTTCCTGATAAATCTGGGTAGCTGCACCTGTAAGAAATCCTTCACTGTCTGCATAGATTTAGCTTTATCCTCCATTTTCTTCAACACCTCTTCTGCCTTAACACCAAACAAAGTATCATGCTGTAATGGAGCATCCAATAATTTTGCTTTAACATGATCAGGCGGAGTCTGTTCTTTTAACCAAGCATGCCTTCTAATGACCGAGCCTGTAACAGCGGCCCTGCAAGAGGCCCCCAGTGAATCATAACCACATTGCAAAGTATGTTTTCCCACTTGTTTAGCTGCATGCAATAAATCCTGCAATTCCTTGTTCTCAGCACATTCAGAATTTGTCAACATTTTCTTTTTTAACAGAGACATTAAATATTGCTGATATTTAAGCATATGAAACTGACAATTTAAAGCCCTTACAGCCAAGGTAGCAGAAGTGTAAACTTTTTTCCCCCATCTGTCCAGTGCCCTAGAATCTCTATCTGAGGGGACAGGGTTTTTTGCAGTAGCAGCTTTGACCCCTTTGAGACCCTGTGAAATAGTTTCTGGGTCAGCAGCAGGGTTTTTATATAGAAATTTGTGAGAATCTGGAACCCTGTAGTATCTGTCAGGCTTAACAGGTGCAGGAGGAAAAGAGTCGGGAGACAGGCCGGACTCTGAAAAGACATCATCTACAATGTCTAGAACAGGAGGAATAGCAAGAGATCTGTGCTGAGGAAGTAAAAGAAAGTCTCTGAGCCTTTTCTTAGAATCTGAATAATCTTGGCTCTCCCAGTGGAAATGCTCCCTCATGGTATGCAAGTTTTCCCCAAATGAGTAATCCTCAGGAGGAGAAGCTGAAGGAATAGATTCTTCAGCATCAGAATCCTCATAGGGAGGAATAGAGTATCCCTGTCCTGAAGAGGAGTCAGAGGAAATGGAAACCTGATCAGAGGAATCATATTCAGTGTCTTGCCTAGGCCTCTTATCAGGAGGATGGGAGCCCCTGATCAAAGTAATTAGATCTTCTGCCATTTTGAGCATCTGTTTCTTAGGCATGGAAGTCTGTGGGGAATGCTGTACTTGTTTTCTTGTCTTTAAAACTGTTTTAGTCTTTGTCTGTTGGCTTGATGTAAAGCTGTGTAGGCCTGAAAACATCCTCAGAAGCCGATACCTGCTCAGCGGCTCTGGACCAATCTGAGGGATTAGTTTCTGAAGGCCCAATACCTTGAGTATCCAGAGGCCTAGCTGTCTCCACGTGGGAGTCTGAGGCAGCCTGTGGCTCTGAGGTAGCGGGTGTCAGGGGCTGCGAAAGCGCCTCACTGAGAACTGGCGTACCTACAACTGGCCTAGAAGAGGCTTCATCGTCGGTTTTAGACCTCGGATGCCTGTCCTTTTCTTTTTCCTTGCACTTTTTATGAAGTCCGGTCGTCGGCTGTTCTGATGGCATTATGTAGTCAAACCTTCGGCCAAAGTAATGAAAAGCAAAATTGCACCAACGCTTAATAGTGCATTGGTTAAATCTAGCACAAATCCAACAACTAGCAATGTCGTGGTCAGGGCCTAGGCAAGGAATACAGTAAGAGTGAAAATCCTTATGAGGTATTTGCTTCCCACAAGAAATACAATTGTTAACTTTTTCTGACATCGGTCTGGAGCAAGAAAAAAGTTTACCCAACAGGGTACTTAGCTTTACTGAAGACTTCGGATCTGAAATTCAATTTCAAAAATCTCAGGTGTTGGCCGACCGGCACTTGCGAACTGCTTTTGCTTCGGGCACCGCGTGGCAAGAAAGACTGAAGAAAATAGCGTCGGCTGCATCTTTTATACCCCTGGTGCACTGACGTCAGGGAATAGACGACAGCAACCGACGCCAGACCAAGACTTTGGAATTCAGGCCGACTGCGGCTAGCCTGACAGCAGGATAACCCGAGTGTAATGACTGCAACAGTGAAACACGATGAACATCCAGGACTGCAACAGTGAATACACTCGAACATCTACATTTGTGGTAAGTGTACACAACTGTACTATGCTCTTCGTGTTTCACTGTTGTAGTCATCACACTTGGGTTGATTCCCAAAGCTGAGGAAGGGTGGAGGCAGTCAATAAGTGCTGGGGCTGGCTAGCAGGCCTTGTAAGACTGCTGTAGCAAATCCAGCTCTGGATTTAGAAAAAATAGGTAAGTGGTAATGCTTGGTGAAGGTGTGTACAGAACTCCAGGTTGCAGCTTCCAGGATGTCCGTGGTGGGGACCCCCTCTGAGAAATCCTTTAGAGATTGAAGTAGCTCTAGTGGAATGAGTTCTGATCCCCAGAGGGGTAGGTTTTCCATGGTGCTTGTAGCAGAAATGGATGCAGTGTGCTATCCATTTGGAAATGGTTTGCTTCAAAATGGCCTTGCCCTCAGCCCATGTAGCAAAGCTGACTAGTAGCTGGTCAGATTTTCTTGAAAGGCTTAGTCCTGTCAAGGTAGAACCTGAGCTGTCTGTGCACATCCAAGGAGTGCAGGATCCTTTCCCCTCTATTCTGAGGATTAGGGAAAAAGGTTGGCAAATGGATGGATTTGTTTAAAGCCACACTGGATACCACCTTGGGCATAAAGGAAGGGTTAGTCCTGAGGGAGACACTGTCAGCATGGAAAATAATGATGGGCTCCATCGCCATTAGTGCCTGTAACTCAGACACTCTTCTTGCTGAAGTAATAGCCAGACGTAAGGCTGTTTTCCAAGAGAGGAATTTTAACTCTGCTGCAGCAGCAGGTTCAAAAGGGGGAAGTGTGAGCTTTTCCAGTACAAAGTTAAGGTCCCAGGCCAAGGTGGGAGCCCTCCTAGGAGGCCTTAAATTTTTAGGTCCACTCAGGAACTGCTTGATGAGAGGGTGAAAAAAGAGAGGAGGCTCAGTATTATAATGAGCTGAGATGGCAAAGGCATGAATCTTAATGGATGAGAAGGATAGGCCTCTGTGGAGCGGCTCTGCTACGTAATCAAGGATTTGAGGTAAGTTGGGCACTGCTGTGTCCTTTCCTTGAGACTGACTCCAAGAACAATATCTTTTCAGCATAGAATTCCTAGTACTAGGCCTTCTGGCCTCAAGGATGATGTTCAGCACCTGTTTGCTGAGGGATGCTGGTGGTGTATTCATGGGATAAGCCAGACTGCAAGGTTTAGGGTTTGCAGCTGTGGATGCAAAATCTGTCCCTCCTGCTGAGACAGCAGGGAAGTTGTCTGATGTAGGTGCCAGGGTGGCACTGCTGTCAGACTGCGTAGGAGTGGGTACCAGTGCTGGCGTGGCCGGTCTGGTGCAATAAGGACTGCCCTTGGCCTGTCCTGTTTGATTTTGAGCAATACTTTTGAGAGGAGGGGCAGAGGAGGAAAGACATAAACTGAGAGGTTTTCCCATGTAAAGGCTAGGGCGTCCACCTTCCAGGCTCTGCTGTGAGGGTTCCTGGTGCAAAATTTGTTGAATTGGTGGTTTTGGGGGGAGGCAAAAAGGTCCACCACTGGAGTTCCCCACCTCTGGGTTAGAAGTTTGAATGAGTTGGGTTCCAGTTTCCACTCGTGAGGGTCCATTAGATTTCTGCTTAAATCGTCTGTCAGTGAATTTTGCTTGCCTGGCAGGAATTGAGCTTGTAGGTGCACTTGGATGCTCAAGGCTGTGTTCCACAGAGCCGTGGCTAACCTGCAGAGTGGGTTAAGAATGAGTCTTGCCCTGCTTGTTTATGTACCACATAAATGTGGTGTTGTCAGTCTTTATCAGAAGCTGTCCTGGAAGGATAAGGTCTTTGAAGACTGTCAGAGCATTCTGTAGAGCTAGTATCTCTTTTTGATTGATATGCAGGGGAATTTGTTCTGGAATCCATTTGCCTTGAATGCATTTGCCTGCAATGTGAGCCCCCCATGCATAGTCTGATGCGTCTGTTGTCAGGGTTTGGGCGGTGAGGGGTTGAGTGAAAGGAGGTCCCTTGTTGTGGTTGCATGCTTCTGCCCACCAAAGGAACTCTGCCCTTAGACAAGGTATAAAAGGAATCACTGTTTCCAGGTCCTGAGAATGTTGACACTAGAGACTTTATAAACACCACTGACGTTTCCTCACATGTAGTCTTGCATATGGAATTAGCAGAATGCAAGAGGCCAAGAACCCTAGGGCTTGCAGTATTTTCCTTGGAGATAGCTGGGTTTGTTTGGCCATTAGTTTGAAATAGTTTGTCAAATGGACCTGCTTTTTTGGAGTGAGGAATGCCATCTGGGAAGTTGTGTTCAAGCTTGCTCCCAGGAACATAATTTGTTGGTTGGGCACCAGATGTGATTTCTTTTCATTGATGGTGTATTCCAGTGAAGTTAGAAGTCTTTTTACAAATGCCAGGTGCTGAAGTAGCAATTCCTGACTGTCCGCCTGAATCAGGCAATCATCCAAGTATGGGTAGATTTGAATATTTCACTGCCTGCAGTATGCAATAGCTGGAGCCAGGCATTTTGTGAATACTATGAGCACAGCAGATAAGCCAAAGGGAAATGCAGAGAACTGATTGTGCATAGAGCCTGCCCTGAAACATAGATATTTCCTGCAAAACTACCTTATGGGCATGTGCAGATAAGTTTCTTTTAAGTTTATGGTGACTAACCAGGCATCCTTGGCTAGCATAGGAAGAAGCTGTTGCAGTGTAAGCATTTTGAATTTTGGGACCACCAGAAAGGTGTTGAGGATTGATACAACCAGGATCAGGCACCAAGAGCTCTCTTTTCTGGGCACCAAGAACAGTCTGGAGTAGAAACCCTGTCCCCTTTATTCTACTGGAACAGTTTGAATAGCCCTGATATGGAGAAGGGAAAGTACTTCCTTTTGAGCCTCTGCCCACTGGTTTGGAGGAAGGTCTGGCAACCCGCTTGGTGTTGGCAGCGAGTGGAAGTAGAATCTGTATCCCTGGGATACAATGTTTAGAACCCATCAGCTCTGAGTAAAGGACATCCAGTTTTTTGCATAAAGGGCGAGTTTTCCTCCTAGGGGCGCAAGTACTTGGGCATGGCTGGGAAGGATAATTGGAAAGTCATTGTGAATTTTTTCCATAAGGGGGTGGCTTACCACTCCCTGATTTTGAGGTGGAAACACTCCATTGTTTAGATCTCTGCATACCCTGAGACTGTAGTCTTGGTGGTCTGTTTCCCCTGGGTTTGTACTGAGAACGCCTGAGAGGGACTGGAAAGGATCAGTTTTTGAAGGCCAATGCCTACTGAATCTAGGTGGCTGCACCTGTAAAAAATGTTTGACTGTCCGCACAGATTTAGCTTTTTCTTCCATCTTTTTAAGAACTTCTTCTGCTTTTGTGCCAAACAAACGCTCCTGACTTAATGGAGCATCTAGTAATTTTGTTTTGACATGGTCAGGCAAGACTTGTTCTTTTAGCCAAGCATGCCTTCTCAATACAGACCCAGTGACAGCAGCCCTGCAAGATGCAGGTATGTTTACTAACTTGGTTTGCAGAATGCATTAACTCTTGTAAATCTTTATTTTCTGCACAATCTGGAAGTAACACCATTTTTTGTTTAATTAGTTCCATAATATGTTGCTGGTACTTCAACATGTGAAACTGGCAATTCAAAGCCCTGATGGCAAGAGTTGCAGAGGTATATACCTTCTAACCCCATCTGTCTAAAGCTCTAGAATCCCTGTCTGAAGGGGTAGGGTTTTTGGCTGTAGTAGCCTTAATGCCTTTAGGTCCCTGGGAAATGGTCTCTGAATCCGCAGTAGGATTCTTAAAGAGAAATTTGTGAGAATCAGGTACTCTGTAGTACCTGTCAGGTTTTCTAGGAGCTGGTGGTAAGGTGTCACTAGTAAGACTGGACTCCAGGAAGACATCGTCTACAATATCCAGAACAGGGGGTATAGCTAGAGGCCTGTGCTGAGGCAAATCTAAAAATTCCCTGAGTCTCTTTTTGGACTGAGGATAGTCTTGGCATTCCCAGTGGAAATGATCTCTTAAGGTATGCAAGGTTTCACCAAAAGAGAAATCCTATGGAGGGGAGGCAGAGGGAATGGATTCCTCTGCATCTGAATCCTCATAGGTAGATAAGGGTATGTCCTAGTAATCCGAAGGGTCTGAGTCATCAGACTCCTGGTCTGTAGAATCAGAAGGAAATTCAATTCTTTGTCTTTTGGCAGGGGAAGGCTGGCTTCCCCTAATTAGAGTAATGAGGTCTTCAGCCATTCTAAA